>NC_135786.1:191407500-191765000 GCF_051106095.1 Pogona vitticeps
TTGGGTCACATGGTAGGGGGAGGAGTGATAAAACCCCTGGAGGCCAAAATAGAAGCTGTTCGTGATTGGCCTAGACCCAACACCAAGAAAAAGGTCAAATCATTTCTTGGGTTGGTGGGCTACTACAGAAAGTTCATCCCGAGGTTTAGCGAGATTGCGGCTCCGCTGACCGATCTGACGAGGAAGAAGGCTGATGACCGCATCCCGTGGACCAGCGACTGTGAGGCGGCGTTCCAGAGGTTGAAGGAGGCGTTGATCAACTATCCAGTCCTGCGTGCTCCAGACTTCGACCGGGAGTTCATCATCTACACCGATGCGTCTAACAGCGGGGTAGGAGCAGTTCTGTGCCAGGAGGATGAGAATGGTGACCAGCATCCAGTGTCCTACCTGAGTAGGAAACTTCAAAAAGGTGAGAGACATTTGGCAACCGTGGAGAAGGAGTGTTTGGACATAGTCTACGCGATCCAGAAGGCCAAGCCTTACATCTGGGGAAGACATTTTATTCTGTGTACTGACCATTCACCATTGCAATGGTTAAAGACAATGAAAACCCACAATAGCAAACTTATGAGGTGGGCTTTAAACCTACAGGACTATGACTTTGAAGTGAAGGTGGTCAGAGGGTCAGTGAACTGTGTTGCTGACACCTTATCAAGAAGACCTGAAGATTGAAGACGGCGAAAGAAACATGGACTATGTGTATATATTGTGAACAAAAAGTAAAATGTACCTGTTTTTGAATTGGTTTGTATGAATAAAGGTAAATTGATGTAATGTATATGGTAAATGTTTAACTTAGAATGTAAGTATGAGTAAGTATAATATGGTATGTATAACTGTTGTTGTGTATTTTATTCAGGTTGTTTTTTGGTGAAAAGCACGTTAGCTTTCCCCCTACAAAACAACTTATAAAGAGGGGAGGTGTTACATACAGCACTGATGTTACCTGTCTGTCATGGGTTTGGAGGGAAAGTTCCATCCTATGGGGAGTGGAAGGCGGGACATCAGGAGGAGGGGCTGTACTGTATAAATATGTGATGCCTGTGTGGTGAAAGAGAGAGATGCTAAGAGACACTGGGTTGTGACGAAGCAGCAGCTGGGAAGAAGAAGCTGTTGTGGGAGTCTGTGTGTCAGACAGGGTACTACTGTGTGTCAGAGTACCAACCTGATAGGTTCAGGTGTCTGTTGGTTAGCCAGAACTGATAGGTTCAGGGTCTGTGCTTCAAGTTAAGGGTTCTGGGTGAACCAAACTGTATGCTTGTATGAGTGAGAATAAGCCACGTTACGTTACCTATTCACCTGATTGTTTTATTTTCCCTGTGTGTATTTAAAATAAACCTTATTCTTTTTATTGTTTGAAAATCCATCCCTGGTCTGTGTGACTTCTTAAAGGGAATGGTTGGTGGCAGCTTAGTAACTGTGTGACATATCCCAGTAGGTCTGGGTTTGTCACAGTGACTATGATGCAAAGAGGGAAATTGCCAACAGATGTGGAATTAGGGGTGAGGAAGAAGCTAGTCTGCTCTACAGTTTAATATCTATAACATCATTCGCACTTTTCCCTGGGTTGCATGAACTAGAAAACAGTTATTTTTTGTCAGTCTTTTCCAATTTTTGTGATTCAGTTCTCTGATTTAAAAAATGTGTGAAAAACATCTGTATTAGAAGAAACATCATTAAAAATGCATGCATACAGGAAAACTATGTAGAAAGGGCATATATTAGTAGAAATTGCTTGGGAAAATATGTATTCTAGGGGGCAATGTATGCAAAAATGTCAGATTTTTCAAGCATACAAAATACGCATTTAAAAAACATAAAAATACTCATAAACCTGTATTAAAAATAGAAAATTATCCTTTAGAAATACAAACAATTATAGGGAGAAAAAAACAGATTCATCCATCCTGAAGTATAATACAATGGCAACTCTGGGGTTTTAAAAACTTTTTTTGGATGGGGATAAAATCATTCAGTTCATTCTCTTGGGAGATGCATGAATTTGTACCAAATCATGGTGGTTGTTTTAATATGAGAGTAATTTGTAACTGGATCATTGATGCAGATTTTAGAATTGTACAAAAATACCCACTGTTGCAGCAAATAGAACAAGACAACCTCTTTAAAAAAAATCCATCTGTCTACATCTAAATCTCAATTTAATTTACACTTGTGATGAATTACTATGTATAAGCAAATAGGACAAGCAATGTCTTACAAATGACAGTAATGGTCATGCATGAGAAAAATCAGACCTATGTACCTAACCATTAAATGTATATAAATGCTTTATTTATTTTTAATAAAGATCCCTTAATGTGCTTCTTCTCTGGAAAAGACCCTGATGTTGGGAAAATGTGAAGGCAAGAGGAGAAGAAGACAACAGAGGACGAGATGGTTAGACAGTGTCATCAAAGCTACCAACATGAATTTGACCAAACTCCGGGAGGTAGTGGAACACAGGAGGGCCTGGCATGCTCTGGTCCATGGGGGTCACGAAGAGTTGGACACAAGTTAATGACTAAACACCAACAATGTGCTTCTAGGCTCATGTGGAAGAACGTTCATGGACAGTCAACAGAATAAAGTCTACTATCTAAATTGTGAAAACAATAAAATCGATTGCGAACACATGGATCTACATTCTGCTGCCTCATCTAAGCTCCCCCTTTGGCCCACTTCTCTAAGGTCAGACCTAGAGAAAGTCAGCCTTGCAGTTCTGTAAAGGCCCAGAAGACATAAATTAGAACCTATCACAGAGGAATATAACTCAGGCTGCAACCTAGTAGACATCATGATGATATTTTCTTCTACTTATTGTGGCATATTCAAATGTGTTGCTAAATCAGTTTTCCCCCCGTGAACATATAGACCAAAATCCTGTTCATATAGAATAGGCATATCTAATCAATGAGAATTTGGATGAGTCAACTCCATAGGCTCCTGTGATTCAAACGGGCCTATTCCAATTATAACTTACTTTACCACACTAAATCACAGTTAGAGTAGGCTCACTTGAATCAACAGACATTATGAAGGAATTGTCTCACTAAACCCCACTTACAATACTATGAAACAGGATTTTGGCCATAAACTCCAAAATCATGTTTTGTGTTTCAGGCATCTAGTGGTTTATGTTGTTGTGTAGTTTCCCTCTCTTCTGGATTCCCTGAGAATCCCCAGATGGTATTCCAAACTGTGCAGCACTGCCAGACTGTTGACACAGTTGTTCTCCTATAAGGTACATTGTGTTGAAAAGCAGCAGCAATGTAAGAAGGAAAACCAACAGTTGACTCCTTGGAAATTTTCAGTCCGCTCTTGGTATGACTGGCACCAACTAACATTCCTTGAAGCAACTATCTTCCCCTTCTTTTAGCACTATATTACATATTACTTTGGGTATCTCACCTCTTCTTACAGTGAATATCATACACCCCACAGGTGATCTATCTGCTGCAATCTCTATAGAGTCATTTTGGCGGAGCGGGCCATGGACGCCACCTGGGTTTCCATGGTAAGTGCCAGGTCCAGATGTATCCCCAAGTCGCGCACCACACTCTTTGCGGTGAGTCACCCCACCAAAAAAAGAGAGGGAGTTTCCCAAACTGCCAATGGAGGGACTGCCCACCCGCAAGACCTCCGTCTTGTCCAGGTTCAACTTCAACCCATTCAGCTGCATCCATTGCAGCACAGCCTCCAGACAGCGCTGAAGGTACAGAACGGCATCCACTGAGGTAGGTGAAGAGGAGATGTAGAGCTGGGTGTCATAAGCGTACTGATGGCACGAAGTGCCACAATCCCTTATGATCCCACCCAGTGGCCTCATCTAGATGTTGAACAGCATTCGGGAGATGATCGACCCCTGTGGAACCCCACAATTGAGACTCCACGGGGCCGAAACGCTCTCCTCGAGCTGTACTCACAATATTAAAAATATTGATATTGTTTCTACCACCCCTATGTTCAATGGAAAGTGACAGACTAAGAAAGTGTTGTTGTCAGGAATAGCAGCAGAAGTATCAATGAAAAAATCTTATTAGATTAAATCATCTTTCCATTCTTTTTACAGTACACATGGATGATAAATGGCTTACTATCATGCAAGTTATCTAATCTTCTGGATTTGTCTTTATCTACACATAGCCACCACATTGCATCCAAAATAATATGATGGAAATTTCAGCTTCTTAAAATAATTTGTCAGTTTGAATTCAAATATGTGCATGCAAGGATATAAATTACTGTGAAGAACTTTACTATGAACTTGAAATAATAAGGATATTCATCTATCTATCTTTCATAACAGTATGTGCTATACAATTAATCTTCAACAGGAAGATGCCACACGTTTTCTCCAAATATTCTTTGCCAGGAATCAAAAACCTGAAAAATCTGTTTCAGACTTTAAAATAATGGTATTGTTAGTATAAAAATATATATATTAATATGCATTATTTGCATCAAAAAGCAGAGACAAGTAGGTACTAACTGTTGTAATAACTTCCTTGCAAAGCCGTTCTGTCACTGTAGTAATATTGTTACCTTCCTAAACTCTACTTTTGTAATATATTGTGAACATGGAAGCATCTTACCTTGCTTCCATTTTCTTTTGCCTCTTGTTCCATCTTAAGATCAGATACTAGGATGTTCTTGTACTTGTTCTTTCCATCACTGCTTTGGTCATCTAACCTGTACTCTGAAGTGAGCTGAGCAGAAAAGGGGCTGTCACTCAGGTTCAGAGGTTGTTCATCAGGTTCCAGGGTTGTTTTGCCATTACTGTTGGTTTCTGCTGCTTCCCTGCAGTGTGTTGCCCCTGAAGCGTTAGAACTGTGTCCGGCTGTCTCATTGCCGTTAAAACTTTCTGCAGCTGAGTCATCTATGAAACACATGGATTTACAGATTTTCAGTGGCATGTTGTCAACACCATCTCTACTGAAACAGAACGCACATAGACATGTACATACATTTTGTATAGCGTCACTAAGAATATAACTGAAATTGTTTGTGACCCTAGTAACTCACCTTAAGAGCAGTAAGTGAAATTTCTGCCAGAGGAAATCAGTTTATGATGTAAGCAAAGGTTCAGTTGCTTAAACCATATCAGCTGAAAGTATTATGCATATAACCAATCAATGAGTTTTATAAATTACATTTCTTCAATGGTACGGATACTAAAATATACTAAAATATATGGGGTTGGATTCAAAGTTTCTTTTGTTCTGATGGAACAAAGCTCCGACAATGGAAGGGCTTGTTAATGATGGGACACAGAAAATGGTTTCCCCAAGATCTTAGTGATAGGCAGGTTTATAGAGAAAGAAGTGTTCCTTCAAATATCTAGATCCCAAGCTGTTTCAGGCTTTGCAAATCATTGTCAACACCTTGAACTCAGTTCCAAAGCATTTTGACAGCCAGTACTAATCCTTCAGAACCAACATCATGTGGATTCTGAAAGATGTTCCTGTTAACAGTCTAGCTGCTGCTTAATGCATTTGCTGCAGCATCCATGTCATCTTCAAGGAGAGCCCCACATAGAGTGCATTGTAGTAATCTAACTAGGTTAACCCTATCCAAGAATGGTCGTAGCTGGCAAGACTAGTTTCAGCTGGCCCTAGGCACTCCAAGCCATATATATCCTACACATATTCACTTTTCACATTGACTGTGAAAAAATTGTCTTTGTAAAGGCTTTACCATCTCCACATAAATATAGTCATATATTATCCTAAAGGAATGAATACAAAAATAGTCTTTTACTCCTGGTGTTACCAAGGTAACCAATTCACACAATTTCTGGGCCATTTGGTTTCTTTATGATGAAAAACAACTTTTTCAAAGATTTGTTTTTCCTCAGATTTTCAAAACTGCAGCCCCAAGCAGATCTTTGTTATTACTAACTGAACAGATTGCATGAAATAGTTATTTTAACATTCAGTACAGTATATTGATACTTTTCCCTATTGGTTCTCTACTTTTTTAAATGTGGTCAGCGTGTTTGAAATTTTACAACAGATATTTTTGGATATTCATGTCCAATTCTAATACGTTTTCAGTATATCTCAATTCCTAAAAGCAGCTCCACGTACTATGCATGTAATTTTCAGTGGAAATTAATTGCATTTAACAATGACCAAATTCAGACAAACACCCTAGTTTAGCAACAAACGATGATATGCCTCAGGTTTATCTGATTTCCTCTCGCTATCATCTTTTGGCACTCCTACAAGGAAAGTATTGGAAGTTTCTGCTTCTGTTTAAGGTTTACTGAATGTCAGCACACTGTACTAACCATAAACTGTGGCTGTTCTGAACTACCATTTGTTGACTCTATGGGCTCAAGTTAAAGGAAGCTAGATTTCGGTTGAATATCAGGAAAAACTTCCTAACTGTTAGAGCTATATGACAGTGGAACCAGTTACCTCAGGAGTTGGTGAGTGCTCCAACACTGGAGGCATTCAAGAAAAACTTGGATAATCACCTAGCAGATATGCTTTGATTGTATTCCTGTCTTGAGTAGGGGATTGGACTTGATAGCCTTGTAGGCCCCTTTCAACTTCACTTTTCTATGATTTTATGATTCTATATATAAACACAAACACACACACACACTTATTTTTGCACTGCACTAACTGTTAGTGCAATACAACAGTGGAACCAATTGCCTCAAGAGGTGGTGAGTGCTCCAACACTGGAGGCACTCAAGAGAAATTTAGACAATCACCCTGCAGATATCCTTTGATTTATATTCCTGCATCAAGGATTGGACTTGATGGCCTTATAGGATGCTTCCAACTTCACTATTCTATGATAATATAAAAACATAAAACCAGCGGAACAGGAAGTGAGGTATTCAGCCAGAGTTGAAGTGAAAGGCCTGAAAAGGAATATTTCCAACTACCTCCTAAATGATTACAGGGAGGAGACCAAGCATAACTTGGTTGACTTCAAAGTACTAATGATCATTTATAAAGCCCTAAACAGTTTGGGACCTCAATATTTGGCAGATCGTCTTCTCCCACCCAGATCTAACCGAATCACCCGATATAGCCAGCAGGGACGGCTGAGGGGTCTGACGCCGAGAGAGGCCTGGAAGGAAAAAACAAGAAACTGGGCCTTCTCCGCAGTGGCCCCTAGACTGTGGAACACCCTCCCAACAGAAATTCGGCTGGCACCCTCGCTGGGTGTTTTTAAAAGCCAGTTAAAAACTTGGCTATTCAAGCAGGCCTTCCCTCCAGTCAACTAAGTCTTTCTCATTTTTTCCTTTCTTATGCTATTCCATCTTGGTAATCCTTTCTTTAAATTAATTGTTCTAATTGAGATTGTAACTGTAATTTTTATGATTTTATATATTTTTTATACTGTTCTGTTTTATTTTGTAAGCCGCCCCATGTAGGCATGGTCTAGAGAGGCAGGGTAAAAATCAAATAAATAAATAAATAAATAAATAAATAAATAAATAAATAAATAAATAAATAAATAAATAAATAAATAAATAAATAAATAAATAAATAAATCCTCTGGGAGTTGATTCCATAACCTTGGTGCCACCACAGAGAAGGCTCTACCTCTAATAGATGACTTTCAGGCTTCTCTCAGAGTGGCTACATGGAAGATCTGGTAGGTTGGGCCAATGACATTGGGAAAAGATGGTCTGACAGGTAATATGGTCCCAAACCATGAAAGGATTATACTCTAGTGTCAAAAACTTGAAGCTGAGAACAACAGGTAACCAGTGGAGACTGTCCAGAACTGGGGTGATGTAATCAAACTTCCTCACACCAGCCACTGTAATCTCTTGTCAACTACAAAGGCAGCCCTATGTGGAGAGGATTGCAGTAGTCTATCTGGGAGATAACCAGTTTTTGCACCAATGTTCTGTGGGATCCCTTGTCTAGGTAGGGGTGGAGATGGGTGTCAAACCTAAGAGGATTAAAAACCAATCTGGTCACAGCTGTGATCTGGGAATCCCCAGAAAGAGTAGGGTCCAGAAGAATACCCAACTTAAGAACTTGATCCCTAAAAAGGAGTGCAACTCCATCCAGCATAGGGATATCCTTCCCCAAACATTTGGAGGGGTCCTGCATAAACAAAATCTCTGTCTTGTTTGGATTCAGTTTGAGCCTGTTTGCCCTGGTCCATTCCAGTAATGAAGTCAGGCAATGCTCAAGCATACTGATGACACTTTACTCCAAATCTCTATATAACCTCCCCCAGTGGCTTAACACAGATGTTAAGCAGCACCGAGGATACTGACAACCCTGGGGTACCTCACAATTGAGGGTCCAAGGGACCAACAATTCAACTTGAAGCTGAACTCTCTGGACATGGTCCTCAAGAAAGGACCGGGACCAACTTAATGCTAGGCCCGCAATCCCAATCTCCAAGAGCCTATCCAGAAGGATACCATGGTTGATGATACCAAAGCTGCTGAGATCAAGTAGAACCAGCAGAGTACAATAACCTCTCTTGGACTCCCTTAAAAAGGGTGACCAGCCCTAACCTGGCTAATCACCTTTAAAATGCCTTTTACTTTCACCAGGCTTGCATTAAGCCCAAATCATAAGAGCCAAAGTGGTTTTAAATTTGAAACATAAAAATAAAGATATTTATTGAAAAATTACTTGTTAAATTGCACAGAATTTAGCTTGAGGTTACATTAATCATGGGGGGACATGGTGGCACTGCGGGCTAAACTGCAGAAGCCTCTGTGCTGCAGGGTCAGAAGACCAGCAGTCATAAGATCGAATCCACGTGATGAAGTGAGCTCCCGTCGCTTTGTTCCAGCTCCTCGCCAACCTAGCAGTTCAAAAGCATGCAAATGCAAGTACAGTGGGGTCTCGACTTACAAACTTAATCCATATTGGAAGGTGGTTCTTAGGTCGAAAAGTTCGTAGGTCGAATCTGCATTTCCCATAGGAATGCATTGAAAACCATTTAATCTGTATCTGCTCTTTTCCGTCTATAGAAACTAATGGGAAGCTGCTATTCTGCCTTCTGCCACTAGAGGGGGATATTTTTTCTTTTTTTTCCCCTTAGGTTCAGGAAACAAGGCAGGGGACAGCTTGCAAAGCACTTTAGAAATCTTTTTTTTTCAACAAAGCCAATTTTAAATCCTGTTTTAGAGCATGTTGTGCTGATTTTTTCAGCACAAAGACACACAGGCAGGCTTTTTAGGTGCTGAGCAAGCCTACCCAAGCCTTTTCAGAGGCAGCTGATCAGCTGATAGGTGGGGAGAAGAGGGTGCTGGAGCGGGGCAAAAGCACAAAATGGCTGCCAGGCTCCCTTCTGGTGTGGGCTTTTAGCTGTTTCCTGCTCTTTTTCCTGCTGTTTGGGGGCTACCAAGGCCTGGTAAGTGACTTTCTTTTATTTATTTTTAAGTTTCTGACCCTTTTTTCCCCTCCAGAAGCCTCTAAGGGGAGGGAGGGGGCACTTTTTTTCCTGTTCGTAACTCGAGGGAAGTTCGTATGTCAAGTCCTTAATTCCCCTATAGGGTGGGTTTGTAAGTTGAATTGTTCACAAGTAGTTCGTTCGTAAGTCGAGACCCCACTGTAGATAAATAGGTGCCACTTTGGTGGGAAGGTAAAATGGCGCTCCCTAGTCACGCTGGTCACGTGACAACAGAAACTGTCTTCGGGCAAGTGCTGGCTCTACGGCTTGAAAATGGGATGAGCACCGCCCCCTAGAATCAGACACGACTGGACTAAAAATGTCAAGGGGAATCTTTACCTTTACCTTACATTAATAATATGTGCCAACTTTCCCACACCAGACATTGCTCTCTCTGATACAAGTGTTTCTCTTTTACGTCGTCGTCTAGTCGTTTAGTCGTGCCCGACTCTTCGTGACCCCATGGACCAGAGCACGCCAGGCCCTCCTATCTTCCACTGCCTCTCGTAGTTGTGTCAATTTCATGCAGCCCTCTCTATTTTACAGCCCTCTCTAAAAACTCAAACAAACTTAACTCTCCCTCTGTTAACTTCGACCCTCCATGGGAAACAAATTAACCTTTCCTTTTTCTTTTTCTTCTCAGTTGATTCTCCTCCTGCCTTTTCTCATCCAATAAGCTCCTTTCTGATGTTGCTGGATAGACAGTTCAATCACAAAAGGCCATCATGAAAGGTTTTAATCATGAATAGAGATGGGAGCTTGGAATACAGTGCTCACCACCACAGGTGGCCAGTCCAGTTGGACTCTTCCAATCATGGAAGTAGCCTGGCTGGGGCTTCCCACTTTTCTGCACTGTGAACCAATCAGCAGCTGAGGAGGAAGGCTTGCCATGCCACCCCCTCACCAGATTGGTCAGTAGCTCAGGAAGGTGGGGAAGCCCCAGTCAAGTTACTTCTGCAATTGGCATGGTGCAAAGGATGATGGCCATGCATGCCAGGCTGAAGTGGCAAGTGGACACGCCGTTCAGGGGAGGGAGGGTCTAATCAGACAGCCCACCTGTGGTGGCAAGCTTCATATTCACGTCCCCTGGGAGACGAATATGAAGCTCCCATCTCTAATCCTGAAAGCTAGTGAAAAATAATTGCCAAGGCCCTTAGCAAATGGTGTGGGATATTGTCCCAGAGTAACAAGAGCTGGTTAAGGCATGCATTGAGTTTATATCCCATAAATTTTAGTTATGTTCTGGTTTCAATTTAGAAATTGGCTCTTGTAATAACATATTTTAGAAACATATTCATGTTGTGTCCTTTTCTAAGTTACATCAGTACTTCCTTCAATCACTGTAATTATAAAGACCTATATAATCATGAACATAAACTGTGAGGTAAGAACATGCAGTTCTGTAGCTTTTGTTTCTAAGGTTTCATTCTATATTTGCTAGACACCCTTGGGACCTAGAGAAAAGTTTGATGCATTCGGAAAGACACTATGGACAGCCACTCAAGAGACCAGCTACATAATCCGTATCGGCCTACCAGGAAAATGAAAACATACATCACTAAGCGCATGGCAAGATTTTGGTGGGATTAACATTGGATGACATGGCTTAGGTAAATATTGGCTAATAACAAATTAAAGAAACTTTCATGGGTTAAATTATTTCTTACTTATGTAGAATCATAATTATGAAATTTGCTTTTGATCTGAAGAAAAATGGCACTTATAAAAAAATGTATTTGTATACAAACATATGTTCGCTGAATGATGAAATATTTGAATAAAAACTTCAGTTCTGAAAAGAAGAGATTCTAACAAACAAGTATTATGTAATTAAAAACTCATCTTAATTAGAAGAAAAATAACATTCACAAGATACATTCAAGTGAATATTAAAGCTCTCAGACATGTTGCAATAGATAAATTAATATCCAGAAGAAAAAATAATACATGATTCAAGGCAACCAGTATATAGCAGTATGAGTCACCTATGGCAGATGAAAATTTTGTGCATGTTTACCTCAGCCCTGCCATATCTTTTTCATGCATGCTGCAGATGCTTTTGATAGTGAGTAGGTATTGAAGTAGTAGGTACTCCCAGAAGTAAAAGCTGGATTTCGAAGGGGCAGAAGAACTAGAGACCAAATTGCTGACATGCACTGGATTATGCAGAAAATCAGAGAGTTCCAGAAAAACATCTACTTCTGCTTCATTGACTACGCAAAAGCCTTTGACTGTGTGTTGACCACAGCAAACTGTAGCAAGTTCTTAAAGACATGGGAGTGCCTGACCACCTTATCTATCTCCTGAGAAATCTATATGTGGGACAGGAAGCAACAGTTAGAACAGGATATGGAACAACTGATTGGTTCAAAACTGGGAAAGGAGTATGACAAGGCTGTATATTGTCCCCCTGCTTATTTAACTTATATGCAGAATACATACATCATGCGAAAGTCAGGACTGGATGAAACCCAAACCGGAATTAAGATTGCAGGAAGAAATATCAACAACCTCAGATATGCAGATGATACCACTCTGATGGCAGAAAGTGAGGAGGAATTAAAGAACCTCTTAATGGAGGGTGAAAAAGGAGAGTGCAAAAAATGGTCTGAAGCTCAACATCAAAAAAACAAAGATCATGGCCACTGGTCCCATCATCTCCTGGCAAATAGAAGGGGACAATATGGAGGTAGTGACAGATTTTACCTTCTTGGGCTCCATGATCACTGCAGATGGTGACAGCAGCCACAAAATTAAAAGACACCTGCTTCTTGGGAGGAAAGCGATGACAAACCTTGACAGCATCTTAAAAAGCAGAGACATCACCTTGCCGACAAAGGTCCGCATATTCTGGAGGAGACTCTTGAGAGTCCCCTGGACTGCAAGGAGATCAAACCTATCCATTCTGAAGGAAATTAACCCTGAGTGGTCACTGGAAGGACAGATCCTGAAGCTGAGGCTCCAATACTTTGGCCATCTCATAAGAAGAGAAGACTCCCTGGAAAAGACCTGATGTTGGGAAAGTGTGAAGGCAAAAGGAGAAGAGGACAAACAGAGGACAAGATGGTTGGACAGTGTCATCGAAGCTACCAACATTAATTTAACCAAACTCCAGGAGGCAGTGGAAGATAGGAGGGCCTGGCATGCTCTGGTCCATGGGGTCACGAAGAGTCAGACACGACTTAACGACTAGACCACCACAACAGGTTATTGAACAAGAAAAGTAGTGAAACACAGCAACATATAATAACGTAGCACACATATAGAAATAAGACTCCGCTCACCAAATGTAGCAACTCCTAGAAACACAATAAAACCTGTGTGATCTCCAAAGTGACATTGGAATGTTACAAGATGTTACAGGTGAGGTGTGAAGAGGCTGTCGCGTTCACCCTTGTGCCCCTTGTCTTACCCTCCAAACACAGAGCACACGAAGGCAAACTACTACTCCTTTTTACCCAGCTGCCACCAGTTGATCACTGAATCAGCCTTTATTATGGAAGGATGAAGATGCAGGTCCAAACTTCGCTGTCTTTTAAATAAAACATTTTTATTGATTACAGATGTTATTATTAATCATAGGTAACTTCTATTATCATAAATCTCAGCCTTCTATTTGTCATTGCAGTTCTTATTCACTTTTCACTCTAATCACCTCAGATATCCCAAATACCACACTCTATCTCCTTCTCCACTCTCTCACTGACTCTGACTGACTGACTCTTACTCTCTGACTCTGGCTTTTTATTACATTTCTCTCGGCGCCGCCTCTCAGCAACATTAGCTTGAAACATGAATATCCATAACTACTTAACATAATAAGGGTGAATGCTACAGACCTCTCCTCTTAAATATGTTTGTTTGGGAGGGGAAATGCATTTTTCATCTTAAATGAACAGCCACAATTGTATTTAACTTTACTTACTTTATAATACATTTAACATAACAATTACTATACCTTATACTCTAAACATTTCACTATTATTCAATAATATACTTTACCTTATCATTTACATTTATTATTTTACATTTTCAACCCTACAGAAATATCTTTACATTCAGGAAACCTTTACATAAATAATTAACCTGTAAATCATAGTCCACTCCAGTTTTTCTTAAAAATCCTTGCATCATTCACCTAGCCTCCTGGAAAGTGCATCCACAACAATGTTGTGGGCTTTCAAGGCACAATCTGAGTCTCTGTTGCAAAGTCAAAATTTGCAAAGCCCTAGTCTTTCACTTTCCTGTTGTAATAAGGTGCACTGTGAACTGGTCCAGTTGTTATCACCTCCTTCAGCTGGCCACACATCTGCTGGCACTCAGGAGTCCCTCTGTTGATTGATCACTGGCTTCTTTTTCCGCAACCTTTTCCATCAACTGGCAGTCATCGACTACTCGGTTGACCATTGTATGTCATCTGCTGGTCGTTTTATAGTGAAGCCTGCTTTAAGTCTGGCTCGGGGCTTCACTTTCTAAGCTAGGGAAAGGGTAGGCAGTTCCCTCTCCTCCTCCCAAACATCTTTGGATGTGTCCCTCTTTAAGGCATTAGGGCTTACATCCTCCTCCTTCTGAATTACATAATTAATCCTGTTCAATTTTGACACTACTTTATAGGGACCCTCCCAAGCCAATTGCAGATTTAGACTAAATAAAAGTACTTCATCTTCTAGCACAAAAGTTCTTTCCCGGGCCTTCTCCAGTGACCTTTGCAGGGTCACTTTCACTATGGTCTCCCCAGTTCATGTGCACTAATGTGCCAAGAAATTTTTCAATTAGTCTATTAATCTCAGGATAATATAGGGTAGAGATGACTTGGGTTATTCCACACACCTTCCATAATCTATTTATCAGTCTGGAGGTGAAGCTAGTTCCCAAATCACTGAATATTTTGCTAGTGTCACGTTTCCGAGGGTTACAGCAGCAGAGTGCGATAAGCCAGTCCTATGTCAGATATTCAGAGAATGCAGAGCTGATATCCAAATACCAAAACCAACCCACACAATGTAGTCCAGGGTCAGGATCCAAACGCGCAATGTAGTCCAAAGCCAAGGGTCCAGAGAACAAGGTTCAAGGTAGTCAAGAGCGTGGATGCAAGCCAGAGGTTTAACTTGTTGCTTCCACGGACTTACAGCCATCTGAGAGCTGCTTATACAGTAAAAACAGCCCTTGAACTGCTGGAAGCCTTTTCATCCTGTCAGAACGCAGGGCTAGTTGACTGGATGTTTCTGTGGGCAGCCTTCAAGCGATCCTCTGACCTTTTTGTCATAAGTCTTCCCCGAAGCCTGGCCCTCAGCTTATCTACTGGGAGAGGAGAATCTGGAGGTGATTCAGCTGTTTGTGTTTCTAATCGCTCAGCATTCTCCTCAGCTACAGTTAACCCCTCAGGTTCCGGATCTTCGGCTGCACTCATGACAGCTAGCAAATCCCAATCAGTTCATGTAATTAAGGCATCTGCCACCATGTCAGTTTCCATGTTATGTAATGGAATTGTCTCAGGATATCTAGTGGCAAAATCCATAATGGTCAGAATGTACTTATTTCCGCTTCTGGTGGTTTTATGCAAAGGTCCCACCAGGTCAATTCTCAGCCTTTGGAATGGGGTAGAGATGACTGGCAAAGGACATAATTTGGCTTCAGTCCTGTCCTGCCCTGTCCCTCGTCTCTGACAGATATCACAAGTTTTGCAATAATAGGTAATCTGTTTACCCATACTTGGCCAAAAGAAGTTCTGGGCAACCTTTCTTTTGGTTCGTGTGATCCTCATGTGTGCCCCAAACGAACTACTGTGAGCTTGATTTATTCTTTTCTCTCTGTATTTACATGGGACCGTTAATTGCCTTTGGGGTTTTCCTTGTCCTCTGTATGGGGCAGCTGAAGTTTCCCTATACATGCAAAATCTCTCAGGGCATTCAGGAGACAATACAGTGGGTGTTCTGGCTGCTTCAAAGCAAACCCCCAAGCTTATGTCCTCCCTCTGCTCCTGGGCAAAATAATGTTTATTGGGATTTTTCAAAAGCATGAACTCAGTTTCAGCACCACTATTACTCTGGTTATTCAAGGGAATCTCTCTCTCCAGGCCTTCCCCGTTACTGTATCCAATTCTGCTGCAATGTGTGATGTTTGCCCCCCCTTTGAGCGTGTAAGTACAAAAGCAATCTTGACATGCTCTATTAAGTCCCAACCGATTAGAAAAGCAGCTGGTATTTTGTCTGAAACTGCCACCTGCCACTTTCTAGACCAATTCCCATAGTCTATCTGAAGCTCTACCACTTTCAGCACTATAGATTCTTTCCCAATTCCTTTAAGGTCATAGTTTTGCCTGGAATTATGTCATCCTGGGCTATCAAATCAGAATGTACTATAGAAATTTGAGATCCTGTATCCCTTATAGCAATGTATTTCTTTCCTCCCAGTAATATCTCTTCACCAGCGTTTTTGAGAAGAGTATAGCTATTTTGGATATAATAACAATGTACTATAGGAGCTTCAGGAATGTCCTCCTCAAGATCAGTGGAAGCTGTGGTTGCCATGGAAATAGGACTCTGGTTACTGCTTCCCTCAGAGGATTCACCTTGTTTTAAACAGTACACTCCCTTGGCTTGACTATCATTCTTCCCAGTACAGTATTAAGTTTATCTCTTATACACTGGTACTGTAAATGTCCAAGCTGGTCACAATTGTAACACCTATAATTCCTTCTCTCATTCCGAGGAGATATGGTAAGCTTTTCCTCAGAGTTCATTTGGTTCTGAGGACTAGGCCATACTAATTTAGCTGAGGCACCACTCTGGCCTTCATTCCCTGTTGTTTTACTATGGTACAATTTATTAAAAGGTTGGTTGAAGGATTTCTTATGGTTGTCCCAGGCTGGCTTGTTAACTTTTACCTCATAGAATCTGGAGTCTTTGTACTCTCTGATATGATCTGCTTGTTTACCAGCTTCTATTAGAGTTTTAGGATTTTTGTCCCTAGCTAGGTAGTGCAATTCCCCAGGTAAAATAGAGTAAAATTGTTCTAAGCCTATAACAATTTTCATCTCTTCTAGGGAAGTAACTTTTTCACATGTCATCCATATGTCCAGATACTGGTGTAACTTAGACACCAACTGAGCATACAGTTCTTCAGGCCTTTTAGTAAGGGTACAAATTTTTCGCCTGAGATGTTTTGCATTTATGCAATATCTGGAAAATACCATTTTTCCTTAGGCTTCACAATCTCTAACCTGTTCTAGGGGAATCTCAAAATAAATCTCCAGCAATTCTCCACTGATTTGTGACCTCAAAACAATCATTCTTTCACTATCTCGGATATCAAAGTCCCAGCACGTGCACTCAAAAGCGATAAGAAAAGATTCAAAACAGTCCCCTTTCTTATATTGGGGAAATTTCTTAAGATCAGTTTTAGGCAGAATTCCTTCATTGGAGCTGTTATTATGGTTGTTATTTTGAGAGGTTATTTCTAATTGTCTCATTTGTATTTGAAAATCAGCCTATTGTTAATGGTCTTACATTCATGACATTTTTTTATTCAAGAGCAGATAATGAAACCACTGATTCATAATGGGTTTAATAATACCACTAAAAATGAATTAACTAGTGTTCTTGATGAAAACTCTTGATCAGTTTTCCTTTGAAACTATTAGTGGGCATAAAAAAGCTTCCACCTAACTTTAACCATTTCATCTGTGTTCCATCAATGATTGACAGAAGGATAAAGAGGTGTCAATGATTGACAGAAGGGTATAATGATGTTCACACACTTATGCTGTATATAACTTCACTTGAGAAAGTTCTAAACTTTGTATATAAGGCAATATGGCATGTTCACAGTGTAGCAAAAGAACACTTTCAATTGTGTTTGCATGAAAATGGAGTAAATGTATTGCTGCAAAAATATTTTAGAAACTTTAAAAGACAGTTTATATTGCTATCAGCCTTTGAAATCATGAATATAATTTGTATTGCAAATGTATATATGTCACTAAAACGCAGTTACCAACTTCTTTCAATCATCATTATGTGCCATCATTAGAACTGACATTTAGTGATTCTAATAGGATTTCAAGAGAAATGAAATTTTTAAGGAGTGCCTTTACCAGGTTCCAAGTTAGTTTCAGTGGACAAGTGGGGATTTGAACTCTGTTCTCCAGAGTCCTAGTCCATCTTTCTGTCTACTACACCATGCTGGGTATCCCCTTTGTTCAATACTACCACATAAATTAAATCTAATATAAATGTATATTGCCATGCTACAAATTTTAAAACTTTACTATAAAGATTAAACGTCATCATAGTTCAATCATTTCATATATCACATGTTTGCTCATTAATATTTCAACTTGTTTCATCCACACTCCATAATAATCTACAATTCCTTATGTGAGTGGGGTTTGTGCCAAAGGCTTGGAGGATGCTTGGTGGTTTCTTCCCTTCATTTACTTTAGTAAAAATAAAGAAGTGGGGAAAACTTTATTGATTTCAAACCTTTCTAGTTTTTGGCTCAGTGCCAGAATACTTAATCTCCTTCTGGGAACAATGAAAAAGATCACATAAAGAGAAAGAATATGAGCAATTAAAATATTAGCTTTTCTCCCTGACATTAATATAATGGAGAGATGTAGTAATGTTTCATTTATAGCATTGCATCACAAAAACACTCTTGATTTTTTTAAAAAAAACTTCTTTATCATTCAGTTTCCCCTGCTTTTAAATGAGGTCCATAAATCAAAACTAAAATAATGTCTAAACTTGCATGTTTAAAATGGATTGTTCAGCACTTTGGAAGTGGTAATGGCTCCAGTACACACAAATAGGTTTTCACTTGCTTTCTTTCTTCTTGCTGAACCTGAACTTCAGGGGTTTTCAAGGGTTCAGTTCATATATTGAAGCATTTGATGTACTAGAATGCTCACTGCAGTTTGTAACTTAGGCTCATCATTGTTGCTGCTAGGAAAAAATGGTACACTCTGATGTACACCTAATGGTTAGTTGTGGATAATTGTTCGCCTTAGATTATTTATGAAATCAAAGGTTTGGATCTCTATTTAAAACAGCTCTTAAACTTTTGGCTATATTGATAAAAGAGGATGTGGTGTCACTGCAGGTTAAACTGCAGAAACCTCTGTGCTGCAAGGTTAGAAGACCAGCAGTTGTAAGATCAAATCCACACAACAGAGGAAGCTCCCATCGCTTGTCCCAGCTCCTGCCAACCTAACAGTTTGAAAGCATGTAAATGTGAGTAGATAAATAGGTACCACCACAGTGGGAAGATAATGGTGCTCCGTGTTGAGTTGCGCTGGCCATGTGACCATGGAAACTGTCTGTGGACAAATGCTGGTTCTACAGCTTGGAGACGGGGATGAGCACCACGCCCTAGAGTTGGACATGACTGGACTAAATGTTAAGAGGAACCTTTACCTTTATATTGATAAAACAAATACAGGTGTCTAATGGCATTTCACTGTGAGCATGGGACATTCTTCAACAGGACTTAGAAAGCCCCAATCCAATATTCCACTTGGGAGGAGCTGACACTTACTGTGAATTCTGCTCTTCAACTTAAATACCAAAGTCTGTGGCAGGCCAATTCTATCATTACAGATAAAGCATCCCCCAGGCAAAGTCCAACCTTTTTCTTGCAGTGTACCCAGGGATTAGCTTGTCTTCCCCTACATGCTCTCCACTGCACAGTAAGAGCTAATCTTTCCTATGAAGCAAGAGATGGTGTTGCCATGACAACGTATTCTAGCAGTAGAACTACTGAGATGAGCTGAAGAGATGACAAGAAGACACGAACTCAGTCTTCCTCTGGGGCTATGGGCTTCCTCCTCGATTTAATTCCTCCCAAGTTCACTGACAGCCTGAGATGTTAATTATCTATGCATTCTATTATGGGGTGATTAACTAGTTAATACTATGGTAGAGATATTAGAGTTTTCTTCAGCAAAACTGTCATTTCTGAGTGAGTTGTATTTTGAATGGTGTGGCCATTTTAAAAAACATTATAGATTCCTACATGTTGTCCCTGCGTTTAAGTAGGTACAGTGTGAAAGAAAAATAAAGACATGTACAAGCTCAGACCTCTAGCACTGGCCTTCTGCATGATCTTTCTTTTGAGAACAGTTATGATATAAAGAGCTCAGCCTAACATTTTATAAAACACACACACACACACACACACACACACACACACAAAACCCTAAAGAGCGTTCTACTTCAGGGAAAAAGAAAATTTAGTCATTCAAACCGCCTAGAGTGGTCTTTTAGACCAGATGGGCAGGGTATAAATCAAATAAATAAATAAATAAAATTTCTGCACATGAGACACTTAATATCCATCTGATGATAATTCAGCTCTGTGTTTTAATGCATTTTTCTCCTAAGCAACATTTAAAACACTTCAGATTGTGTTTTCTTTTTAAATTGTACTCAGTTTATCAAATATCCAGATTTGGCTAAATGCTTTTTTGATGCTCAGATTTCAGAAAGTGTATACTGTAAAAAAATTGTCTTCATTTGACTAGAATAGCACATAGTTATTTAATGGAAGGGATGAACCATAACCAATTGCCCCTTATGCAGCTTTAGACATTCACCAATGCAGCATTATAGAAGTAAATGTATATTAAACTGTACAAGATAAATGTTGTTGCGTTACAAAGGACTTTGCAATCCCACTTTGCATGACATTTGTCCGTGTCAATGGAGAAGGCATGTAAAATACTCACCTTTCCTCTACCATTGCTATTTGGGAATGTCCAAATTGATTCTCTCTCTCTTCCATGTTTAAAACAGACACTGCCAGAAATTTTCCTTTGCTTCTAACATATGTTACATGTTCTGCTATGATAATGATGCAGATTTAGTGCAATGTTTGCATGGATATCTATACAAAAGAATGTCTGTCATTTAGCACTGAAGTGGTATTTTTTTAAAAAAAAATTAAAAAATTGAGAGAAATTGGTATTCCTATCAATGTCTGCTCCAAGAAACAAATATTAGACTCAGGTCCCTTTCTGACTTCCAGTCATGGCAGTGAACTTGTCAGAGCCCACCATGTGCTATCTGTGATTATATCTGCCACATATCTGCCATATTCTACACATCAGGAAATATCCTTATGTTGAACTACACTTGTGGCAATTCTGCCTATTCTGCTCAAAAGAGGGGGGAGGAGGGAGAAAATAGCAGATAGCAAGTTTGTGTGATGTACAGTTGTGGAACTATGGCTGGTATACATATACAGGCTAGGTGCTAGAATAATTGGCAGGTGGGTGATGGAATGTTGGATGTAGGGCTGATTGGGTGGTGTGTTTTGAATGTGAAGGGATGTAATGTGAAATGGCAGTTAGGCAGAGAGTCTCTTCTTGGATACTAGAGGAAAGGAGTCTGGTTAGAGAGTCTGTTGTGTAGAATCTGTGGAAACAGTCTTGAGTTTGGATATAGGAGAGTGGTCTGGGGTTAAGTGTTTATGAACAGAGTAAATAAATATTGAATTAGAGTTGTTTTTTTTCTTCAGCTTAAGTACCTCATAATACCTCATAAATTACCTTTCCTTTTACCTGGCTAGATAGCTCATTGGTTTATGTATCTGGCTACAGAGCTAGAGGTTGAGAATTTGATTCACCACTGTGCCTCCTGTCAGTAGAACTACCCTGTTTAATCTTGGGCAAGCTGCACAGTCCCAAGGCACCCCTAGAAGAAGGGAATGGTAAACCATTTCTTATTATTTTCTACTTGGAAAACTCTGAAAAGAATCTCCATAAGTTAGAATTGAGATGATGACACATGAATGATTTTCTCATTTACCTGTCCTTTTATTTGCTCCAAATACAACTATTCTTTTTAAAGAGTTTTACCAAAGAGTACTTAGCAGTCAGCAATGTCAAGTATAAGACTCATGTCTATGCAGGCTATGCAGAAGAAGAAGAATAAATCAGAGTTTTCAGCAGGTGGATTTCTTCACTCAACAATTGGGTGGGGGGGACCCACTAGCTAGGGAAAGGGAAATTGGCTGGAAGGCATATAAAAGGGGCAACCGCAAATATTTAGGTTTTTAAGTCTGGGGGATTGCTGTTCCTATTCAAACTGCTAAACTTGCAGCACAAGTAAGGAGGTGGCTAGATTTGGCATGAAGGTCCAGAGGTATGTGTATGACTATGAGGGGAGTGTGTATCTTACTAGTGTGGAAGCAGTGAGAGGAGATACCTCCCTGGGGACATAGTTAAACACTTTAAAAGAGGGAACTGTAATTATATAAACTTTGTCTGGCACATTTTATTAAGAACATGTGTTTAGCTTGTCCCCTCAAAGTTTTGACAGATGATCAGCAGAATTATTCAAATTTCTCTTCCTCAGTTTGAGATATGGTGTGACACTATAACTATGCATGGGCATAACATTTTAAAAGCATTTTTGGCTTTGATTCTATTCCCAAGTTTGCCACGAAAAGATTAGTATAATTTCCTAAAAAGCTATACCACCTGTATTTATTTTTATTTAATTAGTATGGTATTTTTTGAAATATATTTTTCTACCCTTGTTTCTGTAGTATTGGAAAATAACCAAAAACTTCAACAAACATATGGTTCTGCAATTAAAACCAATGAACCAGAATCCAAAAGCAGAGAGAAATCTCTTACTTATTTACTTTACTCTCACCAGGCGAAATGCTACACCCAGTTTTCTAATGGCCAGTTTAGATTTTCCCCATATATTGCATATATAGATATAGATATAGATATAGATATAGATATAGATATAGATATAGATATAGATATAGATATAGATATGCTGACCTGACCTCTTATGACATGGAGTTTCTCATCTGAATAGCAGCTACTGAAAAGGCTCTGTCTTGTGTCCTTATCAGCCATTACCATTATCACTTACCAGCCATATCATCCCTAGATGTCGAGCTGCATAAATGTATTGGCAAAGCAGCTACCATGTTCTCTAGATTCACAAAGAGAGTATGGCTTAATAAGAAGCTGACAGCATATACCAAGATCCAGGTCTATAGAGCTTGTGTCCTGAATACACTCCTGTACTGCAGTGAGTCCTGGACCCTTTGTGCACAGCAGGAGAGGAAGCTGAACACGTTCCATATGCATTGTCTCCAACTCATTTTTGGTATCACCTGGCAGGTGATACCAAAATATCCAAATAGAGTAGTCCTAGAATGAGGTGGAATGTTTAGCATGTATATATTACTGAAACAGCAACATCTACATTGGCTCAGGCATGTTGTGAGAATGACTGATGGTCGGATTCCAAAAGATCTCCTGTATGGGGAATTAGTGCAGGAAAGCACCCCAGAGGTAGACCACAGTTGCGATACAAGGATATCTGCAAGCGGGATCTGAAGGCCTTAGCAATGGACCTCAACAGATGGGAAACCTTTGACATCTGAGCATTCAGCCTGGAGGCAGGCAGTGCATCGTGGCCTCTCCCAATTTGAAGAGACACTTGTTCAGCAGGCCAAGGCAAAGACGCAGTCCCAAAACCAGCAAAATCAGGGAGCTGGACAGGGGACAGATTGTATTTGTCTTCAGTGTGGAAGGGATTGTCTCATATTGGCCTCCTCAGCTGCACTAGACGCTGTCCCAAGACATTTATTCAGAGCATGTTACCATAGTCTCTCGAGACTGAAGGATGACCACCATCAGCCATGTCAAGGACTAAGAAGGCCTTTTATGACAATCTAAAATATGGGTAAGCAAAATGCAGTCTATGGCCACATGTGGCCATACAGATATATTTGTACAGAAAACTCAACAAAACTAGTAATGCTTCATCCAGGCACCATATGTTTCATCCCACCCACCCCCCATGGCCCATTTTGATAATTTCTGAATGAATGAATTTTTATTCTACATCCAAAGGCCTGATAAAATACAATACTGTATAAATTCTGTACTGTATAAATTCACAGAATAAATTTAAAATATTTAAAATTAGTTAAACATCAGGATTCTCTTCCATGTTTTCTGGGCAGAGAGAAGGAATTTAGCCACAAGTTCTGTAATGGACTTGTTTGTATCTTCTAAAAGGTATTTTGTATACCAGTTCAATGTTCTTCCTGGAAAGCTTCTCATTAAGGGGTGTAGGAGCCTAAGAAATTCATAGATAGGCCTAAAAATGCAGTTTAGTTGGGGGAAAAAATTAACCAATAATTTCTGGAAATGGCAGGGCTTGAATTGGGTTCCTAAACACTTGGATCCTAAATTCTCCTAAAGTAAAGGGCAAGATAGTGTCCTTCAGATCACCTGGCTCCAAGATGTACATATAGAGTTTTTTGTTGTTGTTGTTGCTTTTTTAAAGATCCTGACAAACACTTTGAATTGTGCTTGGAAACAAACTGGCAGCCAGCCATGTGAATTTCGTTGTATGTGTATACTGTGTATCTACTTACAATGACAATAAATTATTATTATTATTATAGCAAAGAATTTTTATATGCACTCTAACCGATTCTGGTCAGCTGCCTGGACACAGCATTTTCAACCCACTGGAGGTGCTGAAAGTTTCCAAAAGCAGCCTCAGGTAGAACTTGCCACAAAAATCCAAACAGAAGCTAAGTAAGGCATGCGCTACTCTATGGCCATTGTTTCAATTGGTAATGTTTAATGTTTCATTTGAAAGCCGTGAAACTCAAGGCAGCAATTCTACATGCATCACTGTGGAAACAAATCCAAAAGGAATTTACTTCTCGATGAACATTTATTGGTTGTGTTGCATTTTATCATAGTTTTGGTTCTATTATATTCTTTATATCTAATTTTAAAGTGGTTAAGCCATATTTATATCAAATTGTTGTTGCAAGTACTGTAAATAGTTTGCATTTCAATATGCAGCAGCTGAACACAAAGGACTTTTACAAAAAGAGATCCAAATAATTTCAATTCAAATAATTTTATTACACACATACATATCTTCCAAATTATTTGTTTTTCTCTCCAGTCAGTCAGCATTCTAAGGACCAAGAAGCACAATTAGTCCTCAGTAGGATGGCTTTTTAAATCTTAAAGGGTTGGAGGTGTTGGGTTTTTGTTTTTTGTTTGTTTGTTTTTATACCTCTGCAAACACTGGGGGTTTCACAACCATTTTTCTACATAAGGAATGGTAGTTGTTCCTGAATATCAGAAACAGAGGAAATTAGTGATGGGATTCAACAATAGATCATATTGTGAAGTGTACTTGTTCGAGTGCTGGTTCTTAGTTTTAAGGTCCTACACAACTTGTCGTGCACATACCTACTGGCCTGCTTCTACCTGTATAAATCCCTCCACCACTTCTGGTCATAAGGAGCTCCCCTTTTATAGATGCCAACTGTTAAAGCTGTCCAACCTGAATATGACAGGAAGCAATATTTTCATATTGTTGCCAGTATGTTTTATTACTTTCTTCTGTGAAATGACATGTCTTTGCTGGGATTCAGAAAGGCTGTAACCTGGAACATTTGGTGGGCTTTTGGATGCTGCTGATTTTATCTGTGTTTCCAATACTTTGTGCTAATATACTTTCTGCTTTTTAGATTGCTATGTTTTTAATATATTTTATATGTTTTCTTGGTTTAATCATGATGTTTATGACTTGGGTATCCTTGGACAGAAGAACATCATATACAGTAAATGAAAACAATAAATAAGTAAGTAAACAGAGAGTCCTAGCTACTCTGAAAATATAAGAAGCTGCAATCAGACTTAGGCTAATACTGACTGATGTGGCGAATCTGTGTGTTAGCTTTACTACTTCACACTGCATGTGGGATCTAAAATGACTGAGTGCCCTTCCATTTTTTTAAAGCCTTCATAAAAATCCATATGCCATGTTAGAAACTGACATGCCTGTCATCTTGTATTGTATATGGACAAAATATTTTCTATGGAAAATCATTCAACCTCTCTTCTCCAGTCCGAAATGGCACAATCCAAGCACAGATGTGTTATATTGGTAAAAAATACAAGTAGTGTAGTTCACTGGTTCTTAACCTTGGGTTACTCAGGAGTTTTGGACTGCAACTCCCAGAAGCCTTCACCACCAGCTGTCCTGACTGGGGTTTCTGGGAGTTGCACTTCAAAAGCATCCGAGTAACAAAGGTTAAGAACCACTGGTGTAGTTGGTTGCAGCAAAGATGGGGAGATGATTGCTGCAAAGGTACAGGGGCAAGTCTGCTTACTGGGTGTAAAACTGGCATGAAATGACACATCAAATCTGTTCTTAATGTAAGGGGAAGGGGGGGAAGGAGGGTACTCTGTAGAATAAAGTCAAGCCACTCTGCTTACCACACTGTCAAGTGGCAATTTACACAAAACCTGGTCACTGACCAAGGTTATGCCAATCCCCAGATAGCAAGTCAACTGGCACAAAACAAACAAACAAACAAACAACACCCCTTCCCAACTTCCTAAGGATTACCAGAAGTCACCATGGGGACTCCCTGAAAGAAGAGGGTCTAAGACAGGTCACACTGGTTATTAGGCCAAAAAGAGATTGCAGCTTATGTGGCCAGCTCTGAGACAGGACCCTGATTGGGCAAAATCTCACAAGAGGCTGAAGGCCTGAAATCTCAGGACGTGAAATACTATTTTCTTGGACTGTGTCCAAGAAAACAGTGCCAAAGTGAATATGATAGTTTCACAATGAAGACTAAAATGATAACATCACTGCTCTATCATAGCATGTAGAATTCCTTGCCCTAGAAGATTAAAGTAAAATGTGTTGTTATATTTTTGTAACATAAGTGTGCACAGTAGGCAATGGCAATGCCCATACTGCACAATAATTTGGTGGCACTTCTTGTAATAGCTTAATTTCACTGTGTGTTGTATAATTAATTCTGGGGCAAAATTGTCAAAAATAAGCACTTTCGTTATTAAGGGGGTCAGTCACTTTCAATACAGACCGAGATGTGGTAAACTTTCCAACTTGTTCTGCATTTATTTGAACATCAGCATCAACAGGAACGTTATGAGTAACAACTTTCAAAGTCTCTTGTTCCCCCAAACCGGGGTGCAAGGGTGTCCATAAACTTCCAACAAAGGGGTTGCTGTCCTCCATAGTCCAAGGTCCACTTAAACCTTTCACTGGGATCTGGGTTTCTAGAGGCTCTTCTTCTGGAGGGATTAGGGGAAGGGTCTCCTCGTAACCGCTCTACCCCCATAAGGATGAGCCTTCTCCGGTATCTGCCAACCATTGCCCGGGTAAACCCCCATCTTCTGTAACTCCGCCAAATGCCATGCTTTCTTCCGTTCAATCTCTTTAGCTACTGCCTCCCTCTCTTCCCTCAACTTGCGTCTCCACTCCTTTGCTGCCATTTCTCCCCAGTATGAGGGACGGGGTTTCAAACCTTGTTTTCTCCGTCTCTCGACCTCATCATGGGGTACCCGCATCTGCTCCCATCTTCCCGTCCACAGATCTTGTACCCAGATCCATTCCCAACCCCCCGCGATCTCCTCGCATTTTTCTTTTATATCCCCAGCTGCCGCCTCTATCTCCTCCTTCCCTTTTCCCGCCAAATCTTTCCCCCGCCCTGATGACAAGGTTAACCCCTTCAAGGTCTGTACCAGGTCACTGGTGTCTATACCCACATCTTTTAGCCCCCTATCTTCCTGCAACTCCCCCAACTCATGGGTGTCCACCTGCTTGTCTTCGCGGTGGGGTGGTGAAGGAGGGGGAGAGGTTTGGGTTTTTTGGGTCCACGACCGGAGCGACGGCACTCCTACATAGGCCTCCTGCTTGGGGGCCTCACACTTAGACCATGCCTACGCAATCAATGGAACATAAAAGTATGTAAAGTTGGCTAAATTTATACCACTTTTGATCATCTGGATCCAGAGTATTATAGAACTAGTTCTCCAGGAGATGCGAGGTGGGGGACTTGCATTTTCGGAAACTGCAGTTTCCCAAACTACATCACACATGCATTCCAAAATTTAAAGAACATTTCAAAAGCAATCTGAAATATATGTCTATTGTTTAAATTCAAAAAGTGAAAATATTCCTGGACATGCCCAAGCAAACTGTTTCATGAATTTCCCCACCACTTTTTTTGTTTGTTTATTCATGAAACAAGCTTATATAGATGAAAAATGTGTGATTGTTTGTTTATTCATGAAACAAGCTTATATAGATGAAAAATGTGTGATTTGGATGAGGGCACACACATTTGAATCACACACACACTGGGTAATCTCACCTGGCCTCTCTTGTTGGAGACACAGTGGAGAACCAAACTGCCAGCTGGAGCTCCAACCCATTGAGCTATAACAGCTCAGTAGTGACTGGCCTGGCTTTAAAATAGGGCTTTTTCTTGATTGAATTCCTAAACAACATGTCTTCCTACCACCACACCATCTTTGTCAGGTAAATTTTGAGATAGAGAAGGAACTCTGGCATGAATTCTCCTATACTGGCTCCCTGCAGTCTCATCTGTGAGTGTATATAATCCCTATACTACTCTTCTGAGGACTTCTTTATTCCCCCAAAACTCAGTAGTCTCTCACATCTATCTTTATATCTTTTAACTATCCATTCCACCCTTTTCACCATGATAGCACTTTCCATCTGATTCCTTACATAGCACAGGCACTGGACTTCCTTTTGACCTTCTGCTGAATAATAGGTAATAGGCTGGTAAAAATATCAAGTCCTTGCCTTTTTCTATGTTGAAACGATACAGTAGACTATGAACCAGGAAGCATGACAGTTTGTTATCTAAAGCATCAGAAAGTCAAGCTATTTCTAATGCCCTTAGTGGCCTATGAGAAAAACAAGCCTCGAAGAACTTAAGGGGGAAAGAGGCTATGAAGAATCTGCTGTTTATACCCATGTAATGACTACTCCAGCGTTACCTGATCAGGAATCCATGATTTGTAGTAACATTTTAAGCTTCATTGTATTCAAAGGGAAAAAGCTTCTAGCTGAATATTGTGAGTCCAAGCTGTTGCTATGACAACCAGAACTGTTGTGTAACAATGCTGCTGTTGAGCATGTCCAGACTGAAGTGTCAGCTATCTTCACTGACCATGAGGCCAGTTAAGTCTGATATAATGTTGTGTGGCAATGTCTGTAAAAAGCTTATGGAACAGGTAAGATTTGTTTTCTGCTCCAGATAGCAAATCCCATCAAATCGGCTTGGCCCCCATGTTAACAAAGAAAAAAGACACACAGGGCCCATTATTTATTTATTTATTTATTTATTTATTTATTTATTTATTTATTTATTTATTTATTTATTTATTTATTTATTTAATGGAATTTAACCTTACTTTTCATGAAAGCATACTCAAAACGGCTGACCAAAACACACAAAAAATAGTTCTATACCATAACCCATTCTATTGTTTGGAACAGACCAAGCGCACAACCAAGGAGTACCCTGGCATTTGTCAGTTAGCCATAATTTGCTGCAACAAGTTTTGCAGCAAATTAGTAGTAAATTAACATTAGTAGGATGGCTGTTATTCTAGAAAGATAATATGACATTGGGCATTAACTAGATCAAAGAACAATAATATTTTTAATATTCATAGTAATTTTACAAATGAGGCTACAGCTGTCCCTCAGTGAATCCACTGATAAATATTTGCCAATCATGATTCTTCTTTTCAAGCTAGCTAATATATTTATAAACATGTCTGTTGAAATGGAAGATAATACCATTGCCATTTGTGCTGAGGATAAATCAAGGAGTCAAGTAATTTTGTCAGTGAATTTTTTTTTCTCTTGTTAGTTTATACACAGCATTACATTCTGATGAGAGAGCAGTTTGAAAATTGTGCTTCTTCTCTTGTGGGCATCCCATAATACATATGTTTATTGCAAAATTGACAAATAAAACTAGCTTCTGACATGGAGTTAAAAAGCCAGGACAGTTTGAAGTTTCGCTAAATTAGAATTAACAGTTGTCTCCATTTTGACATTATTATTTATTGGCTTGTTAATGATCTGAAAAAGTGAAAGGAATGTCTGGATCCCAAATACAGTTGCCAAGTATCAGGGTGCCAGCAAATGTCTAATGTAATGGCTGTGTTCCCGCGCGTCTCCAGCTAGGGAGATAGATGTCAGGACAAGCAGCACTGGAGGAGAAAAAGTGATTTTTGTGTGTGAGATATCTCTAAACCCTGGGCAGTGCAGGTTGCAAACCTTAGTAGGAATTGTGGCAAACCACTGCAGATACCAGCCTCATTTGTCTCCTGGTCAGCTTCTGAAAAAAGATGGGATTTCTTTTGGTTTGTTTTTCCTGGCTCTTTGTTGCCATATTAACTGGTTAGCAAGCTCAGGGTTAACAGTCTAGAGATGGAATTGACTTCAGTTTGGGGGGGGGGGGTTTAAATGGTCTCTTTTGTTTTCTGAAACTTTTGCAGCCTTACAATAGAAAGTCTCCAAAATATGAAATAACCAGCATTCCAAAAGAGAGATTAACAAAACTAACAGATTTCTTACATACTGTACTTAGTATTTCGGATTATGACCAATCTATGCAAAATCACCTCATTTGATATTCCAGCAAGTAGCAGCACTGCAAGTCTCATGAGGAGGGCTGTCAGCTGCCAATTAGGATACAAAGAACATCATGGAAAGGGTGAGTGGGAAGTTTGAATCTTTAAAAGAGCCTGGAAAACTGGAGTGGCTGCCCTTCAACTGCTTAACGACTTGTTCATTGTTGTTGCTGAAAGAGCTACTCTAACCTACATTTTGGATTGGATTTATTCCTTGCTAGCCTGTTACTGATACTGCTGATACTGTTCCTCCATTGGGGATTCTATTTGGGGTTTAAAAAATCTTGCTGCTATTTCTCCATTTTTGTATTACTTTCTAGATTATTTGGATTCTTTTCTTTTCTTTTCTTTTCTTTCTTTCTTTCTTTCTTTCTTTCTTTCTTACTTACTTACTTACTTACTTACTTACTTACTTACTTACTTACTTACTTACTTACTTACTTACTTACTTACTTACTTACTTTTATTTAATTAATTTTGGAGAAATTTCCCCCATTTCTTTTATTGTCACCTGATGTGCCAACCTACATGCCTTTCATCTGATGGACTACAGCCTGCACTGCTGGACTGAAGTCACTGAAGTAGCAGGGAGAACAGCTGTCTCCTTAATTGCTCATATTTTGGGTTTGAGTTTGGGTTTCAATTATATTCCCCTTGGTGAGAGAGTGTGTGTTTTATTTTGGTTATGAACATGATGATGGTTTCTCTTTCTTATCTGTACTGTACTGCTGATGAACTGATGAAGATGATGGGAATGATATAAACTACTGTTAGTGCCTGAATAGGTCTGTGGATGATAGATTCCTACCCCATGTATTGTTGTTGCTCTCTTTTGGAATAGATGATTGTCTGTAATCATCATCATCTTAGAATTGCAGAGCTATGGTTCATCAGGTCCAGCCCCTGTAAAGGAAGCCCAGTGGGGAATTGAACTCCTAGCTTCTGGCTCTACAGCCAGATTCCTAAAGCACTGAGCTATCTGTTCCCTTGTCCCTGGTTGTTGCTTTTGTTTGTTGGTTGGAGTTTTGTTTTTTTGTTTTTGGAGGGAGGGGACTAGTTTTGAGGGTTGTCTAGGGTTAATTGACTCTAGCACCAGAAACCCAGATGGGAAAATTGAAACACAAGAATCTAAATCATTTAAATATTTTCAGATTTACCAAAAGGGCCTGTACCTGAAAGGACCCCAAACAAAAATAGAGCCCCCTGAAAGAACTCAAAATGAAAGCAAACTGAAAGTTTTTCCCCCTGCATATCCCTAGATATCTTAATATCTCGCCTTGAGGATTTACCTGAAGAACTTGCAGCCTTGAGAGATGAAGTAAATATTAGATGCTAGGTTTAATTTATATATTTTATCTGTTGTTTAAATGTAATTTTTTGGGAAATACATAATTTTAGTCACTTCAGGTGGCAGCTCTATAGGCTGCTACCTGAAGCAGGAAAAGGAGTTTGCTGAGAGTCTCTAGTTTATCTCTATTCCGAAATGTTGCAGAAAAATTGTCTGTCCAACACAGAGAATCTTTAAAGGCTTTTGCATGAAGTAAGCAAAACAATGGGAAAGAATGGGAATTGTGAGATTATGCTGAAAAAAAGTGAGCACCATGTAACAGCAAATACCTGGCTGAACATCTGAGCTGAGTTGTAAGAGCTATATGATCTTAGAGGGCAATACAATAATAAATTAATCTAAGAACTATAGGAAGACTCTTAGAAATATACCATTGATCAATAGTTTTGAGGATTAGTCTATCCAAGTAAGGACTGGGAGTCATTTAATAATATTGGAATAGTGAGGGGTGGGGGAATGATCTCTGCAAAACAGAAATTCTATAAATATTTGAATTCCACACAGTTAAACAGAACATTTATATTAAGCCTTGTCTTTCATTATGGGTGTGATAGCTGTTTGTCCTGTTCAGGAACATTCATTCTAGGCATAAATCCACTAGGCCACAGTCACAGAGCTGCAAAGTCAACAGACAGACAGACAGACAGACAGACAGACAGACACACGCACACATGCACACACGCACACTCAAACACACTCAAACCCCCCAAGCCAAATACCAAGTTTCCACTCAGACAAACAGCCTTCAGATACTTTCCTCAAGGTAAGATATTACCAGTGATGTTATGAATCTATATGAAATTACAGTTGAATAATACATCACTATTTGGAATAGCCTCTTGAGAGGAAATATTCATATTATATTCACGAAGGCTTTCATGGCCGGGATCTAATGGTTGTTCTGGGTTTTTTGGGCTCTTTCAGAACACGGCCAAAGAGCCCGAAAAACCCAGAACAAGTAATATTCATATTCTTCATTAGCTTCTAGAACATAATCATACAATCTTAACCTTGCTGTTCTTTGCAAGAGAAACAATATGATGTTGGACACTCAGTCAAATTATAACATTCTACAAAGCATTTTATTAAGCTGTCATAATAAGGGAAGAGAAGGTTTTAAATACAGTTATGTTAATAAGATGTGACCAATACTCAGTGATACAAGAAAGAGTGATAACTGTGTTGCTCTGTAGTTGATTCTCCTTATGCATATATTCATTATGGCTTCTCTAGAAATATGGTGCAAAAAGAAAATCAACAGAGATTCTACATTTGACCTTTGAATCCTATTAGCCTGCAACCTTGTTTACAGTAGAATTGAGGACTGCTGGCTGAGCTCAGATTAAGCTGACTGGCCTGCAGAAGGCCATTCATTCATATTTATGTTCCATCTGTTAACTCTTTGTTATCTCTTTATTTGTGCTTCACAATTAGATAGGAGTCACAGTATTTTAAATTGTACAAAATTCTGAATGGAAAATATATGCCTGTATTTTAGAGGTATTTCATCTGTGGCCCCACAACCAGATTCAGCCCAGCCCCCCAAGCTGTGGCTGCCAGCTGTATCCTAACGCCCAGATGTGTGCTAAGAGTTTTGTCACTGTCATATCCACCACCCCTGCCAGATTTTTCGTAAATAAAGGATTGTCAGATTCTCCCATCACAATCTTTATGCAGATCGTTTTTTCACTTCATTGTTATGTTATCACTGAGCAAAAAAGCAGACTGTGTCAGGATTACTGAAATATGAGGGCGGAGCTCTACAGTAGTTGCAGCCCAAGCTTTCATTTAATGTGGTATCTGAGGCCAAAAAGTGTGTGCACCCCATCTGTAACTAATTGTATCTGATTTGCTCATGGAAGGGGAACTGTTGGGGTTGCCATTCCTGAGAGCACCAGCTGAGACCTCAGGGAATTGTTAAATTCCTTAGATTATCTGGTAAGAAATCTATCTCAGAGTGAATGCTGCTGGAAGAATAGAAGCTTTGATTTTATTGTGTTCCATCACATCAGTGCTTGATGGCACATCTCCTAACCCATGTTATTTCACCCACTCATATACACCCATATTTATTATTTTGTAATTAATACGCATACACAAGATCCTCCCCTTTGTGACATCAACCCATTCCTGGTTTCTGGTTTTGGCCTTGAAATGTCAGGAAATGAAAAAGTGCTGACTTGACAACCCTAGAAGCCATAATTTCCTTGTTACCAGCATGCACCAGATGTACGCAGTGAGATATCTATGCTGAATATACTCTTCAGTGATCTATACACAAGTTCATTATAATACTCAGAAGTCAAAATGCTGATGATGTTCTCCTGAATCAGGTTTCAAGAAGAATTTTAGGGACTCATGAAGCCTGCTATTTTTTTAAAAAAAACTGTTTCTTCTATAAGCCCTAAAATTCTTATTTAGCATGTATCCAAAACAGTGTCGGAGAGGAGTGCCTAGCTGTTTCTGACACAACTATATACATATGGAGTTTTCTATGCTAGTAGGATCTTTGAAGAGAAAAGAATAGGGTTTCTGCCTGTGTGCATATTTATATGCATGTAAGTTCCTTGCACACATTAAGTTGATTGTGTGAATGTGGGAAGCCAAGGACAGCAGGTGCTGATTGCCTCCATGGTAAGTTCACCATAATATATGCACAAGATCTGTGCACGAAAAAAATACATATTGAAGCAAATGTTCTAACATATTTATTTTATTTTTTATTTATTGGACTTATATACCGCCCCATAGCGCTACAAGCACTCTCCGGGCGGTTTACAATTTGTAATTATACAGGCTACACATTGCCCCCCCAGCAAGCTGGGTACTCATTTTACCGACCTCGGAAGGATGGAAGGCTGAGTCAACCTTGAGCTGGCTACCTGGGATTTGAACCCCAGGTCGTGAGCACAGTTTTAGCTGCAGTACAGCGTTTTAACCACTGCGCCACGAGGCTCTCTCATTGTTGTCAGCAGCAGCAGCATTATTATTCAGAAACAACTGGCACAGTCAAAATTATAAAAACATTGACTGGTATTATAAAACAGATACAAGTTTTAAGCAAAAACCTAAGAATCTGTTAAATATTGGCACAGTATGTATACTGTTCCTAATATTGCCCTTTTTTGTAGCTCTGTGTGATTTCTGAGATCTGCAATTGCTTATAATACTGTGTGAAGTTTTTTGATATAGTTCCCAAAGCCCCAATGACTATGGAGACCACTGAGGTTTGCTTCTTCCAGAGGTGAGATGTTTCGATTGCCAGGTCTCTTTATACTTTGTTAGTTTTTCCAATTCTTAATTTTCAACTCTGGCATCCCCTAGAATTGCAATGTCAATGATCCGGACATTTCTTCGTTCTATTACTACTATGTCTGGTGTGTTATGTTCAAGGTATCTATCCGTTTGGATCCAGAAATCCCACAAAATCTTGACTTCATCATTTTCTACACCTTCTCTACCTGATGTTCCCACAGGTTGATCACTTGAGAGTGATTTTATAATATTATCATTTTTAACTCTATTCCATCTAGTTTTTGGATCTTGCCACGGTGTATAGACAGAGCTGCATATCTGTCAATTCCAAATTTCATTTGGATATCTTTATTAAATATTTGCACTGTGTTTAGCAGTGATTCTATCTCTGTGGAACTTTTTGCGTATAGTTTTAGGTCATCCATGTATAATAGATGATTGATTTTTCTTGTTTGTTCTGAAATATGGTAGCCCAATCCAGTTTTATTTAAAATTATTGACATGGGGATTAGTGAGATGTTAAACAGCAGTGGTGACATAGAATCCCCCTGAAATATTCCTCTTTTGATGTTAACTTCCCCAATTTTTTCACCATGGGCCATTAAGAAGGTTTTCCATTTGTCCATGTTTTTCTTGAGGAACTTCTGAATGTTTTTACTAATCCCCAAAAAATTTCGGCAGGTGTTAATCCAACTGTGTGGTAATGAGTCAAATGCCATTTTATAGTATATCCAGGCCATGTTAAGGTTTGTTTTTCATCTTTTTGCATTCTTCACTATTGTTTTATCAATGAGCAGCTGATCTTATGTGCCTCTTGACTTTTTAAAGTTCCCTTTCTGTTTGGTTGGGTATAGGGAGTTTTCATTTAAGTAACTGTACTGTATATTGATCTTCCAATTACTCCTGTGAGGAGCTTGAACATTTTTGGAAGGCATGTAATTGGTCGATAATTACTGTTCATTGACCTTTTGATGATCTTTTATTATTAGAAATGTGCAGCTTGTTGTCATCCAATCCTCAGTTGTAGAATTTTGAAGTGATTAAATTGCACTGCTATACGTTGATGGACACTTGTTAGATGATTTAACCAAAATATGTGCAACTCATCTGGACCAGATGCACTCCAATTTTTCACATCCTTTACTTGCCTCTGGATTGTTTCAGTTGTTATTACAATATCATCTATTTGTTTTCCTTGAGTTTCTTTACAAACGTCTTTAATCCATGAGGTGCTTTCGCACATTTCTTTCCAAAATTTTAGAGCATCATCTTTACATGGGCCTGATTTCTTTTGCTCTGCATGTTCTCCTAGTGATGTATAGAACAATAATTGGTTATTTCAAAATTGTATTTTTTCTCTATACAGTTGGGCCTTGACTTACGAACATCCCAACCTATGAACATTTTGAGTTATGAACAGCTCCGTTCACAAAATTTTGCTTTGATTTGCGAATGGAGCTTTGACTTACGAATGAAAAAAATGTGAGGAAGGTGGGAAATTTGAACTTTCAGTTAACCGTTGGCCAGTGAAGAGGCTGCTTGTCTGCTACCTCGCTCACCCCAGTGGTTAGAGAGTGTGGATACAGAGAGAGAGACTTCAGACTGCCTACTGCCTGGTGCTGCCTGGTACTGTACTGCACAGACTGTATTTTTGGAGCTTTTTTATTTTTTTATTTTTTGGATTTTTCACTTTCTTTTTTAAAACAGAGAGACTGCCTGTTCTGGGTGAGTACACTGTATTTACTTTACAGGGGTTTTGCAGCTTGGGGTTGGGCTAGGTAGTTAGGTAGGGGTTATGTTTCTGTGCTGGCTGTTGGTTTTAAAATAAGGAAAATGTTTGCAAAGGTCTGTCTGGCTGTTGGCCTCTAAAATGCATTTTAGCCTTTTGGTTTTAAAATCAGAAAACTTTTTGCAAAGGTCTATCTGGCTGTTGGGCTCTAAAGCTAAGTGACATCTCTTTTGTTTTAAAAGGTGTTGGTGGGTGGGTTTAAAAGGTGCTTTGTCAGGTTTAAAATATGTTTTGTTTAAAAGTTGCTTGGTTTGTTTTAAAATGCATTTTGTTTAAAAGTTGCTTGGTTTAAATATGTTGTTGTAAAATGTGTGGGTTTAAAATGTGTGGGTTTAGCATGTGTGAGTTTAAAATGTGTTTTAGACTCCAAACTCTCTCCCCCCCCATTGTCTTCTCTCTCTCTCTGTCTTCTCTCTTTTTGTGCTTAAAAGCACAAACCTTTGTCTGAGGGGTCTCTGTGCCCCAGTGGGGACCTTCTTTCTCTCTTTCCTCTTTTCCCCATTTTTCCCTCCCTCCGTCCGTCCCTTCCTCCCTGCCCTTTTTTTAACCTAAGTTCATCTTAGGTTAAAAGAAGAAAAATTCTCCCCCTAGTGCTAGAGGATGGATTAACTGGTTTTGCATTATTCCTATGAGAACTAATGCTTCAACTTACAAACTGCGCCTTGTCGACATAAGAACGAAAAACAGCTGGAATGGATTAAACGGGTTTCAATGCATTCCTATGGGAAATGCTGATCTGACTTACGAATGTTTTGATTTACAAACATCTTCTGGGACGGATTAAGTTCACCACTGTAAGTTCACCGTAAAGGCACCACTGTATTGTTTCAAGCGTCCATCTTATCTTTCAATTTTCTTTGCTGTAGCTGTTACATACTGTTTTAATTGCAAATCTCTGTACCAGGTCTCTGTACTTTATTAGTTTTTCCAATTCTTTATTTTGAACTCTGGCATCCCTTGGAATTGCAATGTCAATGATCTAGACATTTCTTCATTCTATTACTACTATCTCTGGTGTGTTATGTCCAAGGTGCTTCTCAGTCTGGATCCAGAAATTCCACAAGATTTGGACTTTCTCATTTTCTGACAGCTTCTCTGTCTGATGTTCCCACTGGTTTTTGGAGGCTGGCAAGCTATATTTTTTGCATAATGACCTGTGCACTAATTTTGCCACTCTGTGCAAAATGTGCAACTTTGTAATCTGTTTGTGCAGTCTTTGCACATTCACAGATGAGGTGTGACACAGTTTCATCTTTTTCTTGGCAGAGTCGACATTTGCTGTTAGCACTAATTTTTTGAATCTTAACTTTCATCATATTAGTTTAGGGTGCATATTCTTGTGCAACAAAAATCAAGGCTTTGGTTTCTTTCTTGGTCCCCAGTTTCAGCCATTCCCATGCTGAATTATTGTCATACTTTCCATCAATATTTCTCAGATGTTGTCCATGTAGTGGTTTATTTTTCTAACTGTTTAATTTAGTTTCAAACTTTTGTTTCTTGTCTTGAGCCTTTGTTTCTGTTGTTTTCAAAGTATTGGTTCCGTGAATACATTTTTCTACTTTTCCCCAAGATTTTCCCCAAGATGGCGCTGGTGGCACATGGATAGTGATTTTACTCCCGCAGCCCCCCCCCCCGGTTTGTTTTTCCTACTTTCCTTTCTTTTCCCTCACACTTTTCTGCCTGTCTTTGTTCTTTTTAAATTCAAATTACTTCCCCCTTCTGAACTGTCTCCCTCCCTCCCTTATTTACGGCACTGAGAGGGAGCTTGGAAGCTTGGAAATCCCCTGTGGAGTGAGAGAGGGCCACGGAGAGAGAGAGCTATATCAGCCGACCGACACAAGAGCAAACGGGGTGAGCTGAGTCAGGCGGAGCCGGAGCTCAGAAGGCGGGGGTCGCTTCTAGACTGCTCGTCAGTGCTCAGAGGCTATCGCTTCAGCTTTATTTCCATCTGGAGGCACCTTTGCAGAGACTCCGACTAACCCTGTTTCATCTGGAGGTAACTTAGAGGAGTTTCTGTGAACTGGGGACTAGAGACTGCTGCAGTAGGTTTGGACTGTATGCCTGGAAACTGTGGTTGCTGAGGGTGTCTGCGAGGAGTGTTGGAATGCTGCGCCATGTTTAACACCTGGAGAGTAACCCTTTCTTCACCTTCCCTCTCCTCAATCTGTTTTTGGTGTCTCAATGAGGAAGTTATCACAGCTGGCTCTCAAGGTTGGACAATGGCAGGCTTCCTTCCAGCTTCGGCACTAGTGACTCTGATTCTGTCTATGAGTTTCTTTGTGAACGCTGTATCCACCATTAAGATCTGGGAGCCTTGCTCTTGCTCTAAGACTCGTATACCAGCACCACCATTAATACCACCAGGACGATTAACATCAAAAAGGACAAGATTACATAGTAAAGGAGGACAGTTCAGAAATATATGTTGGGGGACAATCACTGTGGGATTTTTATAATTGTTTTTTCCCTTTCCCTTTCCCTTTTATTGTTAATATGTATTCCTTTAATTTAATTGGTATTAAGTTTATATTACAATCGGGTTATGCATTTTTATTATATGCTTATTAAGTAATTTATATAATTTGATTGCACCATTTTCTGTTAATTTTGATATTTTGATTTTGTATTTATTTCTCAATTGTTTTTTTTCTCTTTTACTTTTTCCCCTTTTCTTCTTTTCTTTGTTCCTTTTCCCTTCTCTCTCCCTGATATGGATTGGAAGGCCTGCCCCCCCAGCGAGGGGCCTTTTAAGATCTCTGTGACTACGGGTAATGGGAGGTATAGCGTCGGCGCAGTCCCTACTCATGTTAGAAGAAGAAGGAACAGATGTTTGAAGGCTGTTCATTGTTCTGAGACTGTGACCAACCCCCAATATCGAGGTAACCAGTTCAGCCAGCCTTCCACTCTATCCCTGCTGCTGTTGAATGCCAGGTCTGTGTCCAATAAATCCCAGGTAATTTGTGACCTTATCCTGGAGGAGGACGCAGACCTGGCATGCATAACCGAGACGTGGATTGGCGGGAAGGGGGGTCCTCCCCTGGCTCTCATCTGTCCACCCGGTTATGCCATCCAGCACCAGGGTAGACTGGAGGGGTGAGGGGGGGGGAGTAGCCATTGTGTATAAACCCAGCTTACAGGTTACCAGACGCTCCTCGGTGGTAAGGCCGTGTCTAGAGGCACTCCACGTGTCGGTTGGGGCCAGGGGTGGAATTGGGATTTTGCTGTGTTATTGCGCTCCCTGTAACCCAGCGATTTCCCTTCCGGAGCTGGCCGACTTTGTCTCCGCGACACTGTTGGGATCCCCAAGGCTTCTGGTCTTGGGTGATTTCAGCGTGCATGCGGGGGCAGAGGTTACCGGGCCAGCTCTTGAGTTCCTGGAAACCATGGCTTCCTTGAACATGTCCCAACATGTCAACGGCCCCACCCACGTGGGTGGTCATACGTTGGACCTGGTCTTTTCCACCAACTGGAGCGAGTGTGGTCTGGTGGTGACCGACCTTGTGTCGCTCCCTTTGTCATGGTCAGATCACCATCTGGTAAAATGTAAGGTTTCCGTGGCTCTGCCCCCTCGCAGGGAGCAGGGACCTACTTTCATGGTCCGCCCTCAAAGGCTACTGGATCCGGTTGGATTCCAGGATGCCATGAGAGGGGTCACGGCTGACCTGGCTAGCGCTCCTGTTGACGCTCTGGTTGACAGCTGGACCATGGCTGCCACCAGGGCCGTAGACATGATCGCGCCTAAACACCCTCTCCGTCGCAGAATGCGCCCGGCGCCTTGGTTTAACCAGGAGCTCCGAGCGCTGAAGCGACATAGGAGAAGGCTAGAGCGTAAGTGGAGGAAGGACCCGACGGATTATAATTGGATAGCTGTCAGGGTCGCAACTAACCTTTACCTCTCTAAGGTGAAGGCTGCTTGTCGAACTTACTTCGCTAACCGGATAAGCGAAGCGTCCAATCAGCAGGCGGAGTTATTCCGTACAGTGCGCGACCTATCTGGAACTGGTCTTGGTGATAGGCCTCCCCCTAGTTTCTCACCTGACCAGTTTGCAGCCTTTTAAAAATCTAAAGTGGAGGCCATCCGCCGGGACCTCTCTCCTTTTTTGAACACAGTGAGTCGAGCAGAGATGTCCAGCGCTCTGTCTTGCCCGGTGATTTTTGACACCTTTCAGCCTGTCACGCCTGATTCGGTGGCCAAGGTGCTTGATCGCTGTCGTGCCACCACCTCCTCCCTTGACCCTTGCCCGGCCTGGCTAATCAAAGCAGCCAGGCCGATAACAACTGAATGGGCCACTGTAATAATAAATGGGTCTTTCCTTGAGGGCAGGTTTCCTTCTGCCCTCAAGGAAACACTCATTAGGCCCATAAGAAAGAAACCTAGTTTGGCGGCGGACGAAATTGGCAATTATAGGCCCGTCGCCAACGTTTCTTTCATGAGCAAAGTGGTGGAGAGGGTGGTGGCCGACCAGCTTCAAGCTCACTTGGAAGAAACGGATGCCCTGGATCAATTTCAGTCGGGCTTCAGGCCGCGCCACGGAACAGAGACGGCATTGGTCGCCCTGTACAATGACCTACTGAGGGAGGCTGACAGGGGAAAAACTTCTCTGTTAGTCCTTCTCGACATCTCAGCGGCCTTTGATACCATCGACCACGGTATCCTCCTGGGGAGGCTCTCCGAGCTGGGAATTGGTGGCCTGGCGCTTGCCTGGCTCCATTCCTTCTTGGAGGACCGTCCCCAGAGAGTACAGCTTGGGGAGAGTGTCTCGGCCCCGTGGAGCCTCAATTGTGGGGTTCCACAGGGGTCGATTATCTCCCCAATGCTGTTTAATATCTTCATGAGGCCGCTGGGCAGGGTCATCAGGGGATGTGGAGCGTCGTGTCATCAGTATGCAGATGACACCCAGCTCTACATCTCCTTTACTCCAACTGCAGGTGATGCCGTCCTGTCCCTCCAGCGCTGCCTGGGGACCGTACTGGAGTGGATGCAGGAGAATGGGCTGAGGCTGAACCCGGACAAGACGGAGGTCTTGAGGGTGGGTGCCCCCACTGTTGGTGGCTTGGGCGACTCCCTCTCGTTGGGGGGGGTGACTCTTGCCGCAAAGAGTGGGGTTCGCAGTCTGGGGATCCACCTGGACCCGGCGCTCTCCATGGAGACTCAGGTGGCGTCCGTGGTCCGCACCGCCTTTTTTCATCTCTGGCGGATAGCCCGGCTGCGACCCTATCTCGATGTGGGGGCGCTCACCACCTTGGTCCATGCGCTCGTAATCTCAAGATTAGACCACTGTAACACGCTCTACGTGGGGCTACCTTTGAGGCTGACGCGGAAACTCCAAGTGGTGCAGAATGCGGCGGCCAGACTCCTAAGTGGAGCTCGAAGATACCATCACATTTCTCCTATTCTGGCCGCGCTGCATTGGCTGCCCATTCGGTTCCGCGTTGACTTCAAAGTTCTGACGCTTATGTTTAAAGCCCTAAACGGTTTAGGGCCTCGATACTTGGCGGAACGCTTACTCCCACCCAGTTCTACCCGTGTCACCTGAGCGAGTCAGGAGGTGAGGCTGAGGAGCCTGACGCCGGGGGAGGCCCGGAAGGAAAAGACAAGAAACTGGGCCTTCTCGGCAGTGGCTCCTCGCCTCTGGAACAACTTACCTCCTGACATTCGCGCAGCTCCCTCGCTGGGTATTTTCAAGAAACAACTGAAAACATGGATATTCAGGCAGGCCTTTCCCCCTTTCTACCTAATACCTTCCTTTTTTGTTATAATATATCCCGTTTCTCGCCATCTATGGGAAAAAATTTTATTCTATCTTTTAATTTATGTAAATTATTATTTGTGATGAGGTTTGTTATATGTTTATTTTTTAAGTGCATGTTGTAAGCTGCCTAGAGTGGTCACAATTGACTAGATAGGCGGGGTATAAATGAAATAAATAAATAAATAAATAAAATAAATATTGTATTCTCCATTTTCACCATCTTAAGTACTTTTTCTCTGCTTGTACTGATATAACCATTTAGGCTTCTTTTTTTCCTCCTCTACTACCACCTGCATTTGCAGTAACCCACAGCCTCCAATTTTCCATAGTAAATACAATCTGTCCACATTACTCTTTGGATGTAGTATGTGATGCATGTTCATTTGTTTCCATGTTTTTCAATCCAGTTCGTCTAATTCATTTTGGGTTGTTGCTATTGTTGTTGTTGTTTCTGAAATAGCATTATAATTGTCACCTAGTGATAGAATATTAGCATTACAGCAAATATTAATGAAAGTGTATAGGGCAGAAAGAAACAGATTGAAGCAAAGGTCTACACCCTAAGTTGGTTAAGCAGTCATAGAAAGACAAATCTCACCTCTAGTTATGTTTTCCAACAGAGTATATGTGAAACGATGTCAGTGATAATCCAAGGAATTGCTTGTGGAAACCATTTATCCTTAAAACCGAAACTTATTGGAAGATTTATTCTTGCCTATACATCATGAGATTGCCAAATGACTAAAAATGAAAGTAAGTAATATATAAATCATCAATGTGCAAATCAATACAATAATAATAATAAAATAAATAATAGGCAATTTCTTCTGCTTGTATTACAAGTTCTTCAGGGGTAAACAGTAAGGGTTATTCAAGGCAGAATCCTTATTTCTATCAAAATCAAGATGAATTATTTCATAAGTAGTTTTAATCATCCTACTGTCCTTAAGTCTTGGCTTAAAATTAGATTCTGCTCTCTCTAATTCTGCTCTCTCAAGGCAAATTTATCTTGTAATGGTCATTCTTGTCAATATTACTGATCATGACAATATAACACCTGGGTAACTGCTACTATGTATTACTTGGAGTAGTGCAATCCTGTGAGTATATCATTAGACTCATATCCCAAACAGTGTACTGTATGTTGCACAGTGCATATCACATTCACTTTCTCTACAGATGTACAGAAGTTGCAACAGCCTAAATGAACCCCACTCAATGATTCATGTCTTCTATTTTGACATGGAGTAACTGAGGTATTATAAATCACAGCTCTGACGGTATGCTATGGGCAGGTTCTTCTAAGTAAAATACACAGTGTTCTAATTCAGTTCACATAACAAGCATCCAAATTTCTTAATAAAGAATAAAAAGATGGCTCTGTTTTCATAAACATTAGCACTGATTATCATGTCATATATTATCATATCTACAAACTGCAAGAGTTTAGGAACAAACGGATCAGGGCCAAATATATTGCCTGAAAAGATATAACTGAAACTCATAGATGAAAAATATTATCAATGTATACGACATTCTGGCTAGAATTCAGAAAAGAAATCACTGTAATGATTGTGGGGGGAAGGGGATCTATGCTTGGAAGCAGACAGGAAGAGTGTGACCCTTGCTCATTCCTTCTAGATCTTTCTGTGGCTTCAAACTATCATATCATTTTGAATTACATAGGACAGATAAGACCTCAGGTCATCATATTGCGGTTTCTCTTTTCACTGAAAAGGCAATGCCAGAAGTTAATATTGCACTCTCTTCTATGAATTTTAACCTCAATTTTATCTGCTGTTCTCTTTAGTCCCTGCATGGATCATTCACAGTTTTGAAATCAGGTACCTTGTATCTGATTATGACTACTTGTCCCACCCTCGTAATATCCAGGTGGAGCTGTGGGTTGAATGAGTGCCTGAGTGCTATTTTGGATTAAAGGAACAAATTGATGGCTCAAACCAAATACCTGTTCTGGTTTCCATAGCAGTCCAGCATTCAAAAGCACTCAAGTGGAACATTAAGACTCAAAACCAAAAGATGTTTCCAGAAATCTCATATCCCGCAGCTGCGGGATTTAATTTCTTTAAAGCATTCAAAATCCCAAAATTCATTATCATGTGACACAGAATTCCACAAATTAGTCATGTGCTGTAAGAACCACTACTTACTCAGTCTGTCCTTAATGGTTTGTAAATGATTGGTTTCTTTGGATCACTCAAAGGTTTAGCAGTATACCATATTGTGGAAAATTCTCCACATGATTCATAATTAAATAGTATGAGAACCAGTCAACCCTTTACTTTTCATGCCCCGGAAAGCTAAACAGCCTTGAATATAATCTAGATGTAAGGTGAAAGTGATTCTGTCAGATATTGCTAACCTTCCTATTTTCTATCATGGCTAATTTCTGTTTGCATAGTTCAGAGATCTAAACTGGGGCAAGGAGCTGTAATTATCCAACAGCAAACCCTTTGGCCTGTTGCCGCAGGGTCTAATTAGACACTGTATCTTTCAGAAGTGTACATGAAAAGGCTGTTATAAAAGCAGGACCTGTTGGTAGTTGAAAGATGCAGGAGGAAAATTTCCATCTCTATATAATAAGTCCTACTTGAAATGAAAAGGCAAAGTACAAAATTCTTCATGAGGCATATTATATTGAGTAAACCTCCAAAACATTATCATTAGAAGAAGAAAATGCATCTCACATTCTGTGGTCAGTCACCATTGATGGTGCTATGGTTGGACAGAAACATTCCTGATGTGAGAATGAAGATGTGTCCTCTGTCCCACTCCAAAGTACCTTTTTAACAAACAGGAATTTATCAGGGGGATCAGTGTGAAAAGAAATGTCCTTCTTGGTTGTTTTTTTCAACAAGAGATTTATGGTGTGCAGTAAGTTATTTCAGCCTCTTCTGATTTGTCGTCATTGTTACATGCTACCACGTTGCCTCCAATATATACCAACCCTTTGAATGAGTGACTTCCAAAATGGCCTATCAGTAATAGCTCTATTCAGGTCTTGCAAGCTCAAGGCCATGGCTTCCTTTTTAAAGTCAATCCATTTTGGGATTGTGCCAGGTTTTCAGTCTCTATATGACAGCCATATTGCTATCGGACATTCTGAGTCCATGGACTAAATTAGAGTATATATCAAGCTGAATAAACATCTGATTCAGGACTTAATACACTATATAGCTGCATAGGCCCAGAGTGTCCTCAGAAGAAGAGACTAGTAAAGCATTGCTAGAGAAACCTGACAAAGGCTGCCATAATTTGGAATCAACTTGACAACACACAACCATCAATATGTAAATACACTTCTCCCTTCAACAACGCTGCAGTTAGGGGAAATGAACTCAGTTTGGGGAAAAAAGAAAGTTGTTGTTGGTTGTTCTTTCTGTCAAAAAGGGACATCATTTGTAAGCCATTACTGCTCAAGGAACTATTTACCAGAAAAAGTTAAAAAGTAAGCTGTACTGGAATCTTACATTATTTCTCTCCCTTCTCCCTCTGGCACACATATCCTCAGGAGATATTAGAAGCACAAACCAGTATGTCTGCAGACCATGCTAGTTCCAAAATACAGTAATAGAAGAGAATCTTAACTCAGTGGCAATCAAATGTTGAATAAATATGCATAGGGCTGCAGTCCTACAAATCCATAACTTGGGAATAAGTCCAGGGCAGCTGAAAGGACTATCTGAGCTCCTGTATACGCAATTGTCCCTTGCCTTGTCATGCTGCTCACAAGAGCCCCCCCCCATCCCACCCTTACATGGAGCGGCAGCAGGACCTCCAACATCATATCCCAAACCCCATCAACTCTCCCAATGGCCTGAGTAAGTCCAATTGAATATAGTGGGGTTGACTTCTGAGCAAACATTTTTCAGGATTCTTCACTGGTGTGTAATCCTATTCAGTTTTATCTGAAAATAAGCCCCATTATATGCAGTGAGGTTTATTAGTAAATATGTTTAAACTGAGATACCCAAGGAAAAGCATATGAGATTAAAAAAAACATCAAGTGTAGTAAAGCAAGTCATATTTAACATTTCATCTTCAGTGAAATGGCAAATTTTAATACTTTCAGAATTAAATCCATGTTGCTTAAGTTTTGATATCAGCAGACCTCTAGTGGCTGTTAATGTGAACTGATACTTCTTTTTACTATTTTAGTTAAAGAAAATTGCTAAATGTACCAAAAAAGAGAAAGAAGCAATGATAGAGAAATGTCATACTAAAGGAACATTGAAATGGTCACTGATGATGATGCAGCCCTACAGAAGTCAATAGTTTCTACTATCATTAGCAGCCATTGTCATTGCCAAAAAAACAGGAGAGAAAGACATCATAGACATTCAGATAGTCAAAAGCTTGAGTAAACAGCAGCACAGTTTATGTTCTGTTGCAGTGACATGATGGAACCCCTGGGTAGCATGTGCACTGCCACAGAGGTACAGTGTAGTAAATGCAGTAAAGGGTTATTATTTCTGCTAATATATACTGTTTTACAGCCTTGACTCTCATGCCTCTGGTAGATAAGGCTATGTCAACTTTCCTGTTCTAGAATACAATTCAAAGTTCCTCAATATTTGTTCAAATTAAAACTGCAAATTGCAGCCCTGGACTATTTGATAGCTCCATTTTGAAACTGTTACTATTATGAAATGAAATTAGTATTTGAAATGGGTTGTTTAATTATGTATAAAATATTATCATCATTGGTTGTGATCAGGGATGTAAAGAATACTTGCTAGATTTCTCCTCTTCTTTTGCTTAGGTTGTCTCAACACACAGAGACACCTTGATGAAAAGTTTGCAAATCCTGTGAGATTCCTTGGCTGACTTGATAGCTCAGTGAGCTAGGTATCTAGCTGTGGACCCAGAGGTTGGGAGTTCAGTTCCCCACTGTGCATCTCAATTCGCTCAAAGGTCATTGAGTTGATAGCACCAGCAAATATTGCACACTTTTTCAGAGTGAGCAGAAATGTTTACCAGTACTTATTCTCACCAGCACCAATGAGACACACAAGGGTTTACATCTCTAGTTTTGATCACCATATTTTGAAAAAAGGCGAACTCCATAAATTAATTAGCTGCTGTTATGGATGATCAGTTTCAGAGGATGACCCTGAGTCCTTTCTGGTGAAGGAGGCTCAAGTGCTCTGAATGTGGAGAGTGCTTCTGCATAAAGTAGGCCCTTGCCTCTTATCAATCACATCCTGGGTTTCACAGCAAGTACTTTGTTCCTCTTTTCTGTTAAAGTGGAGAAGATTAGACTTGAGGTCAGCTGACTTCAGTTCGAAAAGCAGATCTCTTAGGTTGATCAAAATAATGTAGAGCATTTTACTGCAGTTCTTTTCTCACACACTCAATTAAATACAGATCATACATCTGAGCCACACTTTATCTAGGAATGCTGCTCCTGGAAGCATGGAAATGCCCAGGAAATTTTATGGAGACGGTAGGGGCTGCCCTTTCATTAAATAAGCTTTTAGATGTACAGTAGATCACAGACGTGGTGGCGCTGTGGGATAAACCGCAGAAGCCTGTGCTACAAGGTCAGAAGAACAAGTAGTCGTAAGATTGAATCCACGCGACGGAGTGAGCGCCCGTCGCTTGTCCCAGCTCCCGCCAACCTAGCAGTTCGAAAGCATGCAAATGCAAGTAGATAAATAGGGACCACTTCAGTGGGAAGGTAACAGCATTCCGTGTCTAAGTCGCACTGGCCATGTGACCACGGAAGATTGTCTTCAGACAAACACTGGCTCTATGGCTTGGAAACGGGGATGAGCACCGCCCCCTAGAGTCGAACACGACTGGACAAAAATTGTCAAGGGGAACCTTAACCTTTACCTTTTTAGATCACAGAAGGGAGTACACCCCCTCACATTTCCTAAGTATTTTAGTATATATTTTTCAGGTGACAACACTGAAGAAGTGACACTTGGCTACAATGTAAAGCAGTGAGTATACAGCTTGTATAACAGTATAAATGTGCTGTCCCCTCAAAATAATGCAACACACAGCCATTAATGTCTAAACTGCTGGCAAGTTTCTTGACTTGTGAATGACTGTTTCAGGCTTATTTCTATGACAATCATTATATTAACAAGATGTCCACACATACATCTGGTTTCATTACTCTGCATTCCTTTTATTATGCAGGCTCAGTCCAGGAAATAATAATTGAAAATTAGATTACTAATGTACTTATCAGTCCCAAAATGTCTAAGACCTTGAACTATAAGGTAAATTGCGCCAGCTCTATTAATCAGTTGGGAGCTGGGGAAAAGGAGTGCAAATACATAATCACATAATCTTTCTTCCTCCTCCTTTCTAATATGCTCTCATCAGTGCTTACTTTCCGATGAAGAAAAGAGAAAATGCTGAGATTGCAGTAGCTAGATCAAGACTATAAATTGCATACTTCCTGGGAAAAAAAATTATTCCTTATGTTTTAAAAGATTTAAAAACAACACCAGTAGCATATTAGGAAATTTAATTTCTGCTTCCTCTAGCATTTCTTGCCCTTTCTCCCAGGGCATGGAATACATGAATTACAAATAAGTACAGTGGTGCCTCGTATAACGAGTGCTCCGTTTAATGACGAATTCGCATAGCGATGGCAAAAATCCGCGGCTTGGATCCGACCCGCGGGGACAAGCCGGGTCGGCGGGGACAGGGAGGAGGGGTCCCGAAGGCTTCGGGATCCCCCCTCCACCCTGTCCCCTTCGCTGGCAGCCACACCTCGCTGCTTTCCCCAGCCTGGATCGGGCTCCTAGGAGTCCGATCTCGGCTAGGAAAGGCAGCGCGGGGCGGCGGGGACAGGGAGGAGGGGTCCTGAAGGCTTCGGGATCCCCCCTCCACCCTGTCCCCTTCGCTGGCAGCCACCCCTCGCTGCTTTCCCCAGCCTGGATCGGGCTCCTGGGAGTCCGATCCCGGCTAGGAAAGGCAGCGCGGGGCGGCGGGGACAGGGAGGAGGGGTCCCGAAGGCTTCGGGATCCCCCCTCCACCCTGTCCCCTTCACTGGCAGCCACCCCTCGCTGCTTTCCCCAGCCTGAATCGGGCTCCTGGGAGTCCGATCTCGGCTAGGAAAGGCAGCGCGGGGCGGCGGGGACAGGGAGGAGGGGTCCCAAAGGCTTCGGGATCCCCCCTCCACCCTGTCCCCTTCGCTGGCAGCCACCCCTCGCTGCTTTCCCCAGCCTGGATCGGGCTCCTGGGAGTCTGATGTCGGCTAGGAAAGGCAGCGCGGGGCGGCGGGGACAGGGAGGAGGGGTCCCGAAGGCTTCGGGATCCCCCCTCCACCCTGTCCCCTTCACTGGCAGCCACACCTCGCTGCTTTCCCCAGCCTGGATTGGGCTCCTGGGAGTCCGATCTCGGCTAGGAAAGGCAGCGCGGGGCGGCGGGGACAGGGAGGAGGGGTCCCGAAGGCTTCCAGGCTTTTGCCTGGAAGCCTTCGGGATCCCCCACCCACCCTGTCCCTGCCAGTTTTTAGTCCATTGGAACGCATTAACCAGATTTTAATGCGTTTCAATGGGCTTTTTAATTTTGCTTTACGATGTTTCCGTATAGCGACGTTAATCCTGGAACGGATTAACGTCGCTATACGGGGCACCACTGTATACTTAATAACTAAAGTATATAATATATGTAATAACTAAAGTATAACTAAGTTACATTACAATGGCAACTTAGTGAGGGATAACGACACTCATTTTGTGGTGTAATTGTAATTTCTGGTAACTTTTCCACTTACAGCAGTGTTGAGTTCTGTGTGTCAAGGATGGGGATTCAAGTCACAGGACTTGTGGTCAAGTCAAACTTATGTAGCACCAGTGACTCAACTTGGAATCATGTTTTTCCCCCCAAATGACTTGGACTTGACTTGCAAATTGAAACCCACCCAGTCCCTTCCTTTTTCTGGGGAAGAAAGCTTGCTTTTAATAGGAACTCAGACTTGGGGCTTGGGACTCAGGACTTGGTAACAAAGACATAAACTTGGACTCAGGATTCTGACTCGAAGACTTGCCAGTAGAGATGGGGACAAATATTCGTGATCCATCAAGGTTAACAGATCAACAGATACGAATATATGAATATTCTCTGACAAATTGACGAATTGATCCGTCGATCCATCTTTTCTTTAAACAGCTATACAACTGGACCCCAACTACCTAGAGACACCAATTTTGCAGGAAACTTCCTCAGACACATTTCTACAAGTCCTGAAAGTTTGGTGAACATTGAATCACAGACTCCTGAGTTATATACTCATAAAGAAAATGCCTCAGGAAAGCTCCCTCCAGGTACTTAGAGAGTCCAGAATCACAACGGAGCTTCCTATGTCCTTCCGCAACATGCCTGCCAATTTTGGTGAAGATTGGATAGCAGACATCCGAGTTATTCACCTACAACTTGGGTTCTCCCAGGAGAGTTTACCACATGGCACAGAAGCCCATTCTGCCTACCGGCCGTCAGCTGATCGGAAGCCAATAGGTAGCCACACACACACACACACACACACACACACACAGAGCCAACCACCCCCACAGCCTACCCACCCACCCCTTCCTTTCCCTACATTAGCCCCCACCCCACTCTCACCAATACCCCCTTACCTTAATAGCTGCTGCCAAGGTCTCCATCAGGCCTCCACAGCCACAAAGTGTAAAAAAGGAAAACTGGCTGCCCTTTACAAAGATAGCGGCTGCAGCTTCATTTGGGGTAGGGAAGCTGCAGCTGCCATCTTCATAAAGGGCAGCTTGGATTCCCTTATGGCAGGCTAAGAGAATCCAAGCTGCCCTTTGCAATGATGGCAGCTGCAGCTTCCCTACTCTAAATGAAGCCGCAGCCACAATCTTCGCAAAGGGCAGTCAGTCTCCCTTTTTACATGCCGTGGCTCGGACTAGGCCAAGAGACGTCAACAGCTTTGATTAAGAGGCTGTCGGTGGGGGTGGTGTTGGGCCTAAGGTAGGGAAAGGAAGGGAGTGGGGTAGGTTGTGGTATTGGGTGGCTGTGTGGGTGGTGGCTGCCTTTCTGCCACCGATCAGCTGATCGGTGGCCGGTAGGCAGAATGGTTTTTTGTTGTTGTTTTTTAAATATGAAGTACAAATAAAAATGGGTACCCACAAATATGGATCAATGGATATTGAATGAAATGGCTATATTCATCAGAAAAATCAATTCATGTATATATCCTTCCCCATCTGTACTCCCATCTGTACTTGCCAACATTCCTGCTGTGTGCTTCCTTAACCTTATCATAATTGTCAATGTCAACCATATCCATGGAATCCACAAGTGCCACTGGCAAGGCCAGTGAGGCATAAGGTCATTATGAGCAGTGGTTCTTAACCTTTGTTACTCAGGTGTTTTTGAACTGCAACTTCCAGAAACCTCAGCCAGCAGAGCTGATGGTGAAGGCTTCTGGGAGTTGCAGTCCAAAAACATCTGAGTAACAAAGGTTAAGAACCAGTGATTATGAGTACCCATTGGTTTTGAGGCCATCCAGCCACCTTTGCATTAAGTTTGAAGATGTTCAAAAATTTCTCTGGGTGGTCACTCTCTTCCATCTTATTGATGTAGATTGGTGGGAATCTTCACACCAGTAGGATCCAGAGAATAATGGTGTGGCGTCCACCCTCGTGCCCCTTGCTTGACCTTCAAGCCCCAGAGCACACGAAGGTAAACAAACCTCACTCTTTTCACTTACTGCCACCAGGTGATCTCTAAATCACCATTTACTTCGGAAAGATTCAGGTCCACACTTCAAGGTCTTTTAAATAAAACTTTGGTTTATTGATTACAAAGATTCATATGTCTTCAGTAGCTAATCACATCTAAATTTCCCAAACTACACACTCTATTACTCTGTCTGGCTTTTCTCTCCTGCCTGATGTAAACTCAATCTCCCCTCTGACTCTCTGACTCCACCTCTTATAGCATCTCTCTTGACTCCACCTCTAAGCAACATGAATATTCATAAACCATTACATAATACAACAAGAACCATAGATCTAATAAATGGAGAACGCTACAGATGAGCAGAGGGTTCCCTTGGAGCAAGGTCATCATTTGCTGCAACACCTGGGCTAGGTTCTGTGGTTGAGCTGCAAAAAGCCAGTTTAGCAGCTGGTTCTGTTGTTCTATGAGCTGGTGAACTAGCCCTTCCTGCCTCTCTGTAGTCCAAGAATGCTACTGTAACAGTGCCTCTGGGGCAAATGGAGTTGCCCCACATAGGGTGCCAGTGTATACCCCGCCAGACCCTTCACCAGCACAGCCGGGGTGTTAATAACTCCATGGTCTCCAGCTCAGTTTCTTGATTCATATCAGTTTTTATTAGAATTACAGCAGCCATTCCCTCTGCCTTTTCTCCCATAGTTTCATAGAGTCAAATTAAGTACTCTAAAGTACTTATCTGGTTGGGGACCCAGTTAGTTTCACTGGAATTCCCCCAGAGTCTAGGTTTAGGAAGGCAAGAAGGAGGAGGGAGTTTGGGTCCACTATGCATGTCTTTTAGAGAAGGCCTGTATAAATGAGCATAAGAACTCAGTTTCTGCAGGTTGTCTCTCCCAGTCCTTTCCCTCACATGCCTCTCAAGAGCTGGGGCACCATCCAGGCTGATGTAGCCTTGCCCAAGCATCTGGCTGGATTCTCTGCTAACTGATCCCTGTTGCAAGTCAATGAACCTGACAAGCATAAACAGTTTCTGGGATCCTCCTAAATGTCCTCTTTTTCCTAGATAGGCAGCAGCCCATTTCCTTCCCGGTTCCATTCTTTTATTCTCCTTGGCCCAGCCACCTCCAGTTGTATCTCATCAGAACCCTGACTCCCCTGCAGCTGTAAGGACTCTCTCCACTTAGCCTCATCCTAAGGCAACCCTCTTCTCCCAGCTACCTGTGTGCTGGGGCCAGATGGCTTGCTGGGAGTACCCACCTCCATCCCCTCCCACCTCACTAAATGATGGAGGAGAAGTATCACATGGTGCATCAGCTGGCTTGTGCTGAGCTTCTTGCTGTTGCCCGGAGCACTAATGTGGGTAATCAAGCAATAACAAGGTGTACAGGAGGATAAAATGTTTTGTAACCAAAGTCAACAGCTAGTAAAATGCAGATACGTTTGAAAAGTAACAAAAAGCAACATTTTAGTTACCTTTCAAAAGCATGAAGAATTGTGTTTTAAACAATTATATCTCTAGTGGGCTGGCTGGATAGCTCAGTGAAATAGGTATCTGGCTGCAAAGCCACAGTTTGAGAGTTTGATTCACCATTGAGCATCCTTGGTAGAAGAGACTGCCTATGTGGCCTTGCACAAGCTGCATAATTCCAGAACAACCCCAAGGAAAGGGAAAGATAAACCACTTCAGAGTACTTTATACCTAGAAAACTCTGGAAAGAGTTACCATAAGTTGGAATTGACTTGACGGTGCATAATTTCATTATTACCTGTACTGACAAATAGTCAAGGAGTGTTTCATTATTTTGAATGAGTTCAAATCTTCATAGTCTGATGAACTGGATGTAAGAGCACTGAAGAAACTGGATAAAAAACTCTCAGAATCACTATCTATTATTTTCTGAAAATCATTACAGTGCTTGAAGTGCCAGATGATTTGAGGAGGGTTAACATCTTTACGTTTCAAAAGAGCAAAAAGAGGGAACTGCAGACCAGCCAACATGACATCAATCGCAGGGAAAATTCTGGAGCAGATTATAAAGTGGCTAATCTGCAACAACCTTCAAAACGATTAGAAGCCAACACAGATTTGTCAAGAACAAATCCTGCCAGACTAGTCGTATATCATTTTTTGATTGGGTAAACTTCCCTGGTAGACAGTGGGAAAGCTGTAGATGTAGTGTATCTCTGCTTCAATAATGCTTTTGACAAAGTGCCCCACAATATCCTGATTAGGAAGCTAAATGTGGGCTGTATAGAACATCTATCCAGTAAATAATTAGTTGGTTACCGAACTGTACTTAGAGAATGTTTATCAATGGCTCCCTCTCAGACTGGGAAAAGGTAAACAAGTGGGGTAACACAAGGCTCAGTCTTGATCCCGGTGCTTTTCAACCTTTTTATTAATGATTTGGATGAGGAGCTCCAGAAAATGCTTATTAAATCTGCAGATAACACAAAAATTGGATGGAATAGCTAATACCTGGGAAGCTAGAAACAAAATTCAGAAAGATCTTGATAGACGTGAGCACTGGGGCAAAAACAATAAATAAAAATTTAACAGTGGTAAGTGCAAAGCTCTATACCAAGGGGAAAAAAACTAAAATGCACATTTACAAGATGGGGGATACTTGGCTCAGTAATACTAGGAGTTAGAAGGATCTTGTTGTACATCACAAGCTGAATTTCAGTCAACAATGTAATCCAACTGCAAAAGAGGCAAGTGCTATTTTAAGCTGCATTAACAAAAAATATCATCTCCAAATCCTACAAAGTACTAGTTCCCCTCGATTCAACACTGGTTAAGCCATGTCTTGAATACTGTGTCAAATTCTGGACACTACAGTTTAAGAAGGATGCAGACAAACTGGAACAGGCTCAGAGGAGGGCAACAAGAATGATCAGAAGAATGGAAAGCAAGCCTTCTGAGGAAATACAGAAAGAATTGTTTAGCCTACCCCAGCCACCCCCCAAAAAAAGACTTTGGGGAGCTACGATAGCACTCTTCAAATACCTGAAAAGATGTCACACGGGGAGGGGCAGAATTTGTTCTCTATCATTCCAAGTGCAGGATATGTAATAATGGACTCAACTTTCAGGAAGCCAGGTTTCAGTTGAATATCAGGAAAAATATCCCAAGTGCAACAATACAACAATGGAACTAATTACCTCGGGAAGTGCCGAGCACTCCAACACTAGAGACATTCGACAGAAAATTACAACCATCTGTCAGATATACTTTCATTTGGATACCTGCACTGAACAAGGGTTTGGACTTAATAGCCTTTTGGGTCCCTTCTGCTGCCTTATTTTATGTTTTTCAGTCTGTGGGGGAGAAACTTGGAACACTCCCTCTAATTTTTTAGTTTTTTAAAGTAAGTTTCTGGGACCTATCCTGTCCCTTGCTTCTAATTCACACCTTTGTCCAGACCTCACCCTCAGTCCCATGCCTCTTCAGTGAATGTATTATGCCAACAGGCATGAAAACTCAGAGCAAACAATTCTCAGAAAAACTGTTGAACAGCAAAAATTGTCTTGTATTGTCTGCACAGGGCCAGGAGAGTGAAAGGAAACATTAAGATTATTTCAGCTGAGCATAAGCAACCTGTATTAACTACACAATTGTTCTTTGAGGCATTGGGGAGTAATTGTGTGCAGCTTTTGGCTGGCAATGATATTCTGTAGCAACACGAGGGAAGTTTCAAGGTACAGCCAGGGCAATGGGGGGGGGGGAACAGAGGTGGAGGGAAGGTCATTATAACTCCTTGTTTTCATTTTGTTTGGTTTTTTGGGCTGCAGTTCTCCAGCCAGAAAGGTAGAACTTCCAGAATGTATTAAAAATCCTTCTTTTAGCTATATTTTCCATACTTTTAGCAATATATGAGTATATACTGGCTCTTGCCAAAAAGATAAAGTACTTGTGTCAGCTTGTTGGACTGAAGTAACTTCAACTGCTTCTGCATTATTTGGGTGGTGGTGGTTTTCAGGTCATTTTCACATCAGGGATATTAATGGCTTGAAGTCCTCACTTATGTAATTATGCAATAATAACCGAGATCTTGATTATAACCAACTGCTGCTAGATTGTTGCTAACAAGTCAAACATAGCAAACAATTTTTAGGCAATTATTGTCATTACAAGACACATTTAACTGTGCAGGGCAAGAGTAGTAATAGGAAGTGACAGTTGCACAGCTGGGATAGCGATGTGGAAAATGTGACTGTTCACTGATCATATTGGACCAGTCAGAACTTAGCTTTGCATCTGTTAAATACATAATTCATGCAATCTAATAACATTTGAGTTTACTGTAAACAAATGAGTTTATGCTGTAAAAGAACTTCTTATTTACAAAGAGCAATTAGAAAAAAGGATCAAAGAACATTTAGAAAAAATAGGATTGCAACATGTCCCATTGCATTTTTTATTTTTAAATCATCATATCTATTGACCAGCAGCAAGTTTGGCAGTTGATACACTATGCAGTTCATTTAAAACCTTGCTGTTCTTGTTCTGTGCAGCCAGGTTGGAACCAACTTATAGCAACCCTAATAGGGCTTTCAAGGTAAGTGAGATATTGAAGGAGTAATTCTTACCAGTTCCACACCCCAGTGAGTTTCCATGGCTGAGTGAGGATTTGAACCCTGTTCTCCAGAGTCCTAGTCTGTCACTCTTTACAATTTATTTAACTAGTACTCTACACTTATTTTATTTATGATATTTCTGCCTTGCCCTTTCTCCAGTGAGCTTTGTGGTTTAGCCAGCTTCACATGACTCTGAAAGCAAGTCTCCCAATCACAGTCCAACATTCTCTAACTGCTATAGCCACAGTGGCTTTTTGCATGTGGTTATCCACCTCTCTGTCCAGCTAATTCTTTCTTTCCTGTACACCTACTGTTTATATTCTGTTGCGGTGGTATTGTGTTCTCTTTTACTGAGAACAACCCTCTGTTTGAAGAGCAAAGTCCAAATTCAGTCTAGAAATAAAGAGCCATAAGAAGGGAGAACTGAGGCTATGAAATTGCTCATAATTACATTAAGTGAGAACTTTAAGCAATCAGCACCTGGACAGCAGAGCCAGCAAACACACTCAACTCCTGGACACAGTCCTCTCTACTGTCCTCTGTCAGGAGACGAATCTTAATTATATGACAACTTATTCACTAAAAAAACTCATCCTTTTCTTTTTCAAATTGTCTTTGTTATTTTGCTGCCACCTAGAAAGGCTGTAGATAATCACACAACAGATCTCTAGTGCTTTATCAAAACAACCATCCCACTGTTACCAAGATCACCTTACAAATGGATATTGTATCAGCTGCAAAGAAGTGTCTGTAACGTACTACAATCATACTGCTAGCAATTGTAACGTAGGGTGTTCTTTTTGGTTGTGAAAAGCACACAGAACCACACAAAGCTCAATGGATATTACTCCTTTCATTGAAGCAACTGAATATAATTTAAGTCAGTGAAGTAGCAATATATGCCAGCTTCACTTAAACTCTTCACAGGTGACAAAGGCATTAATTTTCTTTGATATAGTGATATCACTTATGCACAGTATGAAGAAACTTCTGTGGTTTTGTCATGAAAACGATAATACTTCAATTAATTTTCAGCTCAGCCCTGAGGCTTTTTCTCAAACATACAGATGTAAATGTCCCATTTCTGACGCCCCCCCATCCTTTGCCAACAAAGAAATTCAATGCTTTTGAAAGGTAGCAGACTGACAATCTCACAGGCAGAGAATGTCTTTTTATCCTCAGTGCTGCTGCCATACAAGGGAGCCAGAGCTTCCTTTACATTATTTTGCCATCTCTTCTCAGCCAAAGCAGTTCATATACAGTACTAGATTTTGTCTGTCTACAGACTTTCATAAGGGGGAAGAGGAGGATGTAGCTTAAAAGCTCATTTTAAATCCTGGCACACAATGTAATTTGCTGCCAGCAGAAGTGTTACTTAGATGTTGTTGTTGCTGCTGTTTTGGTTTTATTCCATTCTTAGTGCTTGTACTTAGGTGGTAACAACTATACCTCTATCAGGGACAGGACAGCTGATATGTATCCAATTTAGTTCTGAGCATGTTACTTTCAGAGCAACAAAAAAGGGAGAATTTATCCATTTCATGAGAACACCCAAAATTGAATCAGATCAGTGCTTTTACCTCAAGAAGCTGTTATATGCTACAGTTCTCAGGCTGCCAACCTTTTGCTACAGTTGTATTACTTTGGAATTAAGTGATTGAGGATCAAAGACATAGCCATAAGCCTTAGCTCTAAGAAAGTCAACACACATCCATGAAAGTAATGGAATGTTCACACATACAAACATGTTTGGAATGTGGGCATTAATAATTCCTTATAATGAGCAGCAAGCAGCATTAGCATTCTGTTTTAATGGCAGATTATAAAAAGTGTGTCAAAGGATTCATGCAACTGCTGAAGGATTCATACAAGTTCTATAGCATTAGGCTCTCGTCTGGAAGATGTGGGATCCAATAATCTGTTTTGTGTTTGCTTCAAATTCAGATAATAATAGAAACCAGTGTCTGGATTTTCTTCTCAAATCTAGGTACTTTCAAGATTGCTACCCTTCTTTTGTCTCAAAATCCAAAAATCAGGCTAGTCTCTTCTGTGGGGTTTGAGGGGTACATAACCTCAATCTGCCCTAAGAAAGAGTTATTAGTAGTCTATAAATGAAATTTAATTTATTTATTAAAAGTATTTCTAAGTGACTTTTCTCCCTGAAAGTACCCAAGGTGACTTTCATCACTAAAGCAGTCTTTAAAAGCTAAAACAGTAAGTATACAAATATTTAAAAAGAATTAAATAAGTACTATATAAAACGGTAACTAAGATCAATATTAAAACACATTTAAAAGAGCAAAATAGTTCATTTAAAACTAACATAAATTATGAAAAACCTTTGTCACCCTAGAAAGAAATGTACATTTGTTCTTTTTGTAAACATAGGTAGAGCCCAATTTTTAATTTTGAGTCCCTCAGAAAGTATAAGGGCCAAAGTAGAAAACACAGATAAATAACATTAGAAGCAGTGCTCCCTTATGATCAGAAGACTTGATCCATTCTAATGCAAGCTTGCCTCAATCTGCACTGGCAAATTCCCCTGCCACTATTTTAGAAAAGGTTGGTTGGAGATAATGTGGGTTTGTTTATATGTTTTACTTCTTAGGAATGTAGCACTGAAACTTTTGTATCTCTGGAGAGATAACATTATAAGAGGAAAAAATAAACATTTGTCTTAACATGTGTTTGGCTCAAAGTATTTTCAGAAAAGATAATTTATTGGGAATTTTATTCACTAGAAATGGGCACAAATTAAAAAATGAATCACCAAAATCATTCAAAAATTAGAGATTCATCAATTTATTTTTGTATGAATCAATGCCCCCCAAAAATGTGAATCAACACATTTTTTGAGATTTTTGATTCGTTTATTTGCTTGGCTTTAAAATGGCTCCCCAAAGACCTAGAAACACCAAACACACAGGGGAGCTTTCTCTGACGCACCTCTACAATCTCTCCAAGTTTGGACGAATATTGGGTTTCCCCAAGCCAGCTGCTAAAGGACACTCTATTGGGGGGGGACCCATTTTTGTGGGTATATTACTTGGATGTCTGAAACGCAGTCTTCAGCAAACTTGGAGAGATTCTGGAGGAGAATTAGTAGAAGCTTCCCTATGATTTTGGTGTCTTTACCTGCCTGGTGGAACCTTCCTGGGGGATGTTCCTTGTGGGTGTACAACTCAGACAACTGAAACTCAATTTTACCATAATTTCTGGGCTTGTAAAGGAGAGTAAGGGGATGCTTCCCTGTCTCTAGATGCTTGGGGAATTTTATAGGGTTTTGAAGTGAAAAATGAATTGATAAATCAGAAAAGAACTGCAAATTCATAATTCACGATTTGTTGACCTTGATGAATGAGTGACCATTTTTCTGATTCATCCCCTCTCTAGTCTTCACAAAGCATAGTTAATATCACAATCCAGCAAATATCTGCTTTGAAGTAAGCGCTTGTCTTAGCTGATTGTCTGCTATATGCAGAGTTCATTAAAAATTATTATTATTATTATTATTATTATTATTATTATTATTATTATTATTATTATTATTATTATTATTATTATTATTATTATTATTATTATTATTATTATTATTATTATTATTATTTTACTAGTGGCTGGAGGACTCTGGGGTATAACCCACCTTTAAATATGCCCTGTGCACATGTGCATGGGACTGCAGCCCTAGTCAATAAACTGTTCATATGTTCGATCTAGTAGTCCACAGTTTAAAATCAAGGAAACAATCATGGTCACCAGTTTCACACCACCAGTTTCATAGACTCTGCATTCAAGTTTACTCTGGGAGACCATTTGTGGCTCTGAGATACTAACAGCAACAGCTGCAAAGAATTACACAGGAGTAGTAGGCGAGCTTCAGGTGCTGGAGTAGAATATTATATGTCGGGAAGAAACAGAGGTTTCTGTAAGAATACATTTATCTGGGGTAGGAAGCTACAAAGAGGGCAATTGTGGCATACAGCTCTGCTTTCACTTGTCCGTCACAGCTGGGCAGGGGAACCTCAGCCAATGAGAGGACAGAGGGTGGTGCAGAAGTGGGACGAGCTGGGTTATATAAGGTGTGTGTGATGTCTGAGAGGAGAGCAGATCAGTTTGAGAGATGAGTGATTAGAGAGATTGATAGAGAGTGAGAAAGAGCCTCTCAGTGAGGGAAAAGTCTGTGAGTTAGTGTCTTATAAACAGTGATTGACTAATTGATTTTATACATGGTTCACCCTTTTTATTTTTGTACAAATCAATAAACACTTTATTTGTTTTGAAAGAAACACTTGTCCTTTTGATTTTAAGGATAGGTTGGTGGCAGAAGTTTTGAAGAGAAGTAGTGAGCACTCTTAGAGCCCTGGATGGGTAGAGGCTTGAGAGTGGCCTGCTACAGCAACATCTCAGGAGATTTTTGAAATGGACATATGTCAGTTAAAGATGGGCATGAAAAATGGTGACTTGTGTTGGTTCAAGGTCAGTCATGAATCACAAACCAATTAGAAAACCAGACCAGTTTGCAGTTCATTTTTCAATTCTTGTCCAGGGGGTGGGGCTACCTGCTTTTGTCACACTACCACTGTCCTCACACTGCAGCAGCCGCATCACCACCTCCCTGTACTCTTTGTGGTGCGATGGCAGCAGTGGCAGCACAGCTTCCCTTCCAGGAGCCTGGGTGCTGCCTCTATGCATGTTCCTAACCCCCCAGCTGAAAACCCTCATCAGCTGGGAAGCGAGCCCATGCACAGATCGCAGCAACCAACTTCCCTGCTGTCTCTGATGATGGCAGCAGTTGTGGAAGTAGCAGTAGCAGGTCCAGGTAGGGAGGTGACAGAGGCAGTGGAAAGAGTGAAGAGGTGTGGAAAGAGTGAAGAAGTGTCAAGGGAAAAAAGTTCAATGCATTGTTTGGCTTGGACAAAAGAGGATCCACAAACTGGTCACAAACCAAACCAGAAATCAACCTGATTTGTCAGTTTTTCTGGTTCATGGTTGAGTTCCAAATTTGCTGGGAAAGGGGCAACAGCCTAAAGTCAACACAGAGCAAGAGGAGCAGGTACCACAATGGAGACAGGTTTCCCATATTACCCTACAAGTTGCTAGTTATAGCAAACTGTGCTCCACTCCTCCAGCAGCAAACTGGAGGAGACTAGAGAAGTCGAATTTTAGGTTTTATTTCAGAATTTCAGTGCATCCCTCCTATCACAGCTCACATGTTCAGATAGTATGGTTTATGCACAGGGTGAGGGAGTGGAAATATCACACAGTATCACTTTTCCCTCCTTCCTCACATTCAGCTTAATAACTGAATACAGCTTATGTACATAAAACTGGCACCAGTATAAAGGGGAACCTACAGTTGGAGTGAACAACATGAGGCCTCAGAGCTTCATAAAGACCCACAAGAACATTATAGTGGTCCCACGGCCACCCTAGAACATGCCTCCAGTAAAAACAAGCAAGCAAGCAAACAAAAACTTTACCACAAAAAGATTTATGTAATTGGAGGAACAGTTATTTTCCCCTTCCTTTTTGTTTTTTTAATGTCTGTTACCAATCATTTACAGACTTGGTGTGTGGCTCACGGTGGGATCTGGGGACAGGATTTTGGCCCCAAGTCCACTTAGATAATCCATCCCTGCATTAAAAGATCCACACATCCCTCTGTTCACAGGAATCAGTGACCATCATTGTTATCGTCTTTCTTGAGTGAACTCTCATCTATTCTACCACCAGTGAAAAAGACAACTGAAGGTGGTTTTCAGCAATATACTGTACATGCCATAATCAGAGAGAACTCTCTTCCAATATTCCTGTGTTAAATTCAAGATGAAATAATGCTAGAAACCAGTCTGAAAGTTGTCCGTCTGTGGCTGAAATCCTGTTGTTTTACTCCTTGTGTACAATATTGGTGAGGTCATCAGCAGTGGCAAATATGACCAAAGGCTTTCTTTGATCATTTTGTGGTGCAGACAAATTGGTTGCATTGTGTATGAGCTGTGTGCACCTGGGAACACCTTTAATCAATAGCAGTTTGCTGCTGGTACTGCTGCTGTCATCTTTATTGTACATGCAAAGCTATGCAACAGGATTTTGATCTATGTCTGTGCAGTACAATTATTAAGCCTTTCTTGCCAGGGATCTCTGTTTGTTTTCCTTTAATGTACTCCCCATTATTGTCATAGAGAAAGTTCACAGATGTCATTCTTCAGCAAATTCAAGGGCAGTTCTTTACATAAAATGTGCCCAGGAATAGCGAGTTTTGCTCCATTGTGATCGCTCTTAAGTGCAGCATTTTATCTTTTCCATATAGATCTATGGTAGCCATTAGCTCATATGATAGAATATATTTGTAGAGATCACTGTCCCTAAATAATATAAATCAAGCAGTAACTTTGCATGTGTGTTTATCTTTAAAATCTCTGAAGTGATAAAAGATAAAAATGTGTAATTTGCATGAACCCCTATGAGGTCCTAAATTAAATAATTATATCAGTTAGATTTTGACTAGCTAGGCAGGCTGTAGGATTCTGGGAGCTGCAGCTCTCTTACTAAAATAGCCAGAGCAGGAAAAATACTTTGCACAAATATTACTCATTCCCCAATTTATATAACTATATATGTTATATCTCTGTTGTGGATATGGGCTGGCGGACTTTGGGAGTTGAAATCCAAAGAAGTTACTGGGGGATTTTAGGAGTTGTAGTCCTCTTGTTGAAATGAATAGAGTTAGAGATGCAACATATTGGATGAATAATCTGTTTTCCAAATTAGATTAATGGATGGGTCATACCTTGATTTACCATGCAGGACTGGGAGATGTTATCCCAAAAGGTACATTTCTATCCTGTGAGTACTGGGCTGAAGGATGGGGCAGAGAGAGTAAAAAGACCAGTGTGTGGGGGAAAGTGTTAGGGTGGGGTAAGAGGACAGAGTACTGGGAGGGAGACATGGGTCTAATGGGTTTATAATTCAGCCAAAGCTAGGCACCTTTGCTAGTAATGCACTACAGATAAGATTGGATATTTTTGTGTCTGGAAGAGAGCACAAAGTAAGCAAAGTTAGTCAGCTGGACAAAAACCAGTACCTGCAGTTATTCACATACAAAGTAAATGATATTGCATCCCCAGGTCAGAAGCAACTTGGTCCACCGATAAAAGCGTAAACAATTTCATCCCCTGCCCTCATCTCCTTTTTTCATTCTCTGTTCCTATTTGTATATCCTGTCTATGTCTTCAGAATTATTAGTTTAAAATTACACCATTGATTACTAAATAAGTGATGACTAAACCATAGAAATTACCTGCCCTGGAGAATAAACAAAGGAAAAAGAAAGTAACAAATTTAACTCGGCTCCATTTGTTGAACACTAAGCTTACCATCTTGCTGTCCTTGGAGATTTTGTGGACTCTGTATTCTTTCTTCTAGATTTGAACTGAGGTCAGAGTTTACAGCAGACATCCTGGTGGAATCACTCAGATCAAATTCATCACTTTCTATGGAGCTTTCATCCTGAAAATGCAAAATTCTATATCACAAGCATATTAACAAACGTCAAGATAATTTTCAGGCAGCGTTCACGGTGGATTACAGCTTACCAAGCAATTAGTAGATGCTGTTAAGCAGAGGACAGACAACCTCAAATGCTTTGATTCTTTCTAATTTAACTAAGAGATCTTATGAAAATAATTAACTGGCTATTGTGCCCACTTACATATGCTTAAACTTGACTGTTGTGTGTAAATAGACTCAGGATTAGATTTTTTTTTGAAAGTGTGAGGAGAATTTCAGTGAAAACAATTGGAATTTTCATAACTAGCTAAATTGCTATGATAATTACTGATAAAAAGAGAAAATAGAATGATTCAAGAGAGCCACGGTATCCACAGTCCTATTTACTCTTCCTGTATTTGATACAGAATTTTTGAAAAGGTTGGTCTCTCTCAAGCCTCCATAAGACACACTGTACTCTTTTCAAATATCAGGGCTTCCAAGAGAAGAAGAGTGCTGTTGCTGACATGCAGTGGACAGTGATGCACCCTACGTTTGTAACTGGACAGTTTGGACCACAAATTTCACTGTTAAAATTGCCATGGTATTTATAAGGTGGGCTCAAACCTCTGCTAACTTTTAACTCAGCTCATCATAAGGCCTGTGCTGGCTCTGATACCAGTCCTAATGCTAATATCTACATTTCTCTTTACCATAAAGACCTATATACTGTAGTCCCAGCAGTGACAAGAACTGTTGGTGCTGATGATATAATCTCTTTTTAGCTCCTCCAGCAACATTGGGAAATATTGTTCTGGTCCAGCCATACTGGCATTCAAAGCCATACTCAGGATCATCCTGAGCAGCAATGACATTATCAAAATATACTAACTGTTTATAGCATTTAGATATTGATTGCATCTTAATATTTACATTTTTACATCTTGGATTTTTACATATTTGCTGGTTCTATGGTTTTTAAATTTTGTAATGCTGTCCAGAGTAGACCGAATCTAAATGGGCGGGAGATATAATTTTAAGTAAGTAAGTAAGTAAGTAAGTAAGTAAGTAAGTAAGTAAGTAAGTAAGTAAGTAAGTAAATAAATAAATAAATAAATAAATAAATAAATAAATAAATAAATAAATAAATAAATAAATAAAATTGACTTTTAATTGTAAGCCACCTGGGCTCCTTTTAAGAAGAAAGGCAAGGTAAAAATATTTTAAATAAATAAAACAAAATAATATCAAAAATAAAAGTATTCAACAGCAGAAACATTTAGAATTTCTTTGGTGTGGGCATGTCTATTTTTCTTTCATGACTTTCTGGACACCTAATATAGCCATTTAGCAGTTGCATCCACAGGAGGAATAAAACAAACCTACACAATTTGGGTGTTTTTTTAAAAAAACTTAGCCCATCAGTTAAAATTAATTCTCAGCGTTTCCCTTCCTACCATCCCTACAATTCTTAGCTACAGTACTTGCCTGTACTCTTCCTTTGTAACCTGGCCTTCCTTCCACTTCCTACATGTGTCCTTTCTGTTTTCAGGGTCTCTCTGAGCTTTTTGTGAACCCACATTGGTCTTTTCTTGTCGTTGTTGTTGGAATTGTTTGTAATTCTGCCTTTCAAATTTCCTATTTTAAATCTTGTCTAATGAAAAGAAATAGTTATTGAATCTTTTGTGTGCCTCTGCACACCTATTTGTGCCTTTTTGTTTCGCCTAAAAATCTATCACTTCACTATGCAAATTGCAATTTGATTTGTCCTAACACAGCTATCACTGTCTTTATCAGAAATAAAGGGAATAATTATGATACTGTAGGATGCCAGTCTCCTTGACCTGTTTCCTCACAATGAAATTGTATAGATGTCTACTCCAAAACAGGTTGAGTTCAATGGGGTTCTCTCAGATAAGCAGGTGTTGCAGTTTAAGCCTTTCAGCAAAGCAGTGTCTGGCCTTTCATTAATCACCTTGAATAGATTTACAGTTGAATAGAAAGCATTATGATTCTATGACAACTGTAGTTATCTGAAAGTTCAGTCATGGCAACTGGACTTCTTTCTTGTTAGGTTGAATCATTTTGCTACTCATCCAAGTAGCTTCTTCAGTCTGAGGAGAGTTGGTAGGAGATCCCTGATATATCCTCCACATTGGTTTCACTTCCCCCTGGTCTGAACAGGCTCGTTAAAAGGACAAAGCATTGGGGGTGAGAGATAATCCCACTTCTGCAGTCCATCATCCCCAGTCCTTTGTCCTTCGAACAAGCCTATTCAGATCAGGGGGAAGTGAAACCAAGGTGGAGGATATATCAGGGATCTCCTACCAACTCTCCTCAGACTGAAGAAGCTAAGTTGGTTAGTAGTGAAATGTTTCAACCTAACAAGAGAGAAGTCCAGTTGCCATGACTCAATTTCCAGATAACCTCATCTGGATGACTGAGAATCTTCACAGATAAACAACTGTAGTTACATGATACTGGAGACCGTGTTCAGGTTTTAGTTAATACAGTGGTGCCTCGCATTATGAGCGCTCCATTTTACGACGAAATCGCTTTACATTGAAGGTTTTGCAATCACAAAAGCAATCACAAAATGATGTTCCCTATGGGGAAATTTCACTTTGCGATAATTGGTTCCCTGCTTTGGGAACCGATTCTTGCAAAGCGATGATTTTCGGCCAGCTGGTCGGCGGTTTCAAAATGGCAGCCGGGTAAAAACATGGCTCCCCGCTCTTTTCTGGGACGGATTCCTCGCTGCACAGGCAGTGAAAATGGCCACGCTATGGAGGATCTTCACTGGACGGTGAGTTTCAAGCCCCTAGAAACGCATTAATTGGGTTTTAATGCGTTTCTATCGGCTTTTTAATTTCGCATTATGACATTTTCGTTCTACAGTGATTTCGCTGGAATGAATTAATGTCGTAATGCGAGGCACCACTGTTGTATTGCCTCTTGCTAGCTGTATCACTAAGTTTTTAGAGGCTGTGATGGTATGTCAGTTCACTGTTGTTTGGAAGAATGCTGAATAGAGAAACAAAGGTGGGTGAGGGGTGAAACAGATCAAATTTTCCTTAACTGTCTGATAACCAGATTGACTGTTCTTTATTTTCTTTCTCCTAATCTCCTCAGAAAAGCCCTACTCAGAAAAGCTATTAAGTATGCTTACCTTTAAGTATATTTTGAAATACCACTTGCATAAACCTAGACTCTAGGGTTTTGCTATAAATTTAAGCAGTGACTCACTTTTGAAGCCAGACTGAAGTACTTTGTTTGACTGGGATGATTTTTAAATTATACGAAAGCTCTGCTTCTAGTTAAGACAAGGAGCCACCTTAATCCCTTTTAAATTATCTCTCCACAGCTACCATCACTAGCATGTATAGAGAATGTTTGGTACTACAGATCAGCAGTGTATAACATTCAGATTTTTTAAGTTAGCTGTTTTAATTTCATTTGAAGATCATGGAAAGTAAGAAAAACAAGGCTTTTTTTTAAAAAAAATGACTCTAATGGCACCTAGCTTCCTTTGTTGTCTTGAAACTGTAACTGATTACTTTTCAAGAGTAAATTATAAGCTCTGCAGAGACCTTTGCCTTCTTGATAGTGGCCATGTTCCAGGGGTGAACCACCAGATTTGCTATTATTTGCCGTAGTATAAAATTGATAAGGATCAGCAGAGGCTGCCATTGAATGAAATACACTAAATGAATACTTTCAGGAGATCAAGATGTGATTAACAGAATTGGGGGACACTTATTTGTTGCTTTGTTTTTCTTCTTTCTAGTTAAAACAAGCTAAAAAATATCTAAAAGAAAACCCTTTTTACCACCTTCCTCCATTTTGCTCTTTATTTGGACAAGCACTACGAAGACAATATTGCCTCAGTCATTCATTTCTCCAGTCTGAGATATCCTACCTAGAATGATAAACGATAAACCATACCTTTTATTGTTTCCCTTGTCTCCCATATCATCAGGGTAAATGAAGTTGTTGAACATTATATGAAAATATTCTTTAAAATAGACCAAAAAATTCATCCATTTCTGCAGTGAACCAGTATTAGATACTTACCTCATTTTGCTGGGAATGAAGTAGCTGCAGCTTCATGTGCTTCATGTAGGCCATTGTGATTGGCATATTATAATCAATCATGCTAGTCACCAAAGTGGGGTTTTTTCCATTATCTGTAAGAACAGAAGTTTATTTTGTTTGTATTGAAACTGATAGGTTTGAGTCCATACAAATAGATACATACAACTAGACTGTAATAAAATCCATTGCAAAAAGGTTATATGTTCTACTTCCTGCCTTTGGGAATGACTCATCAAGAATGCTTCCATAAGATACAGTGGGGTCTTGACTTAAGAACGGCTCGAGTTAAGAATATTTTGACTTAAGAACCACTCTCATAGGAAAATATTGACTTGACTTACATACTTAGATTTGAGTTAAGAAAAAACCACGTGGGAGACAGGGAAAGTGCAAAATTTGAACTTTCAGTTAACTGTTGGCCAGTGAAAAGGGTGCCTGTCTGCTTCCTCACTCCTCCCAGCGTTTAGAGAGTGGATTGGGAGACAGTCTTCGGACTGCCTGGTACTGTACTGCCTGGACTGTATTTTCCCTGCCTTCCCTGAACTTTTCTTGACCTAAGAAACAAAATATCCCCCTCTAGTGGTCGAAGGCGGAATAGCAGCTTCCCATTAGTTTCTATGGACGGAAAAGAGCAGATACGGCTCAAATGGTTCTCAATGCATTCCTATGGGAAATGCAGATTTGACCTGAGAACTTTTTGACTTGAGAACCACCTTCCAATATGGATTAAGTTCTCAAGTCAAGACCCCACTGTACTCTGAAAACATTTTATATAACATTTTTTTTCTTGCTTTATCCACAAAATGTTGGTGCACAGCCTGAGGAATACAGATTAACATCCACAGCTAGCTGTTTCTTCAGTTTTTTAGTGGTCTAATAAGGGTATCACCCACTCTTGCATCATTTTCAGTAGGGTTTATCAAATATTTGTTACATTTATATTCTTTTCTTTCATGATTGACCTCAAGGTAGTGTACACACTGTTTCAAACAGTCTGTGTCAGATTCTTTGCTAGAATTGTACAATTAGATGCTTTATATAGTATTCTAAGTATGCTAGAGAATAGCATTAGCAATGGTTGCACAGAGTGGGGTGGAGTGGAAAGAAATGCTTTGTGTATGAATCAGGGAATGGCAAATTGTACTAAGAAACACGATCACTTAGAAAAAAAATCTTCCAGATTCCTTCATCATTTGCCTAATGCTCACCCAAAGAAGAACCTGCAATTTTTGCCAGCACTTATAGCTTTTTGCAAGCATATAGTCAGAAAAGAGAATAAGAGGGTGTTTAAAAGATGTGTTTGGCCTGCACTCAGCATTGGACTCCTGCATATGTTGAACTAGCCATAATTGTTAGATTTTTGCATTTTAAATTGCTACATCCTGCTATGCTAAGAGAAGTCACTTGCATCTCTTTACAGAAACATATATATAACCTCTTCAAGGATGAGATAGCTTGCATGAATGGCCAACAATAGAGGGTTTATTTTAACAGGGAGAAGAAGAAGAAAAGAATGTTTCCTTTATGTAAAAACAGCTTTTCAGCAGAAACAAGGTAAGACATATATAAAATCATTTCAGGGAATGCAGGAAACCTACTATATTCCTACTTGAATGAAATGATATGAATTGTTAAATCATTCTAGTGTGCAAAATTTTTATGAGTCTTCACTTAAACCAGGAAAATTTAAAGGGCATTATGAATAAAATTACTTTCCATCCCACTATTTGACACTGAAGTTACCTTTATGATCTGCTCCATCTGGATTTAAATGCATTCTTTTCTGGCACTCTGAGCAGCTCATTAGAAATCGTGTCACCGCTTCTCTGGGTAGAAAGGCATAGGTCTCTGAAATCTGAAATGGATAACAATATACAGGCATCATTCTATAAGCTGATTGAACCTGATTTAACAAAACTGTTATATTTCTGAATAAGACACTTGATATCATAATTCCTGGAAGGAAAATGAAAGCATTCATCAAGTAGTACACCAGATTTCATGGAAAAAGCCATTTAATCTGACTGCTTATCAAATAAAAGAACAGTGTTTATAGATCAGCCATTCTTAAAGGGATGGGGTTTCTTTTCAATAAGAAAAGAAATCAGAAAGTAAGAAGTACTAAAATATGTATTTCAAAGAGAAACTCTTTCTCCATATGCAGAGTGACAAAATAAAAAAGGAGCACAGAGTTCCTGTACCTGTAATAGTTATTTGGAAGAGGAAATTTCAGCAGGTATAACTTAAAGCTTACTGATTCACTCTCACTGAGCCCTGTGTGGCTGGCAAATGAAGTTGGCTTGTTCATTTCCCTGGAAAAATCTGAAGCAAAATAGATTTTTTTCAGACTGAATAGTTCAGAATGTGGTTCTTGGGGAGGTTTTGAGATGTAGGGTTTGATGGGACATATGAATCTCATTGACTTGTCCTACTTGGAAGGTCCCTTTCAGGTTGCTTTGCACAATATGGATTTTCTGCTAGAAACAAGTAATGGAACATGGCTATTGCTAATTGTTGTATCCATCCTCTACTGTGATGAGATGGGTGAATTTTGTTGGATTATCCTACTCAGAAGTTCTGTTCTCTTTTTTGTGTATTTGTTTTTCATTATACAATTTTTCCTCTACTACAAATATTTTTGCACACAACTGTGTTCAGACAACCACATCACAAAATTAAGGTAGATGTGAATCCTAAAGAATGGCTGCATTCCTGGTTGCATATTCATGCAGGAAGGTCAACTTTGAAGTATGCATTAAAATATGATCTGAGCAAATTCTGCATCTGCTCTCTAGTCAGGTGAGCTGTTGAATAGAAAATGAATACAGTGGTGCCTCGCTTAGTGATTGCTTTGTTTAACGATGAAATCGCTTAGTGATGACTTTTTCGGAGCGATCATGCGCTCTGTTTAACTATGGTTCCTATGGGTGATTTTCGCATAGCGATGACAGTTTGGGTCCCCCGTTTCACTTAACGATGGTTTTGACAGCCTCATGTTGGCTGTTTTTTAAATGTTTAAAAATGTTTAGAATGCTTGAAATCATAAGTGCACTTAATAAACCCTTTGTTAAACTAATTTGACTTCATTCCGACTCTTTTTAAATTTGTTGTAATTTTTTCCCCATTGAGATGCATTGAATAGGTTTCAATGCATTTCAATTGGGGAACCATGTTTCGCTTAGCGATGTTTCCTATGGCGATTTTCGCTTAAGGACGGTTTATCCGGTTTTCAATGCATTTCTATGGAAAACCGTGTTTCGCTTAGCGATGAAATCACTTAACAGCAATTTTTGGGGAACCAATTATCATCGTTAAGCGAGGCACCACTGTATAGCACACTCCAGGACAGAGCATTTCCTCATGAGCAGAGAAGGATTTGGGGCCTACAATTTGGAAAAGCCAAAATTAATCTTTCTGGAGGGGTGTGTGACACGAGCTTGCCCTTCCATGAGGTGGAGTGGATTCCCCACCTCAGGGAGTAGAATGGGACAGACTCAAATAGCACCATCCACACCATGGTAGGAAGTCCTCTTTTGCCAGCCCAGTGAAGCAGTATAGTGAGTGCCCCAGAGTGCTGCTATCCCACAATCAGAAATGCCACATCAGGACAGCACCATGGAAGTCTTCTGCAGCAGCCACCTGCCTGATCTCTTGCTCTGGAGGGTGCTCTCCAGAGGCTCCTCAAATGAGCTGAACACAAATCTTCTTTTATGGAGGGCAGTCCTTCATCTGAATGGCTGCCAGAGGACATTCCTGCTTCTGAAAGCGTGCTCTGTTTGAAGGGCTGTCTATTTCAAGTCTAATTTAAAGATCAAGGAGTGAGATCAGGACCAAGAAATTGCCTGTACACACTCAACCGCATCTTGACTGCAGATTCAGCAGGCATACTAGTCACCTGGTCACTGTTATCCCCTCCTACATAAGATGCATTCAGAGCAGCCATTTGCCTGATCTTTCACTCTTGAAGAGATGGAATAGTTGCTGATTTTTCTTCTTTTTCTTGTAGCTCTCCAAAAAGCATACCCATGTTAAAGAGTAGTGCAATTGGCTAGGGGGTAACAGTAGTAAGAGGAGTATGCTTTCATGAAGCAGAAATATTACTTTAAATTCTTTCCATTTTCTCACAATATGTATTTTGCCACAAAAGTTCAAAAACTAAAATGGCTAGCGTTCACCAAGGAATGCCAACAATCTCATCCATCATTCCTAAAGCTAGGGTGGACAAAAAGGGAAAAGATTTCAGCCATGTATCTATCCTTTATGCCTGGCCTCCCTCCAGCAAAGAATCAGCAATTGCCATTCCTAAGCAATTGCCATTCAGACACATGTCGCATCCAGAAGGTAGAAAGGGAGGCAGCCAAAAGATATCCCTCTAACCCAATTCTGCTCTGACCATGCCACATTCAGTATATGCTTAGGAACTATTGCACTGGAAGTGGTCATGTTATTGCCAGCCAGATTAAACCAGTGGGTCTTTAAAATTAAGACTGAAAATATCTTTATGCATTCTTCATCAGCACTCTTACATAGTTCTACTTTGGCTGTATTGAACTTCATGGTATATCCCTATGCATTACCATCCTGTTTTTTTATTATTATTATTTTTGTTTTGTATTTTTTGGGGGGAAGCATGCTTTGTTTATTTTAACCAAACATTTCTGTTGCAGTCTTAAACCATTCAAGTAGGATAGCAATCTTGTCTTGAGAAGCAAGAAGGCTAAGACTTTGGATATAGTACATATCTTCACTAGAACTTGACTTTACATTTTCAATAGCCACATTAAATTTGCATACATGGCAAAACATTTCCAATTTATTCTCTGAGTATGATTTAAACATCCAGAGGTTCATTTCTGCATACTGCTATCTTTGGCTAATTTTGTCACCTTGTAGCCTGGCATATTAGCTCATTACAGAAATAGCCAGCAGAACTGCAGAGTCCCTTCTGCTCCATCCAGCTATAATCTGTTTCACTTTAATCAATTTAATAAATCCCAGAATCATTCTACTTGGTCCCTGTAATGGATATAAAATAACAAGAGCCAAAGTGACATTTCTTTAGGCTTCACCCACACACAACACAACCAGTTTGGCTGTACAACAGGTGAACACAGGCTGTGCTTGAAAAGTGTTGCTAGCAATGTGACTCATCATAAAGAGAGTGGTGGGAAGGAAAAGGAGTAAAGACAAGGTCAGGTCTGCTGTCTCTCCTATCTTGTCTCTAATCAACCCACTGCATTCCAACAAGACCCCGGCACTTTGTTGGATTGAGCACCTCAAAGGACAAATCGTGCTTTTCCTTTATGAAAGTATGAGGTTTAACTGCATTCACACTTGACTGGGAAAGATTTGTATAGTTACAAGTGACTCATTTGGACTGTGTTGCAAACTACACGATTATAAGTCCAACAAGGTTTTTCTCAGTCCAGTGTTTCTCAGCCCTTTGAACTCATGCATCCTTCTAACAAACAAACAAACAAACAAACAGAAATCTTATGCCCCCGTTGAAACTGCCTCCCCCAATAATTTACTTGAAACTTGAAATATTGTGACTTCAGCTACGAGACATAGAGGGTGATGTCAACAAATGCCGTTTTCCCTGTGCTTAACATACACCCATCACTAGTAAAAAAGAAAAAGAAAGAAGAAAATGAAAATTTGGTTTTTAATTCTATGGGAATATCACATTTGGTGGGTATTCAACTTTCATGGATTGTACCAAGTAGTACTATAAACACAAACCAGGTGATATACTACTGTCCAACTTGAAGATTGCTAAAAAGGTAAAGGAAAAATAATGGCTACATTGTATTCGCGAAGGCTTTCACGGCCGGGATCTAATGGTTGTTGTGGGTTTTTCGGGCTTCTTGGCCGTGTTCTGAAGGTGGTTCTTCCTGACGTTTCGCCAGTCTCTGTGGCCAGCATCTTCAGAGGACAGCAACAACCAGAAAAATCTGCAGTAGCTGAACATGCCCTAAAACAAACTGGACATGAAATTCTATTTCAAAATACTGAAAGACTGGACAACACCAGCAATCATTACGCCAGACTGCACAGGGAAGCCATTGAAATCCACAAGCATCAACAAAACTTCAACTGGAAGGAGGAAAGTCTGAAACTCAACAAAACCTGGCTCCCAGCTCTCAAAAACACAGAGTGCAAAAGGTCAACGAACTCCACCCAGCCACAAGGTCAGGGGATTACTACACACAAAAGACCAGCTAATGACACCCATCAACCACAGGGACAGATAATCTCCCCTCCTTATCAAAACAATACAGCCACAACAAAACATACTAATTAACCATCTCCTGATAGGACAATAGCCTTCTCACAAACAAGCCTTCTCACAGCCATAAATACTCCACTCTCAAGCCTCACCCAGAGCACAGCTTGCTGTCCTCTGAAGATGCCGGACACAGAGACTGGCGAAACGTCAGGAAGAACCACCTTCAGAACACGGCCAAGAAGCCCGAAAAACCCACAACAACCAATGGCTACATTACTGTACATCACAGGATGAAGCATTATGCCAAGTACACAAAAAGCAATGGGTTTAATTGGGGTTTTCCCATATTACAAATTAAAAAAGAATATGTCAGATGTGTCTTTTCAAGCTACATACACCCCAAGTTGAGAATTGAGAATTGCCATTCTAGCCCATGAAAAACAGTGCTACAACTTTATGCTCCAAGATTGCAGAGACCAACTGAAGGACAGGTTGCAAGAAAGTTAGAAATGGGTTTCTGTTAGCTTCCTGTTTTAATTACCTTCACTTTCAACTGATGAATTTTGTATTATATATCTTACCAAAGTTCTAAATATAAGATGAAAGTAGAAATAAATTGGGAAGGAACCAAGAATGAAAAAAATGTGCTGAATGGGGTGCTGCAAATCCTCAAGAGTCCATAGCCATCACACATATCTCTTCCTTCCAGGGAGACAGCTATGGGGCTAATTGATACTCTTTTAGGGCCTTCAGTAGCTGATCCCAATAATAAGCTCACAGCAATGAAATGATGATGAAATATCTTCACACTTTATATAGTTCTCATAAACCCATTCCATTTATCATTGTTCAGGATGTAAAGCAAACAAGGGGCTCTTCCAAAAGGAGTTTTTGTACTCCTTAATGTACCAAAGTCTGCACTGATATATTGACAGCTTTTCACCATCCATATTGTCTCACTTAATACAGTGATTTTCAGCATTGTGAATTCCATAATTTTCCATGTTTTTTCATATCTTCTGAAAGAATGGTTTGTTTTTCTTTCACTTTGTTTTTGTTTTGTTTTTGTGCTATGGTGATTCCCATGGGTTTTCATGTTCACAGACAGAGCGTACTGGCCAGAAACTGTCATTTAGCACACAGAAAAACAAACAAAATGCCCCAGAAGAAAAGCTGCAGCAGGGAATGCCATTTCTTAAATATTCTTTAAAAGTTTCCCTAAATATTTCCAAAGCAGAAGTGGTTGTGTGGTTTGTTTGTTTTTAAGGAATTATCTTTTCAAAGGGAAGCTTAGATACAAAAGTCTTTAAATTTTGGATTCTTTATAACCAAGTGAGAGGAAAGGGGTAGAAGTTTGCCTCTGTTGGCAAGAATGGAGGCCCAGCTCAGGTAAAACTAAAAAGGAAACAAATCTCACAAATTCAGGGAGCCAGTAGCCTCACCATTCAGCCCTTATTAAAACTGGTCAAATAGCTCCTTTAAATACAAACATTTGCTGTGATATCTCATCTCAAACTGCTCTGCTGCAATTTGAACACATTGCTTTGTTATCTTCACTTCTCTCCAGCAAATGTAGGACTTCTACCTTCATTGCCTTAAAAGTTTAAATTCTTGTTTAATTCTAAGAGAGTAGCAATGTTAATCTGTCACTGCAAAACCTGCAAAAAGATCAAGCAACACTTTAAAAGACTAGACAGCTTTATTTGGCATACATTTTAGTGGACTGTGTCTTATTCCAAATAAACTGTGTTAGCATTTACGGTACCATTAAACTTCTTACCCCAAAGACCTGATAGTGACCTTAATGCAATATTTTGAATATTTTTTTCTCACCACAGGTATAGGGATTTTATAATATATTTATTGGCAGCAGTGAAGACAGTTTTTGCCAGCAAGCTGCAAGTTAATGAGCTCCCTACTGACAATCATGGGTTGGTTAAAATATAGGACTTATTTTTCATGAAAAAATACCCCCTAGAGATTAACAGCCATGGGCAAGATAAAGCCAGAGGCCGTCATGGGAGGTCAGCTCCAGTTTCATTATCCATGTTGGTGACAGAGATTCCCAAGCTTGTTATAAAACTCATCAAATTTCTTTGCATTTACTGATTGCATATTTTAATTTTTTTAATATAAGATTTTCCTTTTTGTTTTCCTTTTATTCTTTTATTCCATACATAAAGATGGGCTATTGCTTAATTTGGAGGACCTTTTAGACTTAACATAATGACTCAGGAAACACATTGACATTTTCCTTTCACTTTTTATTAAATAAAATAAAATAAAATAAAATAAAATAAAATAAAATAAAATAAAATAATAATAATAATAATAATAATAATAATAATAATAATAATAATAATAATAATAATAATAATAATAATAATAATAATAATAATAATAATAATAATAATAATAATAATAATAATAATAATAATAATAATAATAATAATAATAATAATGAAGAATACCTTTATTGGCATATAAAATAAACATAGTCAAACTAGTTTGTTAGATTTCTGGATTCACAGGGAGCGTGAAACAGATACATTTGTTCAAGGTCAGGGCTTCACCTCCTAACAATTGACCCAAGGAAAACAGCTACTTGTTTATTGTTACTGAGTTTCTACCATTGTTCAAGTTTTCCTTTTATGTCTTGGGCTACAGCCAATGATCCACAAGCTGAGTTCTGCTCTTTAAATGCTTCTGTTCACACAAGGGAAGTGTGATTTGGGGGGATTCCTCCTAACCACTGTAGTCTCTTGCATACAAACTTTCCTGGAAAGTTGAAGGATACTTGAAAACAGTATCTGGCATGGTGCAGAAGACAACAGGAAAGGAAAGAACCAGCAAACATCCTTTTCCATTCGTGCAAGCCTTCAGGAGACCACATCCCATTTTGAAAATGGGGATGTAATCCATATGCCAAAGGGCTTCCTTTTGGAGAAGGGCTGTTTTAGCTCCATCCAATTAAGTATCTATATACTGTATATGTTTAGACTTGACCAAGTGTTTGCATGTGATAACTTTACAGAATTCTTGAAACTCATTTTATTCAAGCTATAATTGTGTATGTCTATAATATACAAAGTCTGAAACTTAAAATAGTCATGTATTTTAATGCAGGTTTAATGCAAAAGAAAGTAAAGAAAATATAGCCCTTAATCTGTGAACAGACCATCCATGTATAATGTTGTACCACAATGGGATGAAGGAATTATTATTCTCTACCCAAATCCAAAATATAAGGACATGCTTGTATATTACTTCTGGTTCTTCCTTTAAAGAATTTTTAACTGTGTAATGAATACATAACTGCCTGTGGAGCCAGAGGGTGGGAGTTCAATACCCCACCGTACATCCCAGCCTGTGTGGCCTTGGGCAAGCTGCACAGTCCCAGGATGGCTCCAGAAAAGGGGAATAGTAAACCACTTCTGAGTACTCACTACCCAGAAAACCTTGGAAAGGGTTGCCGCAAGTTGAAATCAACTTGTCAACACACAAGTAATATTAATTAATGAATGCATACAAAATATTCAGGCGGGCATCACTGCAAAATATATTTGCCATTTCATTTTTTCATGTTTGAAAATTCAGCATGTTGTTTTTCGGTTAAGAAGTCTCTGTCTATGCCTGCATGCATTACAGGGAGTGTCAATGAGAATTTTTCGTAATTACTGTAGTCAATAAAATAATATTAAGTCCTGAAGAACCTATGTGAGTCATTATTATAGTTCACATCTCATATGCATGTGGTTAGCTTCTGCATATGTGCAATGGACCAAACTCTATATTTCCATCTGAGGAAAGTCAAATCTCTCCCAGCTTCCAGTTTGTAACAAATTTTGGTCTGGTGTATAAACATAAATAGTCTGTGAGTTCTTTGCTGTGGAAAGGAAAATTATCTTCCATTAATAAATAATTCAAGATGCTCAGAGCTGATGAACCCAGTGTAAGTTTTTCCTGTTTCACTGTAAGGGGGATGCTCCTGCTGTCTCAAGTGGGCTATCTGTCCTGTCTTCATTTCTCCAGGAGGAGCATGCATTGGCCCCAGCAACAGAGCCAGCAGAAGAGGCAGGCAGGGAAAAGGAGCAGTTGGGTAGAACTCAGGGCCAGGAACATCTGTAGCAAGGGAAATGTACAGGTAGGTCAAATGGCTTGGAGCTGGGAATAAAAGGCAAGAAGGGCAAAGGAGAGTTGTGGGCAGCAGTGTGTGAAGTGATGCAACATGTATTCTGTGCAGTGATGGAGGTGCAACCAAATTTCCTCTGGAGCCTGTGGATTGACTGGTGGGTGACCTTGGCCCAGTGATGCAGCTGTGGGGGTAGCATACCCAACTTTGCTTCACTGCAACCTTTGGATCCCCATCCACGACAGCCTGGGCAGATTAGCCCACCTGTACTCACCCTCACCTAACAGAGGTGCTGTTGCCACCACCACCACCAGAAATTGTGCCTCTTGCAGCTTAGCGTGCCCAGGTGCTGGAGTTGGCCTCCCTCTGCTGAAACAGCCTCCTGTGAGGAACGATCAGCCCCATCCTGTGCTGTGGACCTGGGACTAGTGAGAGGAATTCAGACCCAATGAAAAGCAATGTATGGACTGGGGCTAGTGAAAGGTACTGAGGAAAACCACTGCCTGGGGTAGGCAGTGATGTCAGCACTGGGATGACTCCAAGTCCTCAATCTACTGACTCTGAACAGTTGACTGAATTAATAAAAACTCTTCAAGGGCATCCCTGCTCTGGTGTGTCTATGGAACCAATGCTAGAGGAGCTTTTCCAGCCCCTCTCCCCTCAGAAGGTGTGGCATGGTGCCTATTCATCAAAAAATCAATAACTAGAATATACACTCTTTCAGGCAATCTTGCTACACGTGCAAGTATGTACTGTACTTCTAACACTGCAGTCTCTCCAGTGTTTGGGACCAAATCTTTTACTGCTATGCTTTAATTTAATTAGAGTGCAATTCCATCAATAAAATACTTAGAGGCAGTATGTTAATCAAATACTGACCGTAAAGGTGGGATGCTCCATAATTGAGACTAAGTTTTGTCTGATAATTCAGACTTAATGGGCCTACTACAGTACAATTTACCGCACTAAGCAACAGAATTTTGGCCAGTGTGTTCCAGACACTATCCACCAAATTCTAGGAGTATTTTTAATGGGTTCTAAAACATAAACCCTTCCATATAGTGATTATTATTGCATGTCAATCCTGAACTGAGAAATAGCTCAACATCAAGTTGGAGTTATATTTGTCATGCAAGAGCAAAAGTATATTTTCAAACATTTGTGCTAGATATGGTAGTGACCTTCTCACATTAACTGCCTATTATGTGATAGCAGCCAACACAACTGCAGTAATTTAGAGCAGCTTTCATGTAGGATCTTAGCAAAAACATTTTTAAAAAGCTAAAACTAGGATGAGAACTGTACCTATTTAGAAAGAAGGCATTGTGGATTCATTTGTAGTCCAAAACACTTATTCAGTACATATAATGTACAAATGTCCTTTATTTCTTCTTACAGCAACAATACAGATTCCTTGAAAAGAACAGGCTGTTCTTAGGAAGAGCAATTATGGCTGCAATCCTATATGCATATACCTACAAGCAAGACCCATAGAGCACAGTCGGATTTATTTCTGAGCAATCTTGCATAGGGTTATGCTATAAATAACAGAAATGAAATGTTTGAGATTTCAAGATCGGTAGTTAGTAACTGTAATAAAAGTATGTGAGTTTAAGTTACATGGTGTTTAATTTTGCATTTTGCATCAATTTTGTTTTAGGGTTGCATGGGGTTTGAAATCTGCAGGATTTGAGGAGGACACAAAGGATTGTAACCACACCATTATATCCCTTTTTTTCCTTAAGAACTTGGTTTGGTATGAAATAATTCTGACCCTGTCAAATACAATTTGGAGAAAGGTACTTTAACTGATATGAAAAAGGAAGAAGGCTGCACGAACCAGGAAGCAGCACTGTTAGACAAAGCAGATAAATTGCTAGATGCCAGAATATTTGGCATACAGCTATCAGTTCAGTTTACCTGCCACATGGAGCATCTATTACTAGTCATCTATTTGACCACAAACTACACTGCAGGCACAGCATCTTTGACATGACAGCATTCTTAGAATTCACGTAAACATCATCTCCCAAGTGGTTTTCCTATTTTATTCTCTGCACAATAGCTGTTAGCTTAGCATGACAGCAGAAGGTGCTCACTTGATCAGATGAAAGACATGTTGCTTTCTCCAGCACTTCTACTGATATCTGTGTTGGAGAGATTGTTTTGAGTATGATGTAGGGATGGATACATCCCCACTTGTTTCCTAGCCAGATCTTAGAGATTGGGGGGGGGGGCTAATTTAATTTTGGACTAATTTAATCAGGTGCCATAAAATTGACTCCAATTTATGACAAGACTCCCAAGAATTTCTCAGTATAAAATACTCAGAAGTAATTTATCATTCCCTTCTTTTGGTGACATTCTGGAACCATATAGCTTCTCTAAGGTCTCACAGGTGATCAGACACATAACCTCATCAGCCAGACATATTCCAGATGATCTCAACTGAAGAAACAGTAGGAATTAAAAATCCTGGCTCTGTAGACAGATACTCTAGGCAACTGAGCTATACAATCCCCACATCCCCCATTTAGTACAAGCTGGGAGTTCTGGGAATTGAAACTCAATATGTAGTTTTTCCAAGCTCCAATCCTGATGTTTATTAAGAGAGAGGATGCATACTAACCCATTTCATGGTGAATGCCAAGCCACAGTAGAGAGTGAAATACAGAAACGTCCAGCTCACTCACTCCCCGCTCTCTTTACAATCTTAGAAACTCTGCTTCCTGGTTTAAAGCAAATTACCCCATACCATTAGAGAACACGATTTAGCATTACAGTATATATGAATTGTCAGCTGGCTTCTTGGCGCACACATCAAAAGCAAAGCAGACACATGTAAGACTGGATTATTAATACAGTATGTCCTTTAAATACAAAATTATTTATGTACAGTATAATGCATTTGTACTGTTTCTCCTTCCATTGCTGAACCAAGATTATCATGAGCTCAAACAGCTGACAGTTGATCTAAGATTATTGTTATTCTGTACTTGTCCAAGAAAAGTCTTATTCCTGCATCACCATTGTTATTGGTTTGTTGCTACGCATAATTATGGCATCCTTTGGCAGCATAGTTAGCTTTTGTTCCTATGCTGCTTATACACAGAGTAATGATAGTAGCTATTTGATTGCATGTGGATTCTGACATGTGGGTCAATATTGTTGAAATTGGCTTGACAGACAGAGAGCTAAAATTTCCAGAGAGTGAGCTATGATTGTCTGTTTTGGTAAAACAAACAAACAAACAAAAACCTCTTGTGACTGCTTAATCAATTTGTCTTTAAAGTGATACAAGATCCTTTGTTATTTCTCAGAGTGCTAGAGTCATCAGATAGACCAGGGCATTAAATTTGTCTGCAACAGAACAGATTACACTGAGCAGGATACATGCTACAAAAACTGTTAAAATATGTAGCAACCCAGCATGTTATGTATGAAGACCTAACTTGTTTGTTTACTTCTTCAGCAACTAATCAACAGCTCTCTTTCCTTCCAGCCACTGGGGGATTAACTGTCTTTATTCTGCAACGGTTTTGTTTTCCGTTAGTACCAGTTTTAACATTAGATAGAGTTCTGTCCTCAGTGATGATTTTAACAAATGATTCTCTCTCTCTCTTTTCTTGTTAATATTTACAATCCTATCTCTTCCTAAGTAAATATTGCTTCTTTTTCCTATTGTCTGGATATTTTTGCTGGAATACCTATATAAGGAGAATTCTTGGAGAACTTGCTTATAATTCTAAGCCTAAAACTGGTCAGCATTTCTCCACCCTCAGACAAAATATGGGCACACTGATGCAGCCTTTTTGGACCTGTAAACACAAAATGGGTGCTCAATATTTTTTGTCTCTAAAGAAAAAAAATGCCTCTGTTTTTTTAGGACTAAACACAATACTTTCATTACCAAAAATGTAAATCAGTTGGGCTGGACTAAAATATGTAATTGCTATTGGTGTTTACATAAGGTACATATAATTTAGCATGCCTGTACAACTGCATCTCAGTTGTACAGTTGGGCATATGCTCAGTCACAAAACTGAGACAAGTCCTGACGGTTTGTAAGTTACCCACAATTGCCCATGGCAAGTTATGCAAACGTTATACAAACACCAATAACACTAACAATGTACAACAATGAATGTATGTGTAGTGAGATTAAGCTGCAGTGTTTATTTGTAGTGGAAGTTAAGATACAAAAGCAGGGCATTAGTATGCCCATATTCTGTGTGAGGGTGGGAATGTTGTTATGTGGTAGCAATTTTCTTGCTTTTGGAGGATGAACTTCAACCATAACAGCTTTTCTTAAAACTGAGGTGCCTTTTTTCCCCTTAGGATTTTCCTACTTTTTGAAGGCGAGATAAACATTTAATGTACAATATTCGTTTTAATATTATCCTATAAATAAAAAAATACAGTGTCATGTCCCAGATCCAGCATGCAGCAACAGCACTAGGACAAGCCATCCACTTCATACAGCTCCACAATCTTGGGCGCTGGAATATCAATACTAGCACTGTGCCCAGTAGAAATGAATTTCCTGGAGAGGTGATGAACTGTCAAGCTGCAAAACCATGGAGCTGTCCCTTTTCAGACCATGAATAAAAAGCTGGACATTGCAGGACTGCACTTACTCAACAGAAGATGGTAAGAGTGAAAGAGAGTCCATGACTCTGTCCTGCCCTATGCTTATGAAATATTAATATGCAAACAGACACACACACACAAAAAATCTATTTATCTATCTATCTAGCTAGCTAGCTAGCTAGCTATCTAGCTAGCTAGCTAGCTAGCTATCTAGCTAGCTAGCTAGCTAGCTAGCTAGCTAGCTAGCTAGCTATCTGAATCTTCTGGTAAATTGTAAAATGTTCTGATCATACACCATCTTAGTCAGAGGTTGCTGGATCCAATCCCATATGGCCCAAAATGTAGTTCAAGGTAGTAACAATGGTAGACACCTAAATCTTCTCAAGTTTTCTTTAACTCTGTAAAATGTGAAGAAACTACTTCTTTCCAGTCTGTTCTAAACAACTAGGAATCTGTAGAGTTTGGAATGTTACTTTAAAAGTTTTTGTGCAGATTATACTTAAAATAAAGTAATTTGTTAATGTTACTCATTATTCACTATTTTAAGACATATGTTGCAATACTCATTAGAAATGCATTACTAATAGATCATATATAAATTTCTTTTAAACAAATCCTTTAAAATTTCTCCAGGTGACACCCTCCTATCATAATCCATCCTCCATACTCACAGTAGACTTTTGTCCACAGTATAGGTTATGCATGAGTCCAGTCAAATCCATTTCTTTTAGAAAAATCCATAGCTTTTCAACAACACAGTCAAAAATTTTAACCCAAGAAAGCACAGACTAATTTTCTTCTAAATTTTTTTTCTGGTATGCTCCAGTTGCCAACATACATTTGCAGTATAACTTGTAGTGTCTCTTCTTTTTCTGTATCTAGCTTGAACATCTGGCATTTCCCTTTCCAGATGTCAAAAAAAGTTGTAAAATCTTGAGCTTCACCATTACTTCAATGGAAAATTGAATAATAAGATATAGTTGCCTGGGGTTTATCCCTGGAGTTGGGGCAGGAGAGAAATTTAGCCTGGGCCTCTCATTCAAATTTAAATGTTTTTACAACCCTGTTTTGTTATTTCTTCATTTCTTTTTAAATACACTGGGAGTTTCAATAAATGGAAGTGGCCCAGCTCTCTCATGATGTCTGAGAGGCCGTATAGCTACTATACTTTTTAGTGTCTCCTTTCTTTGGGGCTGGTATATATATTAAATGTTTTCAGTGTGTAGATCATTGTTGTGTTTTTGGTTTTTGTTGATACATTCTGGTTAGGGCTTTGATACATAAGGTCTCTAAGCAGACAGAACAATAATTCTGTTGGCATGCCATCTACTTCTGCTGATTTATTTCTTCAAATGCTTTGAGACCAGCTTTTTCTTCGATTCCCAAGGAGTCATTCCTCAAATGACTCCTTTGATGGAATCTGTTATCTTTGATGTCTTCTGTATAGTTCTTCATAGTAGTGCTCCCATCTTTTCTTTACTTTACCCTGATTAAATAATACCGTATTTTTCTGTGTATAAGACACACCCACTTTTCTAACCCAAAATTAAGAAATCTAAGTGGGGCTTAGCAAGTGGAGGGGGGAAGCTGGGATCAAAGTGCTGCAGGATAGCTTTGATCCCTTTTTCCCCCTTTCTTGCTAAGCCCACTTAGCAAGTGGAGGGGGAAGGCAGAGATCAAAGCGCTTTGATGATTCCTGCTTTCCCCCTCCACTTTCTTGTGAAGAAAGTTATTTCTGCCTCCACTTTCTTTGCAAGAAAGTGGAGGGGGGAAGCAGGAATCAAAGTGCTTTGATCCCTTCTCCCCTCCTTACTTCCCTGTATAAGACAACCCTCAATTTTTAATCTATAGGTTTTAGACAAAAGTATTGTCTTATACACTGAAAAATATGGTATATTTCTCTTTTGATCTTTCAGCACCCCCAACCTTGATTTAAATTCCCTTTTGTTTCTTGGCTATTATGGAAGAGATCTCTTGTTTTTAATCCTTTGTTGTTCTCTCCTACATCTTTGCAATGGTTAATTTAATGGTTCTGTTTACCCCATATGCAAGTTGCAGAAAAGTTGCATTTAGGATTCTGATTGTCACTGCCATTGTGTATGCAAGATCCTCTGCCTGTCTCACTTTCCACTAGTGCTGCAGCCCAGTAACTATACTTCAAGAATTGCTTCACCTACATCATAATTGGAATCATCTGTTCTCTTCTGCCAATGGGACAACATTCCATTCCAAGATGGCGCCAGTGGCAGTTGACTAGCACTTTTCTCCACCACACTGGCTGCCTTCCCCCTCCTCGTTTTCTTTTTAGTCGGTCACCAGATTGAGAGTGGGACCGCGGGAGCTAGAGCTAGAGCTCAAACGCAGGCCTGGAGCTGAGGCTTGGCTGTTCTTAACAAACAACTCCAATTTCTTTATAAAAAAGGCAGAAAGAACTCAAGACCTAAAATATGTAGATATTCGGGAAAGTAAAATCAATTATTTAGCCCTGCTTTACCTTGAAATTTGAAGAAGGACAGCATTATAACTGAACTTCTCTCCCCCCCCCCACGTCCAAGATTCCAAGATGGCTCTGGTGGCAGTTGGCTAGCACTTTTCTCCACCACACCGGCTTCCCTCTTGGGCCCCTTTTTCTATTTTTGCTCTTCTTCTCTTCCTTTTTAAAGTTTTCCCTGGTCTGCCTTCCCCCTCCTCATTTTCTTTTTAGTCGGTCGCCACATTGAGAGTGGGACCATGAGAGCTAGAGCGAGAGCTCAAACGCGGGCCTGGAGCTGTGGAGCCTCAGGCTGTGGAGCCTCAGCTGTTTGGCGGAGCGTGGACCTCGGAGGCTCAGGAGCCTTTTTCTCAGGAGGAGGTGGATGAGCGCTGGAGGGGAACGGGTTTTTATTTTATTTTTTGTGACCAAGCCCAAGCCCAGAGCGGAGACTGCTACCAAAGGGGAGAGGACTTGAGAAATCTGGAGGCTGCAGACCCGGCACACACACCCCCGATGAGCTTGCTCGAGCTTGCCCAATTTGAGACAGATTTGAGGTCTGGGAGCCCTAAAGGTCTTGGCTGTTGGTGAGGTGGAACCGACCATCCCTGGCTCTGGTGGCAGGACGGCAGGAAAAAAATTCTGGTTGGCCGTGGATGAGAGAGAGCTATCTACAGTGGATCTCGGCTGGGCAGTTACCATCTTGGGTTCCCTAACGGCAGCCTTCCTCCTAGAACTGGTCTGCTCACCCTGCTGCTCTTGGACTATCTACAGAGATGCCACACTTCCTTCTTAAGGAAAGGTAAAGAAAAGCCAGGGACAGAATATCTTTCTGCCTGTTCCTGATGCTCCCTATGCTCAATTTTAAGACCTATGTGATGCAACCCGTGAATAACACCCTCACTCCACTGTTTTTACTGCTAATAACATCAACTTTAACAACTTTAAAAATAGCTCCAATAACATCAAGACCAGTAAAACTTAAAAGGACAAGATTAAGAGGTGGAGGAGGACAGACCTGGACTATATGTGGGGGGTAACTTCTTGGTGTTTCTTAATTTTATTTTATATATGGGGCTCTTGTATTGAGATTTTAATTATAATACTTTATAATATTGTATTTATTTTTGTATTTGTATTTGTCCTGCATTTTTCTTTAAGTTGTGGTATTATTTAGGGTTCTGTCCTTTCTTTCGTTCCTTTTCTATTGAGATGGAATGGAAGACCTGTTTGCCCAGCGAGGGGCCTTTTAACATCCCGGTGATCATGGGTAGAGGGAGATATGGCGTTGGTGCAGTCCCTACTCGTGTCAGAAGAACAACGAACAGATGTTTGAAGGCTGTCTGTTGTTCTGAGACTGTGACCAACCCTCAGTATCGAGGTAGCCAGCCCAGCCTGCCCCCCACTCTAACTCTGATACCGTTGAATGCCAGGTCTATAGCCAACAAGCCTCAGGTGATTCACGATCTTAGCCTGGAGGAGAATGCAGACCTGGCATGCATAACCGAGACGTGGATCAGCGGAGAGGGGGGTCCTCCCCTGGCTCTTGTCTGTCCACCCGGTTATGCTGTCCAGCACCAGGGTAGACTGGAAGGGCGGGGGGGAGGAGTAGCCATTGTTTATAAATCCAGCTTGGAGGTTACTAGGCGCTCCTCGGTGGTAAAGCCGGGTCTAGAGGCACTCCACGTGTCGATTGGGGCCAGGGATAGTATTGGGATTTTGCTGGGTTACCGCGCTCTCCGCGATCCAGCCACTTCCCTTCCAGAGTTGACTGACTTTGTCTCCGCGGCACTATTGGGATCCCTGAGGCTTTTGGTCTTGGGTGATTTCAACGTGCATGCAGGGGCAGAGCCATCTGGGTCAGCTCTTGAGTTCTTGGAGACCATGGCTTCCTTGAACATGTCCCAACATGTCAACAGCCCCACCCACGTGGGTGGTCACACACTGGACCTGGTCTTTTCCTCCAGTTGGAGCGAGTGTGATCTGGTGGTGACAGACCTCATGTCAGTCCCCTTGTCATGGTCAGATCACCACCTAATAAAATGTAACCTCACAGTGGCTCTCCCGCCTCACAGGGAGCAGGGACCTATTTCTATGGTCCGCCCTCGAAGGCTACTGGATCCGGCTGGATTCCAGGACGTCATGAGAGGGGTCACAGCAGACCTGGCTAGTGCTCCTTGTGACAAACCCAGACCTACTGGGATCTGCCACACGTTAACTAAGCTGCCACCAACCATTCCCTATAAGAAGTCACACAGACCAGGGATGGATTTTCAACAAATAAAAGAATAAGGTTTATTTAAAACAACACACAGGGAAAATAAAATGATCAGGTGAATAAGATATAGTAACGTGGCTTAGTCTCATTCACACATGCACACAGTTTGGTTCACACAGAACACTTAACTTGAAGCACAGACCCTGAACCTATCAGTTCTGGCTAACCATACAGACACCTGAACCTATCAGGTTGGTACTGACTGACACACAGTAGTACCCTGTCTGACACACAGACTCCCACACCAGCTTCTTCTTCCCGGCTGCTGCTTCTTCTCCTCAACTCTCCACACACGCTCCACATATATATACAGTACAGCCCCTCCTCCTGATGTCCCGCCTTCCACTCCCCATAGGATGGAACTTTCCCTCCAAACCCATGACAGACAGGTAACATCAGTGCTGTATGTAACACCTCCCCTCTTTATAAGTTGTTTTGTAGGGGGAAAGCTAAGGTGCTTTTTCCCAAAAAAACAACCTGGATAAAACACACAACAACAGTTATACATACAATATCATACTTACTTATACTTACATTCTAAGTTAACCATATCAATTAGGCATTTAAACATTTACCATATACATTACATCAAGTTACCTTTATTCATACAAACCAAGTTCAAAAAAACAGGTACATTTAACCTTTTGTCATCAAAATATATACATAGTCCATGTTTCTTTCGCCGTCTTCATTCTTCAGGTCTTCTTGACAAGGCGTCAGCAACACAGTTCACTGACCCTCTGGCCACCTTCACTTCAAAGTCATAGTCTTGCAGGTTTAAAGCCCACCTCATAAGTTTGCTATTGTGGGTTTTCATTGTCTTTAACCATTGCAGTGGTGAATGGTCAGTGCACAGAATAAAATGTCTTCCCCAGATGTAAGGCTTGGCCTTCTGGATCGTGTAGATTATTGCCAGGCACTCCTTCTCCACAGTTGCCAAATGTCTCTCACCTTTCTGGAGTTTCCTACTCAGGTAGGACACTGGATGCTGGTCACCATTCTCATCCTTCTGGCAAAGAACTGCTCCTACCCCGCTGTTAGACGCATCGGTGTAGATGATGAACTCCCGGTCGAAGTCTGGAGCACGCAGCACTGGATAGTTGATGAGCGCCTGCTTCAACCTCTGGAACGCCTCCTCACAGTCGCTGGTCCACGGGATGCGGTCATCAGCCTTCTTCCTCGTCAGATCGGTCAGCGGAGCCGCAATCTCGCTAAACCTCGGGATGAACTTTCTGTAGTAGCCCACCAACCCAAGAAATGATTTGACTTTTTTCTTGGTGTTGGGTCTGGGCCAATCACGAACCGCTTCTATTTTGGCCTCCAGGGGTTTTATCACTCCTCCCCCTACTATGTGACCCAAGTATTTTATTTCTGGGCTACCCAGCTGCAGTTTGTTCTCTTTGCAGAGCCTAGGCCAAAGCACTTCCTCCCCTGGGTCAAAGCACCTCTCCCTGGCTTTCTGGTCATCCCAAGCTTTCTTTCTGACCTTTTGAGCTTGCAGGGTCTCTGCTGCTAGCTCTAGGTTTCTCTTTAAGTCATTCCTTAAAGTGCCTATGTATGTCACAACGTCTTGTGGGTCATCCTGGGTGATCTGCTCCCAATTTTGTTTGATCAAATCAAGGGGCCCTTTCACCCTTCTCCCAAATAAAAGTTCAAACGGACTGAACCCGGTACTGGCTTGTGGCACTGATCGATAAGCAAACAAAAGGGATTGCAGCTTCTGGTCCCAATTGTTTGGATTCTCTGCCAAGTAAGCCCTAATCATGCGCATTAGAGTCCCATTGAACTTCTCAGTTAACCCATTACTTTCAGGGTGATAGGCAGTGGTTTCCTTGTGCTTAATTCCACAGATTTGCCATAAGCGTTTCATGAGCTTCGATGTGAACGATGCGCCCAAATCTGTGATTATTTCTGAGGCAAATCCCATCCTGGACATATACCCCACCAAGGCATCTGCCACTGTGTTAGTTTCAATGTTAGACAAGGGAATGGCTTCAGGGTACCTCGTGGCATGGTCCACAATGGTGAGAATGAACCTGTTCCCCCTCTTTGTGGCCTTGGGCAAAGGTCCCACAATATCCACCCCTATGCATTTGAACGGAGTGTCAATCACAGGCAAAGGGCATAACTTTGCTTTGGTCCTGTCGCGGCTATTCCCCTGCCTTTGACACACATCACATTGTTTACAGAACTCCCTGATTTGCTTCCCTATGTCAGGCCAGTAAAAATTCTGTGTGATTCTCTGCTGTGTTTTGTTCACCCCTAAGTGTGCAGCAAACATGTCAGAGTGCCCCCTTTGTAAGATCCTGGGGCGATACTTTTCAGGTACCACTAGCTGACTTCGGATCCCATCTCCCCCTTTTGAGATATTCCTCAGGGTCTCTCTATACAAAATCCCCTTTTTCTCTAGAAATCTCACTGGGGTTTCAGGTGTTAGCTGGGCGTCTGTCACCTGTTCAAAACACTTTTGGAGAGTGGCGTCTGCCTTTTGCTCTTGGCCAAATCGGCTGTCTGTGGTTAAGGTTTCCACCACAGCTTCTGAACTCCCCCCACCTGCTTCCGTCTCGGGCTCATCATTACCCCCCTGAACTGTCCCCGTGGTGGCTTGTGAATGTGTAATCACTAGCACCCGTTTCACATGTTCAGCCAGGTCATTTCCCATGAGCACGGCTGCTGGCAGAGTCGATGACATTGCTAGCCGCCAAACTCCCCTCCAGCCTTGAAAGTTCACAGGTACCTCCGCTACTGGCAGTGAGATCACCTGCCCCTCAATCCCTGCCACCTTCATGCTCTCATTTGGGATTATATATTCCCTAGGAATAATATCTGGATGGCACAGGGTCACCTGGGAACAAGTGTCCCGCAGCCCCCTATACTGATGGTCAAGTATTCCTACGTCCACCCCTGCTGTTTCAAACAACTGAGAATCTGTTCTCACCAGTAGGCAGCGCCTGACCTCTACAAGAGGACCATTTTCCTCAGCCTGATCAGCAGATGTAGCTGTTCCAGATTGAGTAGCCATGGCAACAGGCTCCCTCAGTGACAATGAGCCTTGCTCTTTCTGGACACAGAACACAGCTTTTGGCTTGGTTCCACTCGAATCCTGAGGCACAATTCCTTTTAGCTGCTTTAATTTCTCACACTCTGAGATTAGATGGCCCTTTCCCTGACAGAAATAGCATTTTCTGCTATATTTTGAGTCTTTCTCTTCTTGTTTTGGTTTTCCCTCCAAAATCTGAGGTCTTGGTTTCATGTCTGAGGGCTTCCCTTCACCATGGGCCCCTCCCCCTTGCTGGCTTTTCCCTGGTCCCTGAGAGTACTTGCTGTAGGTTTCTTTAGGTTTCCCCATCGATTTCCCCTCACCCAAGGGCTTTCTTATTTGGGAAATAAAATCTGCGATCTCGGCTGCTTCTGCCACAGATTTCGGTTTCCTTTCCCTCACCTGGAATTTCAGTTCCCCATGCAGGACTGAATAGAACTGTTCCAGCGCTATCAAGTCTTTGAGCTGCTGAAAGGTCTCTGTCCCCTCCTGAGATAGCCATTTCTCTAGCAGCCTCACCAATTGGGCCCCCACTTGGGTAAAAGTCTGCTCTGGTTTCTTGGTGATTGACCTGAATCTTTGCCTCAGCTGTTCCGCATTTATCCCGTGTCTTGCAAACACCAGTTTTTTAAACTCTGCAAAATCTTTCATCAGTTCCTCTGGCATCTCTGAATAAACTTCAGCAAGGCTGCCACTGATTAAAGATCGCATGATGGTCATCTTCTCAGTTTCCCTCACTGAGAAGTCCACAAACGCTCTTTCCACTAGGGAAAAGAACACCTCAGGACAATCTCCCTTGTGGTACACAGGGAATTTCTTCAGGTCAGCTTTAGACAATTGGCCTCCCTCAGAATCCCTACTGTTATTATTGTTCTGGTTCATCATTTCCAATTTTCTTAATTCAAACGCCATTTTCTCTCTCTCCAATCTTTCTGCTCTTTCCATTCTCTCTATTTCAAATTGCCTTTGTTTCTCTCTTTCCTCCATTCGTTCTCTCTCTAATCTTTCCTCCATTTCCCTCACCCTCAGTTCATGCTGTTGGGCTAGGAGCAATTTTCTGAGTTCTGGGTTCTGCTCTCCTGTGCTGTCACCCTGCACTGAGCCAAATTCATCCTCAGAACCTTGGTCAACCTGGGGGTCTTTCACTTCACCCATTTCTGCCATTTGGCTTCGAGTCAAGGGCATAATCCCCCCCCAGAACAGGCTGCTTTCAAAAGTCAAGCCTCAAAATAAAGCGACCACTTTTTTTTATTTTGCCTCAGAACCAGCTTTCCCTATAGATTGCTGCTGTCCTTCAGCACTAACTTGCAACAGTTGCGAGCTAGAGTCTACCCCCCTCTGCTGGGCCTCTCAGCAGACAAGCTAGCTCACTGCTATTTCACAGTTTTGCCTCAGCTTTTTTCCCGCCAAAAACAGGTTGCCTCAGAGCTCCCTAATCTAGCCCCCAATCTGAGGTTACACGTTCTTCTACTAGCTTACCCCCCCGTGAGGTAAGCCTAGAAGATTACCTACGTGCTCTCAGATTGTCCCTGACTAGACCCCCCTTGTTCTGGGCACACTTGCCAAGGCTTTGCTGGACCACTGGACAACTGGACCAGTCGTATCCCACACGCTGGACACCAATCAATGTGACAAACCCAGACCTACTGGGATCTGCCACACGTTAACTAAGCTGCCACCAACCATTCCCTATAAGAAGTCACACAGACCAGGGATGGATTTTCAACAAATAAAAGAATAAGGTTTATTTAAAACAACACACAGGGAAAATAAAATGATCAGGTGAATAAGATATAGTAACGTGGCTTAGTCTCATTCACACATGCACACAGTTTGGTTCACACAGAACACTTAACTTGAAGCACAGACCCTGAACCTATCAGTTCTGGCTAACCATACAGACACCTGAACCTATCAGGTTGGTACTGACTGACACACAGTAGTACCCTGTCTGACACACAGACTCCCACACCAGCTTCTTCTTCCCGGCTGCTGCTTCTTCTCCTCAACTCTCCACACACGCTCCACATATATATACAGTACAGCCCCTCCTCCTGATGTCCCGCCTTCCACTCCCCATAGGATGGAACTTTCCCTCCAAACCCATGACAGACAGGTAACATCAGTGCTGTATGTAACACTCCTGTCAATGCTCTGGTTGATAGCTGGTCCACCTTCGCAACCAGGGCTATAGACACGATCGCGCCTAAACGCCCTCTCCGTCATAGAGCTCATCCAGCGCCCTGGTTTAACCAGGAGCTTCGAGCGCTGAAGCGACATAGGAGAAGGCTAGAGCGTAGGTGGAGGAAGAACCCAACGGATTATAAAAGGATAGCTGTCAGGGTCGCAACTAACCTTTACCTGTCTAAGGTAAAGGCTGCTTATCGAACTTACTTCGCTAACCGGATAAGCGAAGCGTCCAACCAGCAGGCGGAGTTATTCTGTATAGTGTGCAACCTATCCGGAACTGGTCCGGATGATAGGCCTCCCCCTAGTTTTTCACCTGAGCAGTTTGCAGCCTTTTTTAAATCTAAAGTGGAGGCCATCCGACGGGACCTCTCTCCTTTTTTGAACACAGTGAGTCGAGCAGAGATGTCCAGCGCTCCATCTTGCCTAGTAACCCTTGACTCCTTTCAGCCTCTCACGCCTGATTTCTTGGCCAGAGTGCTTGACTGCTGTTGAGCCACCTCCTCCTCCTTGGTCCCTTGCCCGGCCTGGCTAATCAAAGCAGCTAGGCCAATAACAACAAAATGGGCCACTGCAATAATAAATGGGTCTTTCCTTGAGGGCAGGTTTCCCTCTGCCCTCAAGGAGACAATCATTAGGCCCATAAGAAAGAAACCTAATTTGGCGGCGGACGAAATTGGCAATTATAGGCCCGTCGCCAATATTTCTTTCATGAGCAAAGTAGTTGAGAGGGTGGTGGCTGATCAGCTTCAGGCACATCTGGATGAAACAGATGCCCTGGATCCTTTTCAGTCGGGCTTCAGGCCATGCCACGGTACAGAGATGGCATTGGTCGCCCTGTATGATGACTTGTTGAGGGAGGCCAACAGCAGTAAAATATCTTTGTTGGTCCTCCTCGACATCTCGGCGGCCTTCGATACCGTCGACCACGGTACCCTCCTGGGGAGGCTCTCTGAGTTGGGTATCGGTGGCTTGGCTCTGGCCTGGTTCTGTTCCTTCTTGGAGGACCGCCCCCAGAGAGTGCAACTTGGGGAGAGTATTTCGGCCCCATGGAGTCTCAATTGTGGGGTTCCACAGGGGTCGATCATTTCCCCAATGTTGTTTAACATCTACAGTATATAAGGCCGCTGGGTGGGGTCATCAGGGGGTGTGGAGCATTGTGTCATCAATATGCTGATGACACTCAGCTCTACATTTCCTTTTCACCAACTGCAGGTGATGCCGTTCTGTCCCTCCAGCGCTGCCTGGGGGCCGTACAGAAATGGATGCAGGAGAACGGGCTGAAGCTGAACCCGGACAAGACGGAAGTTCTGAGGGTGGGTGACCCTGTGGATAGTGGCTTGGGAAACTCCCTCATGTTTGGGGGATGGCCCTGGCCGCGAAGAGTGGGGTCCGCAGCCTGGGGGTACACCTGGACCCGATGCTCATCATGGAAATGCAAGTGGTGTCAGTAGTCCGCACCGCCTTTTCCCACCTTTGGTGGATTGCCCGGCTGCGACCTTACCTAGACACGGGGGCACTCACTACCTTAGTACATGCGCTTGTAATTTCTAGATTAGACTACTGTAACGCGCTCTACGTGGGGCTTCCTTTGAAGCTGATGCGGAAACTTCAAGTGGTGCAGAATGCGGCGGCCAGACTCCTTACTGGAATGAGAAAATATCAACATATCTCTCCTACTCTTGCCATGCTGCACTGGCTGCCCATCCGTTTCCGCATTGACTTCAAAGTGTTAATGCTTACATATAAAGCCCTAAACGGTTTAGGACCTCGATACTTGGCGGAACGTTTATTCCCAACTAGCTCTACCCGTGTCACCCGTGCGAGCCAGGAGGTGAGGCTGAGGAGCCTGACGCCGAGGAAGGCCTGAAAGGAAAGTACTAGAAACTGGGCATTCTCGGCAGTGGCTCCTCGCCTCTGGAATAACCTACCTCCGGAGATGCGCGATGCACCCTCGCTGGGTACTTTTAAAAACCAACTAAAAACGTGGATGTATAGGCAGGCCTTCCCTTCCAGTTAATTCCTGTCCTCTTTCCTTTTTTTCTCTTTATTTGATTTATTTTGTATTTTTTTCCATTGCAAAATCATTTAATTAATTAATTGTTATAAATTTTTCTTGAACTTGTTATGTTTTATGTTGTAAGCCACCTAGAGCGGTTGAAATGACTAGATAGGCGGGGTATAAATACAATAAATAATAATAATAATAATAATAATACAGTGGTGCCTCGCTTAATGATTTTAATTGGTTCCAAAAAAACATCGCTATGTGAAAACATCGTTAACCGAAACACCATTTCCCATAGAGATGCATTGAAAACCGGATAATCCGTTCCAATTGGAATGGATTACCATCCTTAAGCGAAAATCCCCATACGAAAAAACGTTAAGCGAAACCCATTGAAATGCATTGAAGCCTATTTCAATGGGGGAAAAAATTCACAAAAAAATCAAAAAGACTCAGAACAAAGCCAAATTAAGTTAACGAAGGTTTTGTTAGGTGCACTAATGATTCCAAGCATTTTAAACATTTTTAAACATTTTAGAATATTTTAAAAATAGCAAAAATGGGGCTGTAAAAAAAACATTAAGCGAAACAAGGGGGCCTAAAACTGTCATCGTTAAGCAAAGCATGGTCCCAAAATCGTTAAGCGAAAATCAACCATAGGGAAAATCGTTAAGTGAAGCACAAGATCGCTCTGAAAAAGCCATCATTAAGTGAATTTTTCTTTGTACGAAGCAATCGTTAAGCGAGGCACCACTGTAGTAGTAGTAGTAGTAGTAGTAGTAGTAGTAGTAGTAGTAGTAGTAGTAGTAGTAATAATAATAATAATAATAATAATAATAATAATAATAATAATAATAATAATAATAATAATAATAATAATAATAATAAATTCTTGAAGCAAACGAATATATCATAGTCTAGTATCACAGTTTTAATCATTCAACCTTAGATGATCCAACTAATATACTTGTAACAGAGTCTAGCCTCATGACAGAATTGCTCTCAGAATTAACAAGTGGTCCCCAACCTTGGGCCTCGAGACTCCAACTCCCAGAAGCTTTCACCACCACCTCTGCTGGCCATGATTTCTGGGAGTTGAAGTCCAAGAACATTTGGAGGCCCAAGGTTGGGGACCACTGCCCTAACATATTTGAACTGACTCACTACAATAAGATGTAAATGTGATTGGGGTTCTGAGTCTTATTGGGCTACCCTTGAGGTTGATGCAGAGACTACAACTGGTTCAGAATTTGGCAGCCAGATTAATAAATGGGGTGAAGAAATTTCAGCACATCTCCCCCATTCTGGCCACTCTTCATTGGCTATTTGTTTATTTATTGACCTTGTATCCCGTCCATCTAGACAATGTCTACTCTGGGCAGCTCACATCATTTAGAAGAAAAACAGTTAACATATAACAACAATTTCACAACAGTGAACAATCATTCAAGATGGAGATAAAGGATAAACCAAGTGGTGCCCGGAGGGAAGGCCTGCCTAAATAGCCAAGTTTTGAGTTGGTTTTTGAAAATACCCAGCGAAGGGGCCAAGTGGATCTCGGAGGGGAGATTATTCCAAAGACGGGGAGCCACTGGTTTGTTTCCACATGGACTTCATGATTATAATGAAGGCCTAAACAGTTTAAGACCTCGGTACCTAGCAGAACACCTGCTCCCAGCTAGAGCTGTCTGTAATATCCGTTCTTCACAGGCAGGGTGGTTGAGGACCTTGACCCCAAAGGAGACCCGGAGGGAAAGAATAAGAAGCCGGGTCTTCTCAGCAGTCACCCCCACCTGTGGAACAACCTGCCCATGGAGATACGCCTGGCACCCTCATTGGACGGGTTTAAAGGAACGTTGAAGACTTGGCTCTTCCACCAGGCTTTCCCTGAGAATTAAGCTGCTGATATCTCTGCTTCCCTTTTATCATCCTTTCTGCCATCCTTTCATCATCCTTTCTACCATCTTTACAGCCATCTGTTTTGATTTATCCTACTAGTTATTGTATCTGTTGAATGTTTGCATTATCTTATTCTTACTGTGTTTTAGTACTGTGTTGTTTGTCTTGTTGTTGTTAGCCGCCCAGAGCGGCCTGGCTGCCAGATGGTGCAGGGTATAAATCTAATAAATAAATAAATAGAACTATACAAAAAAGTATTTCTCTTTTCTCTCTCCAGTGTCCCAGTCTCTCTCAAGGAAGAAAGCTCATCTACTTTGCTAGCTATTTCATTCTATAAAAGATGAATGATTACTTACCAAGTACTGCGCAAGGCCCTTGGAATTCAAATCCAGTGATACCTTAAATATTCTGCTGATTTATTTCAAAGTGGCTAGCTCCTGGGTTGCTGAGTTAAGCCAAAGGCAACCTTTTCACTCTTGGCAACAAAGTTCCATTGTGATGTAAAAATACATCATTTAGTGGTACCAAGAAGTCATGGAGGTACAGAGGGCAGAGTTCAAAAAGTAAGCTAACAAGCTGCATGGTGCAGTGATTAAACTGCAGTACTGCAGTCAAGACTCTGCTCATAATCTGAGTTACATCCTAACAGATTCAAGTAGCTGGATCAAGGTTGATTCATCCTTCTGAGGTTAGCAAAATGAATACTCAGCTCATTTCAGGGGGGCAAAGTATTATTTGCATAATTATATTGTAACCTGCCAAGAGTGTGCTTCAGCACTATGGAGCAGTATATAAGTAGAAACAACAACACAAAGCTATTTTAAATGATAAGAAGAATGCTGGAATATCACAAGTGGACTGACAGGAAAGGCCAATAAAATTTGAAGTCCACCTTATGAACAAATTGTTTCTTTGTCAGAAAATAAAGGAATCAGGAATTGCAGAGGTAAAACAACCAAAACTTTATTTTAGATTGTATTTTAGATGGTATACACATGTATAACTCTGTCAGACCTCTAAATAGGGGGCTTGACTTCCCACAGAATTCTATATATAGTCATGTGAAAAAAGAAAGTACACCCCTTTTGAAAACTATGGTTTTACATATAGGACAAAACAAAAATCATCTAGTCCTTAGCAGGTCTGAAAATTAAATAAATAGAACCTCAGATGAACAGCAACACATGGCATACTGTGTCGTTATTTAAAAATAAAGCCAAAATGGAGAGGCCATATGTGAAAAACTAAGTACACCCAATGATTCAATAGCCTGTAGAACCGTCTTTACCAGCAATAACTTGAAGTAATTATTTTCTGTATGACTTTATCAGTCTCTCACATCATTGTGGAAAAATTTTGGCCCACTCATCTTTACAACCTTGCTTCCTTCATTGAGGTTTGTGGGTATTTGTTTATGCACAGTTCTCTGCCCCACCACAGCATTTCAATCAGGTTGGGGTCTGGCCTTTGACTGGGACATTGCAACACCTTGATTCTTTTCTTTTTCAGCCATTCTGTTGTAGATTTGCTGGTATAGTTGGGATCATTGTCCTGTTGCACAACTCAATTTTGGCCAAATTTTAACTGTCGGACAGATGGCCTCACATTTGAATCTAGAATACTTTTGTATACAAAAGAGTTCATGGTCAACTCAATGACTGCAAGGTGCCTGGGTCCTGGATCAAGTCCAAATCATCACCCCTCCAGTACCGTGCTTGATAGTTGATATGAGGTGTTTGTTCTAATATACTCTGTTTGGGTTTTGCCAAATGTGATGCTGTGCATTATGGCCAAACACCTCCACTTGGGTCTCATTTGTTGAAAGGACATTGTTCCAGACATCTTATGATTTGTTCATATGCAACTTTACAAACTTAAGCCATGCTGCAAGTTCTTTTAAGAGAGAAGATTGTACTGTCATGAACTGCAACATTTAACATGCTGACTCAGGCCTGTAGAGTCTGAGTTGTAACTCTTGAGGTTTTTGCAATTTCTCTGAGCATTGGAGTCTGACTTTGAGGTGAATTTGCTTTTATGTCCACTCTTGTGAAGATTGGCAACTGTCTTGTCTTGAATATTTTTCCCTTCTTAATAATCTTCTTCACTTTGGAATTATGTGATTTAAATTGCTTGGAAATGGCTTTATAACCCTTCCCAGATTGATGGGAAGCAACAATTGCTTCTCTATGATAATTGCCGGTGTGTTCCCTCTTTGGCATTGTATTAACCCACACCTGAATGCTCCAGACCAGCAAACTACTAAAACTTTGGCTTTTATAGAGGTAATTACACTTGCTGATAATCAATTACTCAAGGCTATTTGGGTAGCAGCACCTGGCTGCTATTTAGCCCCTTAATTTTTATGGAAGCATTAAGGGTGTACTTAGTTTTTCATACATGGCTTCTCCATTTTGGCTTTATTTTTGTAGAATATATCATGATATGATGTAACATATGTGTTGCTGTTCATCTAAGACTGTATTTATCTGCCAAAGACTAGATGATTTTTATTATGTCCTGATACATAAAACCATAGAATTCAGAGAGAGAGTACAGTACTTTCATTTTCAGCTGACTGTATATAGACCCTCTCAGAAAAGATCAGAAGCATGTTGTTCATCACAGCTGACATTTATCCTAGTAAAGAGCTAATTTCAGAATGAAACCAAACAATCTCAGTCCTATTTAAGTTTGAGTATCAAAGTAACAGTCTTTTCATTGTTGCAGTAATTCTAAGCAATACCAGCTTGTCCAATTTTCCAAGCTTTATTTATCTACATTGCTTCTTTGTCTCATTATCCAAGAGTTATTGAAAACATGTAACTTTTTGAAAAGTTACAGACATGTTACTTTAACAACCATTCTTGCAGTTATTTACAAAGCTGTAAGTACAAATGTTTAAATCCAAAAATGCAAGAGCATCTCTTTTCAGTAAAGACACTGAATTGCTTGTGTATCTTTTCGAGAATCATTTATTTCAACAGAAACTTATGTAATTATTAAGCATACATGGGCCACTAGTACTGCAAAACAGGTCTTATCACAACTCTGTTCAGTTCTGATAACAGTGTTGAGGTGTAGCACTATAGTTAATGTCAGATGGTTTACTTACTGCTTTGTACGTTCTCTTTTGTCCAGCATGCTTTCTGATTTGTTCTCCATTGGGCCCTGTTTCCACATGCATGGAGTAGATTATGTCAAAGAAATCTTCAACAACAGCCACTCGTCTTAAAGACAACTTCTCATCTACACCAACACCATCCTAGGAAAAAGTGACAAGGAGACAAGATGAATAGCTAAAGTACCAAGAAACACGCATCCTGTTAGAGTTGAAAGACCATGACAATGACATCTAAAGATCACTAATCCTGAATGATACTTAGCAACTCAATCAATGACAGTAACTTTATTATTACACAATAAATATAGACTATTGAGAAAAGGATTCTGAAGATATAATTTGGCCTGTTTTACATTTTACATTGATGTTCACTTCAATGTTATTTAAATCACTTTAAAACTTCCAAAAAATCCTTAATGCAGGAATGGCATTTTTAAAATTAGGGGCTAAATCCACAGCTGTGCTCAAAGTAATCTTGGGACTTTCTTCAGCAACCCTCCCCTCTGCCTCCCATAGACCTGTATGACACCAAAAATCTACAGCATAGTGATTCTCATGCCTTCCTGATCCTACTCACTGAAGTTATTTGTGCAATCAGAAGTATATCATTCAATCATGGCCTTTCTTGCAAAATTACCTAATTTTCACATAATGTGAAAAGGAATTGTTTTAGTTAAAACAATATGTTGTCATAAATCTGTAAATAAAATATTTTAAGGCTATTTTTGATATGCTGGAATAAGGACACTCAATTTTCACAGTAAGTAGGAGTGAAAGCTTTCATCTGGGGTAGTTTTGTAACAGTTTGGAAGGTTAATTTTTGGACTACTCCCAGAATACTAACTGCCATAGAGATTCTTGAAGAGGTGATCTAAATATTGGTTAAAGGAGTTGTAATCCAAAAAGGTAGCATTCCCATGGTTTGAAACTGAGATTATGGAATTTGTGTCTATATAGAAACACCGTGGTCTGACCTAGATTATCCAAAAGCTCTTTCTTTACATCTGCAATTAGTGGTGACTCTGTTGGTGTGAAAAATCAACTTTACATTTTTTTTTCATGGACATGTTCATTTATTGACCTCTGACATAGAAAATATTTGCCAGGTCTAAGCCTCACTGAACCCTAGAACAAATCAGGTCTTCATCCTTAAAAATCCAATGCATACATATATAAACATAATCAGACAGTGAATTTATTTTCCACAAACCACTTAACAGGAAGAATATTAAAAATGGACTGTGTATATAACATTAAGTAAAGAACTATTATGAAAATCGTATACTACAGTGCATTTTCCCCACAAAATACTGAGTAATTAGTTCTGCTAAGTAATGCGTTTATGAACAAACCAAAATCACATCTGCAGGTACCTTTCATGGTGAAAGAGAATTTGACTTTATAGATTCCATAGTTAACAGTGCCACCTACATCTCAAAACCTTGCAAGTGATGTTCACATCATAACTAACTTACAAAGCAAGGACAGAGATGAATTCTCTTATTTTTTTTCTTGTGTTGAGAAGTGCCTTGTGTACAGTCTGTCCAAAATACACAGCATTGATTAGCCTATATGGATGCAGCTGAGTATCTCTAATGAGCAACTCTTCAGAAAATATTCTAGTTATGTCCTTTCTAAAGCATTCCTCAATTTCATACTCTGTTATATTTGATCCAAGTTGATCAGCCTTAGAGAGTTCATTGAGATGAACAGTTTTTCATCATCATCTTAGAGCTGCAGAGTTGGAAGGGATACCATGGATCAACAAGTCTGGACCCTGCCAAGGATTCACAGTGGAGAACTGAATTCCTGATCTCTGGTTATGCAGTCAGTTACCTAAACCACTAAACTTTTTCATCTGATGTCCTGCTAATTCGTGCATTTCCTGTTTCTTTCTACAAAAAGAAATGTCCTAACAGCTGCTAGATTAGCATGGGCACAAGTATGGAAAGAGGGAGACCCACCAAAAATACGAATTGATTATTAAAAAATATTAGAGTGCGCAGAAATGGACAGACTTACAAAGAGACTAAAAGGGCAAGAAAAATCAACTTACTATGAAAGCTGGAACATGTTCTATGAATGGTGGAAAACAAAAACTTTGTAATAAATAGAAAGTAAGTGACCAAAAGGAATAATGGGGAGAAGACACTGCTGAAAGAAATGTGTTATTATACAAAAGGCTTGTAGGCTAAGCTTTACAGTATGTATTGTTTGTAGATAGAGATTTAGGCATACATGTGTACATATATGTCTATGTATGTGTATGTATATGTGTATATATATTAAAATTAAAAAATTAAAAAAAGGAAAAAAAAGAAATGTACTTTGAAAACAAATCTGCTTTTTCCAAGCCATTATCCTGCCCTCTTTATCATTTTCATTTCTTTTTCTTTTTCAACATTCAGTGAATTGCAGCAAGAGCACACATTTGGATGCACCTTTAGATTTGATATAGTAGTAAATGATGTGTAAAGGACAACACATATGGCAGAAAAACACAAACATAACACAGCGACTTTACAAATATGCAGGGCAAGGGAATGATCAGGATTAAAATGTAAATCTTTCATTATTCTAAAGTGGCTTTCCTGTGAATAATCTCCAGTCTGAACACATCACACACAAAAACTATTCTCTTCACTCCAACTTTAATCATCTATGCATAAATCTTTTCCAAATAGTGGGTTTTAATTTGCTTGCACTGAACACCCTATACATTTCAAGAAGACCTTAGACTGCAATTCTGTATTCACCTGCCTGGAAGTAAGCCCATCACATCAACATATGTCTAACTGGAGTCTAGTCAGTGCTGATGATGGTGCCTTTCTCTTATGTCAAAGAGGACTTAGTACAAAACAATCTAGCAATATTACAATGGGCAGACTCCTTCAGAGAATCACTCTTTGGGACAATGTATGCCTCCAAAAGCAATTTAGTATCTGGGACATGGTAGTGACTTTCCTGGCAAAACACTCAGTGTGATTTTAAGAATGAAATTGGGGATGCGACTGACATCTTTGAGTGAAAGTAAGTTTTTCCACAATACAGAGTAGAAGTTGCTACCACGAAATGTAGTGCTCACTGCCATCTTGGGCAGCTTTTAAAGCTGATAAGAGAAATCTATGGAAGGTTATCTCTAGCTTTTAATCATCAAGGTATATATTTATATCACTGATCAGTACCAGAGTCAGTCTGCCTAGAGAAGACAAGCAAGATGGTCCAACAGTTGCCATGTCCTGCTTGTGGGTTCCCATAGGCACTTGACTGTAGAGGAGAAGCTTGTGGTCCAAGGAGGTGAGACATCTTCCTCTGAAATGGTGCTAGGAAATAGAAAGCCTAAATCTTCCATGTCACTGTATAAACAGAATGCTAGATTAGGTAGTTAGTCCTTTGGTTCGGCCCAAGAGGGTTCTTTTCATTTTCTTCCATTCTTATATATCTGGGTCAATGTTTTGGCTGAAGCCTAATAATACTGCTACGTTTTATTTGCCATATCTTAGAGCAAATGTCTGCATTCTGTCCTCAGATGCTGTTGCAAAGGAGATAAATAGTTAAATCAACAACACCCTATACAATATACAGTACATGCCCCACCTCATATGAGTATTATATAACTAGTAATGAGCTAGCATGACCAGTGACCTTCCTGGCTGGGATATCCTTTGACTTATAGTCCCCGCCAAAATTAACTTTGCCATCCCCTGCTACAAGTGTTTGGCCAGTTCTGACTAAGCTTATAGTCCAAAGAGCACCTCAAGCATTATTCAGTAACAAGTCCCCTGAGAATTATGAGACGGAGAGAGAGAGAAAGAGAGAGTACACAAAGAATGGCAATACATTTCTTTACTCCCAGCTAAAAGCATGGCAGCTGAGTTTTGATAAAATAAATCATGTAGCAGTTCTGCAGAATCTAAAATATCCCAGCAGAGTTATTATATGGTAAGTGGAATTATCATCCAGGATACTTTAAAACATAACTTTGCTTTGTAGATTTCTATGCATGTTTTTGTCTCAGAGATTTGTTTTGTTTGTTATGTGCCATCAAGTCAGAACTGACTTATAACAACCTTAACAGGACTTTCAAGGTAAAAGATATTTTAAGAAGTGGTTCTACCAGTTCCACACACAAACCAATGCATTTCCATGGGGATTTGAACCAAGTGGGGATTTGAACCAAGGCCTCTTGAGTCCTTGTCTGTCACTCTGTCCACTACACCACATACTGGGTAGTGAAAATGGGCCCATAAAAAAAATCCTTTCTTGCAGACACACATCACTTTTAAAATATAACTTTTCAAATTATAGTCTTAGAACACAAAAATGTAAGAAAAACTAGATTATTCATTTCAATCCTCCTTTGCTCCATAATATCCCATAATATAAAACACATACAAAAATCAGGTGACTTGGTACAGTACAGCAAGACTATCCTCATTAATCAGTCAAAATATTCACATGATAAAATAAGAATGTTTCCTCGGTAGCAGAAGATGCAATATTGTCTTAGAAACAACTATCAAACTGGAAAGTATAAACAACATTCAGTTCTTGACCATTTGATTACCTTTCCCCACTGCTAACAACTTTAGATCATAATTGTCAGTACAGAGGTTGTAAAGCACACACAATAGCACACCATACACTCACTCTCAGATAAAATACTTAAACAGAACTTGCAGAAAACTCTGCATGTTTTCCCTTCACACACTTTCAGAATATGGATTCATTGATGCATATGTAACAAACAAATCTGAATTTTTTTTAGAAACATCTGGGTGCAATTGGATGGGCATTTGTCCTCCTGTTTCATTTGGGCTGGGGAAAGACTGGTTTCTTTCTTTTTCTCTTGACCACATGATTTATGCACCATTGTGAATGAGCTGACCTCTGATTATGCCTGTGAAGTTCGCCCTTGTGGCCCCTGTTTGCCTCCCAAACACAGAGCTCACAAAGGCAATCCGAAACCTCTTGACACGCTGCCACCAGCAGCATACTTTACTTAGAAAAGATGAAGGTCCGTTCAGTACTGATTTTTTAATAAAACAGGTTTATTGATTACGAATGGTTTCTAGAATAATTCATAAGCATATTCTTTCAGTTTAACCAAGCATCAATATTAAGCTACTATATTAAATATCACAGTTCTCACTCAGACTAATCACTCCTCAGACCCCTCCTTCTCTCTCTGATTCCTAACCCAGTCTCTCACTCAACTTAACTGACTTAACTCCTCCTCTCAGGGTCCACCTTTTAACATCTCCCGCCTCTTAACCATATTAGCATAAAACATGAATAATACATTACTTACAATGCACAACTTAGGATGAACGCTACATACTTCCCCCCTTAAATTTGTTTGTTTGGGAGGGGAAATACATTTTCCATCCTAAACAAACAGGCATTAGTGCATAAAAACTCTACTTACCCTCTGGCAACATTCTGCAAGCAATACAACATCTTATATATCAACCACAAGATCTTGTCACTCTAAACATACCAATATAGTTCCATTACATACTTTACCTTTTAATTTATACTTACAACATTTAATATTACAATCCTACAGAAATATAACATATTCATGAAAATTTTACATAGATAATTAAATGGTTACTCCATAGTCCATTCAGGTTTCTTCCCCCATTAGTCATTTGGCCTTCGAGGCAAGGTACCAGCATCTACGTTCTGAGTCCCTTTTATGCTGTGAATTACAAAGTCCAAATCTTGCACAGTCCCATTGTCATATGCTTGGCACAGCGCCTCTCCAAGTCCAACATTTGATGTATCTGTGAGGATGGTGAACTCCCTGCTGTAGCCAGGTATGATGTGGACTGGTCTGGTCATTACCACCTCCTTCAGCTGGTCACACAACTGCTGGCACTCGGGGATCTCTCTGATGATCTCTGGCTCCTTCTTCCATGTTCTCTTCAGTCGACTAGCAGTCATCAGGCCCTCTGATGTCCACTGGACATCCTCGGCTTGCTGTTTCTTTGTGAAGCCTGCTTTCTTTCTGGCTTAGGGCTTCACTTTCTCAGCTGGGGAAAGGATAGGCAGTTCCTTCTCCTCCTCCTGAACATCTCTGGATGTGTCCTTCTTTAAGATGTCAGGGCTTACTCCTTCCTCCTCACTCACAAATTCACCCACAGGTACTTTCATTGCAAAGTTTTCCCTATGTGGGGGACCACTATCACAGATCACTTCCAAATTCTTAGGTGAGTTTCCTCCAAGTGCTATCTCAAACGATTGGTTTGTTTTAGATGCACTGAGCTTGTTAACTGATTCTCTTTCTTTCTTCACCAATGTGCTAGGTAGCGGTTTGCTTTGCAAGGTTTTAAGGCCTTTTCCAGCTGCAGAGCTACTAGACTCTCCCCTCCAGAGCTGGTGCAACACAGCTATAGGTTCTGACCCTGACAAAAGCAATTTACTCCCCTTTATGGGTCTCAGAACCACTACTTGGTCCTCAGGGCAGAATGCTCTTTCCTGGGTCTCAAACAAGCCTTTCTCCTTTCCAGGAGTACTTCTCAAGCTTGACTCTGCCACTTCTAAGGACTTTTCTCTATATAAAAGATCCTTATCCATGCAAAACCTCTCAGGGCACTCAGGAAACAATAATGTGGGTGAACTGGTCATGTCAAAGCAACCCACCAAACTAATGTCCTCCTGCTCCTGAGCAAAACTATTTTTATTTGGATTCTTCAGAAACATAAGCTCGGCTTCTGGATGGCTATTAAACTGACTATCTAAGGAGCTTTCTCCTTCCAGGCTTCCCTCTACTACAGTATCCATTTCTGCTGCAGTGGGTAATTTCTGCCCCCCCCGTGAGCATTTAAGTACAAAAGCACTCTTAACATGCTCTATCAAATTTAAACCCTCTCTATACATCAGGTCTTTATCAGTTATAGACCTCTCTGGGTGTTCAGGGGCCAGTGGAATGGGATTCTCTCTAGCTTTTGTAATACAATCATTTAAAGTACTATCTTCCTTCTCTTCACCAATACAGGAAGTATCATTAGGGGTTTTCAATATAACCTCAGCAGCCATTTCTGCTACCTCAGGGTTCTTCTCTAAACTGGGGCATCCCTGGTTTGATTCAGAGGTTAGGTATTCCATTTTCCCCTCAGGGATTGTTAACTGCTCTCCAAGGAAACATGTTACTCCAAAAGCACTCTGCACATGCTTAATGAGATCTAGCCTGATGAAACAAGGTGCTGGAATTCGGTCAGAAATTGCCACATCCCAAATTCCAACCCAGTCCCTATAGTTTATTTTTACTTTAGCCATAGGTAAAGTCACTGGAGTAGAACTTATTCCCTTGATTGTAACAGTTTGGTTGGGGAGTATTAGTTCTTTAGGAACCACACCAGGATGACACAGGGTTATGTTGGAACAGGTATCAACAACTCCCACATAAGACTTCTCATTAACAAGAATTTCCTCACTAAGGTTCTGTACTAAAATATTTTCTGTCTTTACAAGAAAACACTGAACAACCCTGGCTAATGGCAGATCAGAATTCTCTGTTGTGCTAGTTGTCATGGAGACAGAACCACCATTGTTACAACTTCCTTCAGTGGCCCCCACAGGTTTTAAACAGTACACTCTCTTGGTCTGATTTTCATATTTTCCATTTTTGTTTTTCATACAATTTGATTGAATATGCCCAAACTCATCATAGTTATAACACTGTTGATAAGTCCTTAGCTCACTCTGAGGAGACCTATTAAACTTTCCCTCAGAGTTCACTCGCTTCAGTGGACTAGGCCCCGGCAACTCAGGCAAGGCACTACTCTGGCCTTCTTTCCCTGATGTGTTTCTGAGGTAATTTTTATTGAAGGGTCTCTTATTGTTGTCCCAGTTTTGCCTGTTAAATTTTCCCTCAGAGAACCTGGGGTTTCTGAACTCATGAATGTAATCTGCCTGTTCACCAGCTTCTGATAGAATTTTAGGATTTTTGTCTTTAACTAAATGCCACAATTCCCCAGGCAAAATAGAATAAAATTGTTCTAACCCAATCACATATTTCATCTGCTCTAGAGAAGTGACACATTCCATCCATTTGTCCAAACAGAGGGTAAGTTAACCCCTAACTGAGAATAAGATTCTTCAGGCTTTTTGGTAAGGGAACGAAATTTTCTGCTCAGGTGTTCTGCATTTATGCAAAATCTTGACTATACCATCTTTATATATGCTTCAGAATCTCTAGCCTGCTCCAGAAGCATCTGAGAATACAGTTCAGCTAAGTCTCCACTTATTTGTGACCTCAAAATTATCATCCTTTTGTCATCCTTGATATCAAACTCCCAACACTCTCTCTCAAATGAAATGAGGAAAGATTCAGGGCAATCACCTTTCCTATATTGAGGAAATTTATTTAAATCGATCTTTCAGAGATTTCCCTCACAAGAGCTGTTATTATTGTTGTTATTATTTTGAGCAGCAATTTCCAGTCTTTTCATCTCTATTTGTAATTCCATTTGTCTTTTTTTCTTGCTCCAATGAGATTTCTCTTTCTTTTAATTCCATTTGTATGGCCTCAGCCCTCTCCTTTTCTCTGATTTCTAGTTCCCTGAGCTCTAGCTCCTTAGCTTTCTCTTCAGCTCTGGCTTTTTCTCCCTCCTTAATTTCTAGTTCCTTTTCTCTAAGCCTAAATTTTTGTTGAAATCTCCATTTTTCAAAATCTTGGGAGCCTAGATCCCTTTGTCTTTCTGAGACACCCTCATCAGTCTCCACCTGTTTCCTTGGAGTTAAAGGGTCTCCATTTCCCTCCATCTCTTGAGGTAAACGCTCTGCCTCACAACTCCCCTTTTGGCTACGTTTGGGTGACATATTTATGTCTGAGTTACTTAGTCTTGAGTGTTTGTATTGATTTTTAAAAGGACCTGTCTTTCTGCTTCAATTCCAGCAATTATTGTTGTTGCACTTCCCTTCAGCTCTTTCTGGCTGTTCTCCAGCTAACAACCTTAGGTTACTGTGTCTCTCTATGTCTGAGGTATTCTTGTTCTCAGACACCCAAAATAATTTAATTTTTAAGCCTCTGTTTTGATTTTCCTATCCCCTCAGATCTGCTCTGACTTCTGGCTTCTGCTTTTATCCACCAGTGCTCTCAGAGACTTGGATTTTAAGCTAGCCCACTGGACTTCCAAATCCTGAGGTAAATAAACAGGAACTTTTCATTCAGAGTCGTTCCCTACCTTTAGTCCCCCCAGATCTGGGATCATAAGCCCTGCCACTAAGCTTTTGCACAAAAGCTCTAGCAGGTCACCCAGTTCTTCACCACAGACCTCTGACTAAAAAGGTATCCATGATTCAAGAAAAATTCACTTTCAAACTCTGGCTTTACTGGATTCTTTCATATCCCACCGCTGAACACCAATTGTGATGTTTGCCCTTGTGGCTGCTGTATCTCTCCCCAAACACAGAGCTCACAAAGGCAAACCAAAACCTCTTGACATGCTGCCACCAGGTGATCTCCTTATCAATGTACTTTGCTTAGAAAAGTACTGACCTTTTTAATAAAACAGGTTTATTGATTACAGATGGTTTATAAAATAATTCATAAGCATATTCTTTGTTTCAACCAAGCATCCATATTAATCTTCTTTATTAAATATTACAGTTCTCACTCAGACTAATCACTCCTCAGGCCCCTCCTTCTCTCTCTGATTCCTAACCCAGACTCTCACTCAACTTAACTGACTTAACTCCTCCTCTCAGGCTCCACCTTTTAACATCTCTCTCAGCCCCACCTCTTAACCACATTAGCATAAAACATGAATAACACATAGCTTACAACGCATAACTTAGGGTGAATGCTACAATGCCTTATTGAACTTCTTTTGGTCCTTGCAAGTGTTACTGGTTTTGTTTTGTTTTGTTTTGTTTTTTGGTGGTGGTAGGAGCAGTCCATTTTTATTCATGTCCAGCATGCATGATCACTGGGACTGAACCAAAGTGACTGGCTGTCCCTTTGCTGAAGCCCACTTAATCATCTTGAGAAACAAGACACTTCCTTGCCACTCATCTGTGGAAGCAAAAGGAGAGAACATTTTGCAAAAGGGTTGTACCAAAAAAGCTCTTTCAAAGCATCACTGAAGCACTGTGTCAGTTAGCAACAAATAAATTGAAATGCAAAACTTCCTTTCCCTCCCTCTTTACATGTGACTGGTAAGGAAGCTTCTCCTTTCTCACAATCATTAAACAACTTACACAAAGCATGGAGGAGGAGATAGGAGGGAGTGTTTTTTGTTTATTTTCTTTCTCTTAAAAGAAAAGAAGATTGTTGCAGATTATACTAAACAAGGTTATTTGAGGTCCATGTGGACGCAAGGATCACCCCAAATGGCATACCATACTTTAAAGTAAACCTGTTTAGCATAAACTAGAATGATGTATGCCAAGATAGTTCGTCTGTCTAGTCATATCCTCTGTTCCTCTTCTCAAACATATTGGTTTGATGAACTCATTTAATTACATTGGCCTGCAAGACCTGTTACTCTGATCTTCTGAATCTACAACCCCATATTTAGTACCAACCAAAGTACAATTTTAAATTCTATGCATTTTGATGGACTGAAATCTTGTAGTTATACCAAACAGAAACCTGACTTTTTAAAAAATAAGTAGTACCCATTCCAACATTTTTTTCAAAAGTCAAGATTTACCAAAGAATCTTTTCCTCCTCCCACCTGTCTCAGAAATGATACCAAATTTGATCCAGTGAAGAATTGTGAATAATCAAGCTTTATTTTTTCCTCTAAGTGCTGAATCAGTCAAGAGGGTAACAATCTTCCAAAGTAATGACACACTGAACTGAAATTACCTCGTACATATAAATCTTGGGTTTTCCTATTTCATTCTAGTTAAACAGAATTCCACAAAAGGCAGTATGCAGATAAGCCTATGTATGCATTTAATGGTGTCTCTTCCATAGGTATAAATTAGAATACTCAGCGAAACCAATGGAGCTTTGGCCACTCATGATCTGCCTCTTAGCCTATGGCAATTAAGTAACCTAAAACTGCACAGCCTTGAAGTCTTCTAGTTAGAAAGCATCACTTGTTTTCATCCCTGATGCAAGCACAGATCTTTCTAAACAGAACTCAGTTTGATGATCTGATACAATGGGGGGGGGCATTTTTTTCCCCCAAGCATCGCTGATATGCTGTTCTCTGTTCTGATCTTTTTAGAAGAATAAAGTACCATGAGTCAAAGATCTTTTGTTAGACTGTGCATAATTACTACTGCTTTTACTAAGGAGAATGAGAGAATGATAATGATTGGTGCTTATTCTGTTTTCAGTAGACATGATTCAGGAAGTTTCTTAGCACTGAGGAAATGAAAACACAACGAATAAACAGCTGCATAAATAACAATATGGGCACTAGAAGAAGGGTCGTATTAGTAGGATTTGCTTCTCAAATTGTGAGAATGTTGTAATGTAAACACCAGCAACTCACAGACATTGTCAAATAGAAAACTACAGATGCACTGACCATTCTAGAAAAAAACACTGTTGATAGCCAGAAAATAATTAAAACAGCACAATCCTGTATATTACTACTCAGACATTAGCCATACTACATTCAGAATTATAGTCAATATAGCATAGAATTAGAGATTTAGGAACTTAAATAAGGGCAAATATAAATCACGTGAGGAGTTGGAAAGGTTTTAAGTGACACTTGTACAAATGTAGGTATCTGGCTGCAGAGCTAGAGGTTGGGAGTTCAATTCCCCACTCTTCACCCCAGGGGAAGAGCCAGCCAGTGTGGGCTTGGGCAAGGTACACAGTCTTAGGATACCTCTAGAAGAAAGGAATAGTAAATTACTTCTGTGTACTCTATGCCTTAAAAAAAAACTTGGAAAGGGATACCCTGAGTCAGAACTGACTTGATAACTATCAGCAGTGCAAACAACTGAAAAAGAAAACAATGGTAGAGTAATTTTAAAAGGAATTCTCAAAACTTAAAGAAATTTTGTACGAAATAGTCAATACAAATGAAAGTTAAAACCAATATTTAAGGCTTCTATGTTTTCCAAACCCACTACAGCTGGTGTATCTTCGAGTCTGGATTGCACTGTCTGACATTCAACTGCACTCTATGACTTGATGCACTGGCACCAAATTTCTGTTATAGGTGTCAGATTGACTCCTAAGACCCAGCTTTAATTGTCCCGTAAATGATTTGAACTTTTTGAAGCAAAAGGTAGGAGGAGTAGCCTAATTTCTTTATTACACATTTAAGTTGATCCTCACTTTATACTTAAGTTTGTGCTAGAAGGAGTAATCCTGTACTATCAAAACTAGATGACCCAGTGGTTTCCATCTGTCATTCCTTGATGTACCAGCTCTACAGTAGCTTGTGGTAAACAGGTTTGTTGTTTCTCTGCTGTTCCCTATAAACAGTTATTTCTTTCCCAAAACTGCTTTTATAACAAACTTTTAATTGGCATCTCAGGGAAACCAAAGGGCATCTCAGGGAAACCATTCTGCACCTAGTATGGCTGAAGTGACAGAAAATCTCTAAATGACCTTTTGTCTGTTTTGTACACCTTTGATCCCAAACCTGATCAAGTTTTTGCCATTGGTAAAACATTGATCAGTTGCAGTAAGTTGTTCTTTGCTACAAATTAAATGGGACAGTAGAGATGAGCAGGACTCATTGAGAAATTACTGTGCATCCTGAATATAACCTTACTACTTGGCATGGTAAAAAAAAAAATACAGGGTCAGAGAAAGTATTGAGTATGCTTTCTTGAAAAAAGAAAAGGCAATTAAAATATTCCCTCTCTTCTACATAGTGTAATTAGGCACACTACCAAAATAAGAAATAGTAAAGACTAAGTGACTTAGGACCAGGTCACTTGTGGCACCACCCGTTCTAATTAAAAAAATGCATGCCTATCAAAATATTTTTGATATAGTTTTTTCCATATTCCACCAATGTCAGAGAAGCATTCTGTAAGGAAATAAGTGAGGGTCTTAGTGGCTGTACCCAGGTGTTGCCATATCTTCCCCTCTCTCATGATCTTCTATTAATAAGTGATATTTAGATAACCTGAACATTACACAAATACTGGTGTGAACAGAAGTTTCTCAACTTCCTGTAGTTCTGGTAGGACAAGAGGAAACTGGAACCGCATGTGATTGTCATGGGAAGAACACCAGAGAGGCACTATATTTCACCTAAAATGGACTTTCTGCCCTGCTCTGCTTGCTGTCGGTCACACCATATTGCTACTGCTTGCAGCCTATTCAAAACATCACTAAAACTATTGGCATGATTTGCGTGCACAGCACAATTGTTTTCACAGTACTGTATTAAAATACAGCATTTTTCTGCATAGTCACATCTGCCACCCAAAATGGTATTTTTGGACATGGGGCAGGTGCTAATAACCTTTGTCACTGTGACAAAGTCAGCCACAGTTTTTGGGCTATTTGGTCATATGTAATAATTAAAACATTTTCAGTTTTGAAAATTCCTTGGGAACATTAAGGACAAAATTATACCAGATTGGTTTACCTTTAGAGAAAGTGTCTTTACAAAAAATCTACATATGTATTCATCCAAACAAAAGCAAGTTATTGTATAAAGGAAGAGTTGGTATGTATCATACAGTTTTCTCAGTTCATCTATAAACTGCTGTTATTACAATATACAACTTAATTTGTCCTTGTGTGTATCTGCTAACAACCTCCTTGACTTCTTTAAATAGGGAGAAATGTGGTATATACTGTGAAAAAGTGAATAAGTCAATATAATAGCAATGTTTTACTGAAATCCAGTTTTATTGGTTGTACAAGCAGCAGGGATTAGAATAAAATGTAAGAAAAATACCTTTCACCTAATGCAAATAGTTCAGTGTACAAGAAAGGTCTTCATGCTGTTGCTTCATCTCATGACTGTTTATCATCAATATCTGTTTTTGCTTTATGCTTTTCAACTGATCTCATTACAAGATACATAACAGCAGTTTTACCTTTTTCCTGTCAGCCTACAGACAACCTCCAGTAGAGGGAGTTGGACATTCTACTGAAATTTCTTTCAGTTCTGCTGTCATTATTGTGAAGAACTACAGATTGTGAAAAGGAGGGGGGGGATGAGGCATGATGCTTTCCTAAGTGCTGCTTAAATACATTTAAATACATTATCAAAGTATTTATGCAGGATGTTGTAGATTGCAGCAAACACTGCAATCTGAAATGTGCTGTATTAAATATGCTGCAATCTACCAAAAACCCTCATCAATGCATGGAAGTAGCTTCCTATGTTTCTACAAATGGTAAGGCAGATTTCTATGTTTCTATGTTTCTATAAATGTGCATGGAACAAATGGAGTGGTTGATAGGTATCCTGGTCTACAAACCTAAGAACCACCTAGTCCTGCTATGGCACCTATGCAATACAAATAGGTGCTGCCCAGCCCCATGTCATCAAGTGGAAATGAAATGGCCACCTCATTACTTTTGCCCTAAAGCTCTTCTCTCTCAGGATGACTTAATTAAATCAAAGATATACTAATTGTTGATAGCCTATAAAGCACCAAGATTTTTAAAATGTATTTTAGAAATGAAAGGTAGACATATTACCATCTTTACAAATTGTCCATGTGGCTATATATTTCACATGGCAGGAACATAATAACATCCTGGAGAACTTGAAGAAATAGATGACACACATAGGACTGAAAACATCTTCCTGATGAGATTATTATGTTGTGATTGTAACAATCTTGCATGCTTTGTAACACTGGGTATCAGTGGGAGGGAGGCTTTTAGGATAAATCTAAAGGGATTTTCTCCTTTCCCACAAACCTATTGTTACATTTCTTTTTCCTTGCCTCTGGCTTGCCCCTCCTCTGTTCCTGTTTCTTTGCCTAACTTCTTTTAGTTTGTTAGTATTAGAGATGGGAGTATTTGTATATGAATATGACTATCCCCACACAGGTGGCATTAACGAGGGTCCAGCTCCATGGGGCCAGATGGTCCACTCAATGATGCACCACGGACGTGGACCGTGCAAATCTACCAATGGATCTGCAGTGCACGATCCACTCACCACTCTTCTACCTTGCAGCGAGGTTTATCCTTCCGCCTCCCGCCAGGAGTGGCGAGCAGATTGCGCACTGTGGATCCATTGGTAAAATCATGTGGTCCATGTCCACGGAGGATTGGTGAGTGGACCATCCAGACACATGGGGCTGGATCCTCGTTAATGCCACCTGTGCTGGGATATTCATATTTGTATATGAATATGAATACTGTACCCCCATCTCTACTTAGTATCTCTCCGCTCCTGATCTCCAACCATGGAGATAGCTTGGAGAATCTGTCTCCCACACAGTTGAAACTCAACTCTCCTCATTTTTTCTTTTCATCCTTCTCACTGTAAGTATAGACAGTAACTATAAGTAAAGATACCTTCTTTTCTACTTTAAATGTTTCCACTTTAAATGTGATTTTATACCAACAAAGTACTAGTCTGGGGGTGGAGGGGTAGTGATGAGACTTGGCTGATCTATCCATGTTTCTGCTAACTAAGAGGGAATAATCAAAATAATCTTTACAACATATAATAATCCTAGTGGTCTGTTCACTCAAATATTGCTTACAAGTTCTATGGTAGGTGAAGTGGGTTCTCTCTCACTCACTCACTCCATTCCCTTTATTGATAGCCCTATTATTACCTGTTGTTTCCATACCTAAAAAGTAAATGAAACTGAAAGTATTGATATTTTTTCTTTTTAATTTTTTTCTGGCAGAGGCAGATTTTCAGAGGTTCCCCATAATTATGTACTATCACATTAATATTAATATATTAGGTTAGAATTTTATTCTGAAAAATCTTTTTTAATGTTTTTTTATTCCACTAAAAATACCTTTTCATGCAAATGTGGCAGGGGGTTGGAGGTTACTTCGCAATTATAAAAGAGAGTCGCAACTAAAAAATGTTGGGCAATAAGGCTTTAAAAACATGAAAACAGCAACAGTAGAAGAGCCTCCACAGCCCGTTAAAGCTGTGATTCTTCATCCCTGACGGTCTGGTGAATAACCATGTTTTAACTTGGCACTGAAATGAGGTTATTGTCAGTGCTAGTTAAGCCTCTAAGGGGAGAGCATTCCATAAATGAGGTGTAAAGCCAAGAAAACCGTCCCCCATAATATAATGGATCCTCCTTTAGGGACATTAAGGAGGTTCCCCCAGCAGACCTTTGTTACTGGGCAGGTTTATAGAGGAAAACATCATCTCTCAAGAATCCAGATCCCAAGCTCTTTAGGGCTTTGAAATTCATCAACACCTTGAACTTAGACTGGAAGCATATTGGTAGCCAGTGCAATTCTTTCGAAGCTGGTATTATGTAGTCTGTGAAAGGTATTCCTACTAGAAGTCTACTGCAACATATTCCAGTACTGCAACATCTATGTCACCTTCAAGGGCAGCTATATGCAAAATGCATTATAGTAGGCTACCTGTGAATGAACTACTGTAGCCAAGTTCTTCCTGTTTAGGAATTATTGTAGATGGTGGGTCAATTGAAGATGGCCTCAGGTACTCTGAACCACTATGATCACCCGAGCCTTTAAAGACAAAGAGGGAATGCAACCTAATTGCTGAATATGTGAACCACCTAACTACCTAAGTCATTAAGTCGTCTCCAACTCTTCATGACCCCATGGATCAGAGCACGCCAAGCCCTCCTGTCTTCCACTGCCTCCCAGAATTGGGTCAAATTCATGTTGGTAGCTTCAATGACACTGTCCAAACATCTCATCCTCTGTTGTCCCCTTCTCCTCCTGCCTTCAAACTTTCCTAACATCAGGGTATTTTCCAGGGAGTCTTCTCTTCTCATGAGATGGCCACAATTCAAAAACATTAATTCTTTGACGGTCAGCCTTCTTTATGGTCAGCTCTCACTTCCATACATCGCTACTGGAAAAACCATAGCTTTGACTATGCAGACTTTTGTTGGCAAAGTAATGTCTCTGCTAAGATGCTGCCTAGGTTTGTCATTGCTTTCCTCCCAAGAAGCAGATGTATTTTAATTTCATGGCTGCTGTCCCCATCAGCAATTATCATGGAGCCCAAGAAGGTGAAATCTGTCACTGTCTCCATATCTTCCCCTTCTATTTTCCAGGAGGTGATGGGACCGGTGGCCATGATCTTAGTTTTTTGGATGTTGAGCTTCAGACAATTTTTCCCCTCTCCTCTTTCACTCTCATTACAAGGTTCTTTAATTCCTCCTCACTTTCTGCCATCTGAGTAGTATCATCTGCATATCGGAAGTTGTTGATATTTCTTCCGGCAATCTTAATTCTGGTTTGGGATTCATCCAGTCCTGCCTTTCTCATGATGTATTCTGCATATAAGTTGAATAAGCAGGGAGACAATATATAGCCTTGTCGTACTCCTTTCCCAGTTTTGAACTAATCAGGTGCTCCATATCCAGTTCTAACTGTTGCTTCCTGTCTCAGGAGATAGATAAAGTGATAAGGCACTCCCATTTCTTTAAGGACTTGTCATAGTTTGCTGTGGTCGACACAGTCAAAGGCTTTTGCATAGTCAATGAAGCAGAAGTAGATGTTTTCTGGAACTCTCTGGCTTTCTTCATAATCCAGTGCATGTTAGCAATTTGGTCTCTAGTTCCTCTGCCCCTTCGAAATCCAGCTTGTACTTCTGGGAGTTCTCGGTCCACATACTGCTGAAGCCTGCCTTGGAGGATTTTGAGCATAACCTTGCTAGCGTGTGAAATGAGTGCAACTGTACGGTAGTTGGAGCATTCTTTGGCGCTGCCCTTCTTTGGGATTGGGATGTAGACTGATCTTTTCCAATCCTCTGGCCACTGCTGAGTTTTCCAAACTTGCTGGCATATTGAGTGTAGCCCCTCAACAGTCTCATCTTTTAGGATTATAAATAGTTCAACTGGAATGCCATCACCTCCACTGGCCTTGATGTTAGCCATGCTTTCTAAGGCCCACTTGACTTCATTCTCCAGGATGTGTCTGGCTCAAGATCAGCAACCATACTATCTAGGTTGTCTGGGACATCCAGATCTTTCTGGTATAATTCCTCTGTGTATTCTTGCCACTTCTTCTTGATGTCATCTGCTTATGTGAATTCCCTATCATTCTTCTCCCTTATCATGTCCACCTTTGCACAAAATATTCCTTTGATATCTTCAATTTTTAACAGATCTCTGGTTTTTCCCTCTCTATTATTTTCCTCTCTTTCTTTGCACTGTTCATTTAAGAAGGGCCTCTTGTCTCTCTTGCTCTTCTTTGGAAGTCTGCATTCCATTTTCTGTAACTTTCCCTATCTCCCTTGCATTTTGTTTCCCTTCTCTTCTCTGCTATTTCTAAGGCCTCGTTGGACAGCCACTTTGCTTTCTTGCATTTCCTTTTCTTTGGGATGGTTTTTGTTGCTGCCTCCTGTACAGTGTTTCGAGCCTCCCTCCATAGTTCTTCAGGCACTCTGTCCACCAAATCTATTTCATTTTCTTCACTTCCACTGTGTATTCATAAGGGATTTGGTTTGATTATACCTGACTAGCCCAGTGGTTTTCCTACTTTCTTCAGTTTAAGCTTGAGTTTTGCTATAAGAAGCTGATGATCAGAGCCACTATCAGTTCCAGGTCTTGTTTTTGCTGACTGTATAGAGCTTCTCTATCTTTGGCTGCAGAGAACATAATCAATCTGATTTCGGTATTGCCCATCTGGTGATGTCCATGTGTAGAGTCGCTTCTTCTGTTGTTGGAAAAGAGTGTTTTTGATGACCAGCGCATTCTCTTGACAAAACTCTATTAGCCTTTGCCCTGCTTCGTTTTGAACTCCAAGGCCAAACTTAACTGTTTTTCCTTTTATCTCTTGACTCCCTACTTTAGCATTCCAGTCCCCTAGAATGACAAGAACATCATTCTTTGGTGTCAGTTCTAAAAGTTGTTGTAAGTCTTCATAGAAGTGGTCAATTTCAGTCTCCTCAGCATTGGTGACTGGTGCATAAACATGGATTACTGTGATGTTGACAGGTCCACCTTGGATTCGTATTGAAATCATTCTATCATTTTTGAGATTGTATCCCAGTACAGCTTTTCCCACTCTTTTGTTGACTATGAGGGCTACGTCTTCTATGGGATTCTTATCCACAATAGTAAATATGATAATCATCTGAATTGAATTCGCCCATTCCTGTCCATTTTAGTTTACTGATGCCTAGGATGTCAATGTTTATTCTTGCCATCTCCTGTTTGACCACATACAGCTTACCAAGGTTCATAGATCTTGCATTCCATGTTCCTATGGAGTGAGCTCCCATCGCTTTCTCCAGCTCCTCACCAACCTAGCAGTTCAAAAGCATGTAAATGTGAATAGATAAATAAGTACCATCTGGGTGGGAAGGTAAACAGCATTCCGTGTATAGCCGTGCTGGCCACATGACAACGGAAACTGTCTTTGGACAAACGCTGGCTCTACGGCTTGGAAACGGGTATGAGCACCACCCCCTAGAGTCGGACACAACTGACTAAAATGTCAAGGGGAACCTTTACCTTTATCTATTTGTTTATTTGTTTGGTTGTTGTGGGTTTTTCGGGCTCTTTGGCCGTGTTCTGAAGGTCGTTCTTCCTAACGTTTCACCAGTCTCTGTGGCCGGCATCTTCAGAGGACAGCACTCTGTTTATTTGTTTGTTTACTTCCTTGCTTAAAATATTTTACCCCACTTTTCTCCTAAATAATATTTAAAGTTGAAAAGAATGAGTATACAGTTATGGTTAACATCATTAAAAGACAATATTAAAAAGTATAAACAATGAATAAGGAGGCATCTTACGACATCAACATGCAATATTAAGGCAAAGAACAAGTATACACAAATTTTAAAAATGTATTTCTTAGAAATGGAAAACACAAAAATGAAAATCACAAGTACAGTAGTACTAAAAATTCAGTCAAACCACTAATGCATAACAATCTACCTAAAAATCACACACCGGTAGCTGGTTTACTGAGGGAAGGCTTGCCTGAAGAGAAAGGTCTTCAAATTTCTACCTACAAATTTCTAAATAGTTGCAGACCGGGATGTTTAAAAATGTTTCTTCCTCCATAGACTTCCCTGTGTGACTCTTCAGCTACTTTGTCCAGTGTTCTGCCAGAACAGACATATTTTCCAGTGAGAGCAAAGGAGCACCATAGGGCAGGGTGTGTCCCTTCCCAAATGGGGAGAGGTGCCCTCTGCTCAATCCAAGAGATGGTCATGGCTGAGAAAAAGTCCTTCTCTACTCAGGGAATGAACTGCAGAACTCCCTCCATCATTGGTGATTTTTAGGTGGACTGCTAGACCCTTTACTTGTTTTAACATTTATTTTATCGTAAATCTATTTTTCCTCTTGGCATGCTTCAGTCTTCTCTGTTGTTACTACTGTTTTCTAAATAAATATTTGTCTTAACGTTGGAAAGAGAACTTCTGAAGGTTCTTCTGAGTACTGAAAGTTAGCATATACGTGATTTGATAGATACTGTAAATCAATGGTAGATAGATCAGTAACAAATGACCAGATAAGTGGTATCATAATTGACTAGTGATAACATAATAATATAATAATTGAAGCCAACTGACAGGTTGGCTTTTCAATATGTCTGATTTTCATTCAAACACTGACATGCATTTTCTTGACTACAATAACAGCAACGAGTTTTGTTCCTGTAGTTGTTTATGACTCCTTCAATGCAATTATAACTCTGAAATCCAAAGCTAGGAACAGCATAGTTTTTCTGTCATGGCATAAGGTTCTGAATGAAGACAAACATTTGGAACTTGCCTTCATGACAGCCACGTATTTTACAACTACACCCAGTAAAAAGGTCAGTTTCATAATTTTGCTGGTAGTGCTTAAAACTGTCCCTTGACCAAGAAGCTGATTTAGGCCAGGACTCACCAAAACTTAACCTGGGAATTACTTCCAGCAGGTAATCAGATAGAGTAATATCTTCCAGCATGTGCGAAATGCCACTTCCTCATTACTGATTAAACACTATTGCCCCTACACATCCAGGTTTATATGCACACCTTTGTCTGTATAACAAGTATGTCTCCAGAATGCCTGTGACAGTGTAAATGTATGTTGCCAAGATAATAATTAACTGATAGCACTTATAGCATATAATGCCTGTTTTAAATGTGTAATTGTGTGCTTGTGTAAATTAATGTAATTACGTGAGCTTCTAGATGTTCTTCAGGATCTCTCTTTCTGCGCACTATATATAATTTCCTGTTGGTCTAAAGCCAGTTCTGTTAGCATCATATACAAGCTCAAGTAGCCACCTGTTCTATTTCTCTTTCTTTGTGTATGCAAGGTATGCAAGTATATACAAAAGTATTAGTGTCAGTATAAGCAGGCAGGTTACATGATGATGCCAATGCTGCCATGCCTTTTGACCCCTCTCTCCACACCTTGAGCAATATACATCTCTACATCAGTTTGTAGAGTGGGCACTATTGCAGTCCACTATTTTCTGTCGCTACCAGTTATCAGTCAGTGTTAGCAAGACAGAAATTGCACACATTACACGTGTTTCTCTCTCAATACGTGATTTTCTAGATCAGGCCCAAATAGTCCATAGTCCCCTAATCCATGTGAAGAAGCATCCTAGAAGAGAATTTCACATGCAGAAGGCACAGCAGGGCAGTGTTATGAGCACTGTTTCCAAGAATGCATGCCTCTCAGTCTTGCAGTGTCCACAAGTTAATTGTGAATCTTTAATGAACGGAAGCTTATGTGCAGACAACTCTATGCAAACAGGCTCCCTTGTGATCTGCAACTGCAATCACATGGGGTTCCAGATTTTTTGGAAGCATTTATGGGTAAAAACCTCTGTATTCGTAGGTCTCCTGGGGGTTTAGAGAGCCACATGACTGACAAAGGCAGTGCTAGCAGTGTAGCCTTAATGCCTCTTCTGCTCCCTTCATACAGGTAACACTTTAGGGAGACTCATATTCTATAGTGCTCTGTTTCCAACAGCAACCAGCCCAGTCAGATGCTTCTAACTAGCCTCTAGATTCTTAATCTCACTAGCCGCCCATGAAGATGACAAGCGGCAGGTTGTGTGCTGTTTCTTCCCAGGACTCAGCACTAGTTAAAGGCGCGCTGCCTCTGAACATGGAATTTCCATTAGCAGTTCTGTTCACCACACAGATGGTATTTTCGTGCAGAAAAAAAGAAGCACAATAAACCACGCAGGTCATTATTGGTGCACACGTTTTGCTGTGCATACAAGGCTTACACATATGTGCAGTCATCACGTGTGACAAAAGTCATATTTTAAAAACACATTTTTGTCTACATGTAAGATGCGGGTGCCGGGAAGGGGAGACAGGATAAATTATGAACCAGCGCTGCTAACTGTCAGCTCCTGGGTATGTTTGCACCAGAATTACCCAGTCTCCTCGCTGGTTGCGTCAGTCTGTTGAGTTTCAGAGCCATTCTGGGTTTTGGCGTGTGTCAACATGACCAAATTCTCTTGTGGGTTTGAGAGGCAGAGAGAGAGAGAGAGAGAGAGAGAGAGTTGGGGCGGCAGCGTGCCAGCCCTTCCGCCTGCGTTCTGGATGGGCGCGTGGGCGTGTTTCCTGTCAGCCAGGCAGCGCCTCTCTTCCCTACGGCGAGCGAGCTCAGGGTTGCTCGCTGCCCATACAGGTGCTGCTCAACTGGCTCCTGCAGCTCGCGGACCCAGTCGCCATGGGAACTCGGGTGGAGGGGAGGGGGCGCGCTCTACCTTCTTCTGCTGCCGCCACCGCCGCGGCCGAGCCTGTCCCAGCCCCAGCGCTCCGCGCGCGCTGTCCTTGCTGCCCTCCCTTCCCCACTCGCCTCCACCAATCCGGCGAGAAGAGCCTCGGAGCCCAGCTATGTGTGTCCTGGAGGTATTTCAGGGTTACTATAGGAACTAGAAGGAAAGGGAGAGGAACACAGTTTCGCGCGCGCGAGCCTCGCGCCCGCCCGCACTTCGCGCTTCTTCCCCAGCGTCCCACTCTTTCCATTATGCCCTAAGTCAAATGCCGGCCCAGGCTGCGAATCGATGGATGCGGCTGTTGTAGCCGCTGACTCGCGCGCTCCGGCAGGCGAAGAGGCGTCCCCCGCCACCCCACCCCGTCCAATCCCACCCCGAGTCTGGCTCACGCCATCCCGGTTGCAAACCCGGCGTTCAGTCTAAAGCAGACGACGGACGGGCGACCCGACACCCCCTCGCGTCCCCGCAGGCAGACGCGCGGCAGCACGCCAGGAAGCGGCCTGGCACGGAGTATGGAGGTGTGGGAGCGAAGGAAGAGAAGAGAGGGAGGAGGAGCGCCCGCCCGCCCGGCCTCCCCACCGCCCGCCGCTTTGGGTGCTTCTGCTCTCGATGGGAGGGAGGCATGGCCGTCGAGGGAGAGGGCCGCCTGGCAAAGCAGCACTTCAGCCGCGAGGGGCCCTGCGCTGGCGCGGTGGTGGCGGCCGGACTCCTGGGTGGCGGGGGGTGGGGTGGTGCGAAAAGGCAGCTCCCTTCGGCATCCGCTGCCTCAGATGGATGCCTCGCTTTGCCCGTTGGTAGGGCTGGCCCTGCCCTCCTGAGTAAGCATAGGATACACGGAAGAAGGGCTGGAGTTTGGTACGAATGTACCTTTATGGCAGGCACATAGTGGCATCACACACATACACGAATCCGGAGGCCTGGGCAGCTTTTTCCCTCAGTCAAAAGGCCCGCCCAAGACGCTTTGCTGACTGAGGAGAACAATGTTATCCACCATGTGTGCCATTCTATCTACAAGAAAAGACAGTTGAATTTTACTTTAGAGACACTGGAGGGAGTGTCTCTCACACAGCACTTGAGGGCAACAGGCTAATGGAAGAGATGCAGGATAAGCTGGGTGGGTACAGACCTCTAGCTTCCAACAGAGAGGAATGGCTTGGGGAAAGCTGTGGAGAAATGGCCGAGTGCTGCCCCCAACCCACTTTCTGAGGTAGGTTGCTTAATTATGCCTGCTGATAGGTTTGGCCTAACCCCCAATACGTGGATATAAACATAAAACCAGTAGTGGAGCCAGAGGTTGAAGGCCATACATTAAGGTCTAGGAAGGCGACATACGCATACCAAAATATAAGGGAAGATGGATACACTTTCTTCCAGACTTTGAGGCGTATCCCTGAAGCAAGTCAAAGGGAGTCAGGGTATCGTTTATGCATATCTACAGGGGACCAATAGCTCAGCGACTTTTAGCATCATTATCCAATAAGGGACAGGATCTTGATTTTGGGTAAAGTTGACCAATAGGATTGTAGAACTTTATGGCTCTTTGTATTATTATAAAACATCTATAAACTGCATTTTTGGGGTCTTCTCTGCTTTTAAGAGGTTCCAGCTGACTTTGCTGTTAATCAATAAAATTGGACTTTGGTTCAGCTGGTTGTGTCGTGCCTGATTCCTTGCTGGGGAAAATTGGGAAACAGGTTTTGACCTGTAACACCCCCATACTAACTCCTTTATGTTTTTAATTCTGTGCCTGCCAGTGAGCTTGCTTACTTGTTTGCTTGCCTGCAGCAGCAGCTGCTCCCTCCTTCCCCAGTGCTGTTTAATAAGTCTTTCCCCTGAACAAGTAAGCAAAGTTGTCAAAACCAAAACCAGAGAATCCATTGTGGACTCTCAAAACAAAGCCTTCAAGAATACACAAAACTAGAGACACCAATTGTTTTTGGTTGTCTTTTAGTCAACTATATGCTCTGTCAGTTTTGTGTCAATGTTTCCCCAGCCATGGAAGATCTGTTTGCATTCCCATTTTACCCCATTGCTGTAAACCTCAAAGGCTACAGACCCATTCTATAGCCCTTTCTGCCATCCTTTTTCCTTTGTTTCATGAAAGCCTCTGAGAGGCTTACAGTGGTCAGACTGGCCTAGAGAAACTACTAGAGCAGCCAAACATGGCATATGGCCTCCTCCTAAGCTGCCAGCAATAAGCCCTTTGATTCATCATGTTGTGTCCTCCACACACAGAGAGAATGGTTGAAATCCAGTAGTAAGTGACAACTAGAGGAGGCCCACTGAATGAATGGGATTTGCAGAAAAGCTGATTCCAGATTCCCACTGATTTCATGGTCCTACACTAGTTGCAACTTACTACTGGATTTCAACTGGTAATTTCAACTGATTTTAAACAGTGAGATGTTGAGGGTAGAAAATGGTGGGTTTTTTGGCAGACTTCGAAACAGATATACGAAACAGAATATACACTGTGAGGGTTATTTACTGTCCCATATGGCTTGCTGATTGGGGATGAATGGGGGCTGGTCAGTTGCTGAATCAATGATAGGGAGACAGATTTTATTAAGATACAGTAACTATAGCTAAATCTCACATGAAATGTGAAGAGAGCCATATTTTATCCCTCCCAGAGAAGCATTGTTGTTGTTTACCTGTTAAGAGTTATTATCAGCACCTGACTATGAAAGGCTATAGGAAGTGTACGAAACAAACACAAAAATATGATTACCAAATCTGTACTGAAGCCACATACCTGTATCTCACCATTTCAACCTCTCTCTAACATACATATTTTACAATTGCAGAATTTCTGAAGGATCTTCATATTTTATCTTGTTTCTGTTAAAGTGTGCACAGATTGTGTAGTCCCTGAAGGTGGACAGTACAGTGTTAAGCATTGATTTAAATCAGGCTTATAGAATCAATGTTGGGAAGCCAAATCTTTCAACCTTCCTATTTCCATCTGGCCTGTGTCAACTCTTTCACAGCCTTTATTAATCTGGCCTCATTCTGCTTTTAGTCTAGTCCCTTCCCATTTCTGTGGGAGTGTAACTAGGAGACTTGGGCAAGAACCAAACCAAGAATTTTTTCTAGAAGAAATGGGGGGAAATCATGTAACAAGGAAAGCTTTTTTCTGCTTTCATTCTCCACAGCAGATAATTTCCCCATGTTGTTCCATACACCCCAATCAGACTGGTACAAATGAAAGAGGGTAGGGTTTTATGTGTGTGTTCAGAAAAGGATAATTGCAGGCTGGGGACAGTCTTTGTGTTACTCCTTGTGTTGTGCCCTAGTAGCCCAAAGTGCCTACTGGGGAACAACTAAGTTTCAATCAGTTTAATGAGGTATATTCAGCATGTGTAGGCATCCTTCAGTCTCAAGAGACTATGGTATCGTGCTCTGTATGGAGGTCTTGGAACAGTGTCTTGTGTGGCTGAGAAGGCCAATTCGAGAGTGACAATCCCTTCCACACTGGAGACAAATCCAATCTGTCCCCTGTCCAGCTCCCTGGTTTTGCTTGTTTCGGGACTGCCTCTTTGCCTCGGTGTGCTGTACAAGTGTCTCTTCAAATTGGGAGAGGCCATGATGCACCGCCTGCCTCCAGGCTGAACGCTCAGACGTCAAGGTTTCCCATCTGTTGAGGTCCATTCCTAAGGCCTTCAGATCCCTCTTGCAGATGTCCTTGTAACGCAGCTGTGGTCTCCCTCGGGGGCGGCTTCCCTGCACTAATTCTCCATACAGGAGATCTTTTGGAATCCGACCATCAGCCATTCTCACGACGTGCCCAAGCCAACGTAGACGGCGCTGTTTCAATATTGTATACATGCTGAAAATTCCAGCTCGTTCTAGGACTACTCTATTTGGAACTTTGTCCTGCCAAGTGATACCAAAAATGCGTCGGAGACAACGCATATGGAAGGTGTTCAGTTTCCTCTCCTGCCGTGCACAAAGGGTCCAGGACTCGCTGCAGTATAGGAGTGTGCTCAGGACACAGGCTCTATAGACCTGGATTTTGGTGTATGCCGTCAACTTCTTGTTAAGCCATACTCTCTTTGTGAGTCTAGAGAACATGGTAGCTGCTTTCCCAATGCGTTTATCCAGCTCGACATCTAGGGAGAGAGTGTCAGAGATTGTTGAGCCAAGGTACACAAATTCATGAACAACCTCCAGTTCTTGCATGGAGATAGTAATAGAGGGAGGTGAGTCCACGCCCTGGCACATGACTTGTGTTTTCTTCAGGCTGATAGTTAGTCCAAAGTCTTGGCAGGCCTTGCTAAAATGATTTATGAGTTGTTGGAGGTCTTCAGCAGAGTGGGCAACAATGGCTGCATCATCAGCAAAGAGGAAGTCCCGCATACATTTCATTTGGACTTTGGTCTTCGCTCTTAATCTAGTGAGATTAAAAAGCTTTCCATCTGATCTAGTCCGGAGATAGACACCTTCTGTTGCAGTTCCAAAGGCCTGCTTCAGCATGACAGCAAAGAAGATCCCAAACAGGGTTGGCGCAAGGACACAGCCTTGTTTTACTCCGCTTCGGATGTCAAAGGGATCTGATGTTGAGCCATCAAAAACTACAGTGCCCTTCATTTCCTCATGAAAGGACCTGATGATATTAAGGAGTTGAGGTGGACATCCAATCTTGGGAAGTATTTTAAAAAGTCCGTCCCTGCTAACCAAGTCAAAGGCCTTTGTGAGATCTATGAAGGCCACAAAGAGTGGCTGTTGTTGTTCCCTGCATTTCTCCTGCAGCTGTCGGAGGGAGAATACCATGTCAGTGGTGGATCTGTTAGCTCGAAAACCACACTGTGATTCTGGATACACTCTGTCTGCAAGCACCTGAAGTCTCTTCAGCACAACACGGGCCAGCAGCTTCCCTACAACGCTGAGAAGAGAGATACCACGGTAGTTATTGCAGTCGCCCCTGTCGCCTTTGTTCTTATACAATGTGACGATGTTTGCGTCCTTCATGTCCTGTGGTACTCCACCTTCTCTCCAGCAAAGAGAAAAGAGTTCGTACAGCTCAGTGGTGATGATCTCTTTACAACACTTCAAAACTTCAACGGGGATGTTGTCCTTTCCAGGTGCCTTGCCAGAGGCAAGGGAATCCAAGGCTGCTTTTATTTCTGCTAAAGTTGGTTCACTGTCCAGCTCTTCCAAGAGAGGCAGGCACTCAATGTTATTTAGTGCCTCTTCCGTTACTACATTCTCTTTAGAATATAGCTCAGAGTAGTGCTGTACCCAGCGTTCCATCTGCTGTGCTCGATCCTGGATGATCACGCCTGTAGTAGACTTCAAAGGAGCAGATTTCTTCTGTATTGGACCTAAAGCCTGCTTGATACCATCATACATTCCCTTGATGTTACCTGTGTCCGCTGCTATCTGTATCTGAGAGCAGAGCTGAAGCCAATAATCATTGGAACATCTCCTGGCAGTCTGTTGGACTTGGCTACGAGCAGCTCGAAGAGCCTGCAAGTTGTACTCACTAGGACAGGCTTTGTATGCTGCTAGAGCTCTCCTCTTATCCTCGATGGCTGGAATCAGCTCCTCTGAATGGGCTTCGAACCAGTCAGCCGTCTTTTTGGTCTTCTTGCCAAATGTGGACAAGGCAGTGTTATAAACAGCGTTCTTGAAGTGTTCCCATCGTTCAGGTGCATTCACATCAGCCGGGCCTGGAAGGGTTTCCTGAAGCGCTTGGGCAAATTCCTCCACTTTTCTTTGATTGCGAATCTTGCTGATATCTATACGTGGTTTTCCTTCCTTTTTAGTGTGATACAATCTCTTTGTTTGCAGTTTTATTCTGCTACACACCAGGGAATGATCAGTGTCACAATCAGCACTCTGGTAACTGCGTGTGATCGTAATACTAGATAAGCTAGAACGTCTAGTGAGGATCAAATCAAGCTGATGCCAATGCTTCGATCTTGGATGTCTCCAGGAAACTTTGTGTTGAGGCTTTGTATTAAAGAATGTGTTGGTGACACAAAGACCATAATAACAGCAAAACTCCAGCAAACGTTGGCCATTTTCATTCATCTTCCCAATGCCAAAACGGCCTAGACAGGTGGGCCAAGAGTTGTGATCAGCACCAACTCTAGCATTAAAGTCTCCGAGAATGAACAGCGGCTCTCTCTCAGGGACGTTTTTGATAGTAGCTGCCAAATCGTCATAGAATTTGTCTTTGACTTCTGTTGTGGATGACAGTGTTGGTGCATATGCACTGATGAGGGTGACCAGTCCCGCTGATGAGTGGAGCTGCAGAGACAGGATTCTTTCACTCCCCACAGTAGGTGGAACAATGGATCTCAGCAGAGTATTTCTGACCGCAAAGCCAACACCATATTCCCTGGTCTCGTTCAATGGTTTTCCCTGCCAGAAGAATGAGAAGTTTTTTTCTTTGACAGATCCCATGTCTGGCAATCTCGTCTCTTGCAGGGCAACAATGTCCATCCGCAGTCTACTCAGTTCAATGTCGATAACAGCTGTCTTGCGCACGTCGTCTATTTCCTGCAGGTTGTCAGAAAAGCCAGGGGTCATTGTCCGAACATTCCAGGTTCCCAACTTTAGGGCAGATGTTTTCTTTTGATTGTTGCGTGGTGCATGGTTATTGATCTGTTTTTCGGCTCTCTGACCATCAGAAGTAGTCCCTGGCATCATGCTCTGTGCCAATCGAGCAAAACGTATAACCAGTAACTGCTAGTTCCTGTGTTATTTCGACACTGTATGCAAAGCTGGAGTGTCCTCTCCAGAGCACGAAGCCTGGGTAGAATAATATGGAGGATAGGCTGTTACCCAAGCAGCAAATCCCCCCTCTCCACGTCACTGAAATAGTCCAATGGAGAGGCAAGAGCCAATACAACTGGTTCCAGCGACGTCGCAGGAGTTGGCAGAACAACACGAACTGTCTACGGGACTCCGGCTCCGGATTTTGCCTCGAGGTTATCTCCTGAAGCCTTTTCCATGAGTGGATATAGCCACAAGGCAGTGGAGGTTTGAAATCAGAGTTTTCCTTCTCCTAGATGGGCTGCCTTACATGGCTGACGAGTCCCACCTACCCGGCCTGCTCCCTAATAGTGTGGAAGTATGATCCTACTCCTGAAACATTCCTGCCGCCAGGTGTAAGAAATACTATTTGGCTATCCTATTTAGCAGATTAAAGTAAAAAAATAGAGTGAGAGGATTTCGCGCGCCGTTAGGCGCGCGCTTCTGCAGGCACTAATTTAAAGCCAAAGCCCCGCCCCCTCAGACCATGTGGTCAAAGGGTCAGCCTACCAGGAAGAACTCACCAACTAAAATGGCCCCCAAGCACAGCTCCCTCCTGCCTCTGCTTCCTCTTCAGGAAAGGGGCTTAGAGCTTCTGCAGGCACTAATTTAAAGCCAAAGCCCCGCCCCCTCAGACCATGTGGTCAAAGGGTCAGCCTACCAGGAAGAACTCACCAACTAAAATGGCCCCCAAGCACAGCTCCCTCCTGCCTCTGCTTCCTCTTCAGGAAAGGGGCTTAGAGCTTCTGCAGGCACTAATTTAAAGCCAAAGCCCCGCCCCCTCAGACCATGTGGTCAAAGGGTCAGCCTACCAGGAAGAACTCACCAACTAAAATGGTCCCCAAGCACAGCTCCCTCCTGCCTCTGCTTCCTCTTCAGGAAAGGGGCTTAGAGCTTCTGCAGGCACTAATTTAAAGCCAAAGCCCCGCCCCCTCAGACCATGTGGTCAAAGGGTCAGCCTACCAGGAAGAACTCACCAACTAAAATGGCCCCCAAGCACAGCTCCCTCCTGCCTCTGCTTCCTCTTCAGGAAAGGGGCTTAGAGCTTCTGCAGGCACTAATTTAAAGCCAAAGCCCCGCCCCCTCAGACCATGTGGTCAAAGGGTCAGCCTACCAGGAAGAACTCACCAACTAAAATGGCCCCCAAGCACAGCTCCCTCCTGCCTCTGCTTCCTCTTCAGGAAAGGGGCTTAGAGCTTCTGCAGGCACTAATTTAAAGCCAAAGCCCCGCCCCCTCAGACCATGTGGTCAAAGGGTCAGCCTACCAGGAAGAACTCACCAACTAAAATGGCCCCCAAGCACAGCTCCCTCCTGCCTCTGCTTCCTCTTCAGGAAAGGGGCTTAGAGCTTCTGCAGGCACTAATTTAAAGCCAAAGCCCCGCCCCCTCAGACCATGTGGTCAAAGGGTCAGCCTACCAGGAAGAACTCACCAACTAAAATGGTCCCCAAGCACAGCTCCCTCCTGCCTCTGCTTCCTCTTCAGGAAAGGGGCTTAGAGCTTCTGCAGGCACTAATTTAAAGCCAAAGCCCCGCCCCCTCAGACCATGTGGTCAAAGGGTCAGCCTACCAGGAAGAACTCACCAACTAAAATGGCCCCCAAGCACAGCTCCCTCCTGCCTCTGCTTCCTCTTCAGGAAAGGGGCTTAGAGCTTCTGCAGGCACTAATTTAAAGCCAAAGCCCCGCCCCCTCAGACCATGTGGTCAAAGGGTCAGCCTACCAGGAAGAACTCACCAACTAAAATGGCCCCCAAGCACAGCTCCCTCCTGCCTCTGCTTCCTCTTCAGGAAAGGGGCTTAGAGCTTCTGCAGGCACTAATTTAAAGCCAAAGCCCCGCCCCCTCAGACCATGTGGTCAAAGGGTCAGCCTACCAGGAAGAACTCACCAACTAAAATGGTCCCCAAGCACAGCTCCCTCCTGCCTCTGCTTCCTCTTCAGGAAAGGGGCTTAGAGCTTCTGCAGGCACTAATTTAAAGCCAAAGCCCCGCCCCCTCAGACCATGTGGTCAAAGGGTCAGCCTACCAGGAAGAACTCACCAACTAAAATGGCCCCCAAGCACAGCTCCCTCCTGCCTCTGCTTCCTCTTCAGGAAAGGGGCTTAATTTGCAGGGCATATTCAGCATATGCCCTGCAAATTAATCCAAATTAAACAATTCTATTGTAAGGGGTTTGCTCAATATCAATATAGGCTGGGTTTGGATCATATATAACATACATTTGGTAGTAGCTGGATCAAAATCTAAAGAGATTTTTCCTATTTTTAGTACATTTAAAATCAGAGTAGCACATTTTGTTCTTGGCCTCTTCAAAAGTGCTCCTTGGGAATTTTAAGTTATCTTCCTCAACCTGACACTTCCTAGATTTACACTAATCATAAAGTCCAAATTCCTTAATCACAACTTGCGTGATTAAGTTTTTTCACTGATCTGCCACATTTCTTCTCCATTTGCCAGCCTCATCTATATCTAGAAACATTTGTGGTGTTCACTTACCCTTCAAATACCTTGAATTGTATAAAAGTGAATGGCATACTATCAAAATGCCTCAAAATGTCTTTAAATGCTCTTTTAAAATAACTTGAAAATGGCTAAAATACATTACTCATTACTGTACAGTGAAACAGCAAATGTAGTTACCACTTGTTACATTATTTTTGAAAAATGATTCTATTATGTTCTCATTGCTGAAAAAGTAACATGTTATAGGCAACTGTATCACTTTGATTTATTACTTCCCATCTGTACACAACTCTGAATCCTCATGTTCAACAGGTACATTCAGGCATTAACACTGAATCATATATTACTGCCATAGACAACTCACGATCAGAGGAAGCCCACTCTAAATCTGAGGATGGGGCACCTTCCTGATTGGTCTGTGAGCAACTGATTTAGTGCTACAAGAATTAGTCTCTGGCTTCTTCTGTTTCTACCATGGGCATAGGAATGAGGTCAGAGAAATCCACTCCCATTTTCATTTCATCCAAACCAGCATTAAATGTTGAATATTAAAATTATGCTTTGTCTAAATATTTTTTATTTGCCATATTTACAGAAATCATAGTTAAGACTAAGTTCATTTTCAGATTGTCAAAAAGCCAAAATGGGTTTTGCAGAAAATGAAAAAGAAGATGATGTTCCCTCTTTTCTCCTTGCCATCCCATTGGAAAGCAGAGGTTCATCCACACACCACGGAGATAGTTTAGTGTTCTATGCAGACCAAGCCAATGAGCCCCCAAATTTTTCCTCACTTTCATCACTCTTTGTTTCAGCAAATGTACAGTCCTGTAGACTTGCCTCTGCCTTTGATGTGTATACATCCTTCCCATCTACAAAAAATCTTGGCTTTTAAACAAGATCACATCTCTGGATTTATATTTGTACTTAAATAATTTTATTTCATTTGGTAACCAACTTTGGTATTTAGGAGGAGCAGATATACTTTATTTAGCAGTTTCTCTCTTTGCCTTTGAAGAGATGGAAACTAAAGACAAAAGTTTTTAGGACATTTACAAATCGTATGACACAACCATTGTTGTTTGTGATATAAATACTCATATCTTTTGTTTCACTATCATTATTTGTCACACAAATTTGTAGATATTTGAAATGCTAGAAAATATGACTACCTTGCTTGATCAAAGATTACAGATAGACAAATGAAAGGCTGCATCTTGCCTCTTTCAATGTCCTGCTACTCCACATCATTATCTTCTGTCTTCAGCATGCAATATTAAAATGAAAATAAAAACAATTGTTCCTTTCTTTCCGTCTTCTTAAGCTACCTAAAGTTTTCTTCGAGGAAGATGAAATATTGCTACAGAAGGTTGTGGGTGAACTGGACCTCATGGGATCAGATGATAATGTTTTCATTTTATTCTATCTCAGATTTAGAAAGTCCAATATTCCTCGCATGGAGATACCCTGCTTGTTGCAAAATAATATGACATCTTATTTATTTATTTATTTATTTATTTATTTATTTATTTATTTATTTATTTATTTATTTATTTATTTATTTATTTATTTATTAGATTTCTACACTGCCAATCTAGACCAAAGGTCTACTCTGTGCAACATTAGCAATTTTAAAAAACAGACCATAAATCCAAGATGGCAAAAATATAGAATTTAAGATACGGCAGGAGGGAAAGCCTGCCCAAATAATCAGGTCTTAACTTTACTCCTGAAGACACCTAGACAGGGAGCCAGGCAGATCTCCACAGGCAAGTTGTTCCAGAGGCAAGAGGCCACTGCTGAGAAGGACCGTTCCTTCTTCTTTCCTTCCAGACCTCCCTCGGCATTCAGCTCCTCAGCCGCCCAGCCTGGCTGGCTGGAATGAGTGACTCTGGCAGAATTGGGTGGGAGGAGGTTCTCTGCCAGATATTGAGGTCCTAAACTGTTTAGGGCTTTATATATTATTGTTTGGACTTTGAAATAAATACAGAAGCAAATGGGCAGCCAATGAAAGGTGGCCAGAGTAGGGGAAGTATGACGGTAGTCTTGCCGCCATATTCTGCACCACCTGGAGTTTCTGCGTCAGTCTCAAAGGCAACCCCACATAGAGTGCATTATAGTAGTCTAATCTCGAGACTACGTGCACATGGACCAAAGTAGTGAGTACTCCACATCAAGATAGGGATGCAGATGGGCAATCTGCTGAAGATGGAAGTGTGCAGAATGGACCACTGATGCCACCTGAGTTTCCATGGTGAGCACGGGGTCCAGATGTACACCCAAGCTGTGAACCTCACTCTTGGTGTTAAGAATCACACACACTCAAAAGAGAAGGAGTTTCTGGGTCACCCACCCAAAGGACCTCCATCTTGCCCGGGTTCAGCCTCAGTCCATTCTCCTGCATCCATTGCTGAACGGCCCCCGGGCAGCACTCAAAGGATGAAACAGCATCCAGTGTTGTTGGAAAAAAAGGAGATGAAGAGCTGAGTATCATCTGCATACTGATGACACAAAGCCCCACATCCCCTGATGACCGCTCCCAAAGGCCACATATAGATGTTAAACAGCACTGAAGAGATGACCGAGCCCTGTGGAACCCCACAATTGAGGCTCCATGGGGCCGAAAAGCTCTCTCCAATCTGCACTCTCTGGGGATGGTCCTCCAAGAAGGAACAGAGCCAGCCAAAAGCCAAGCCACCAATTCCCAACTTGGAGAGCCTACCCAGGAGGATACCATGGTCGATGGTACACAAAGATCTAAATTTTTGCATGGAGCTAACACTAATGGAAGATAGACCCTAGGTCATGTTAATCTACATTACACCCCTTGTTTTGTATTTAAAATGTTATGAAATAAAAACTTTGTACAAATGAACACAGAGAAGTAGATGAAAATATTTATGTCTGGATCTAGTTGGTATTTCTAACTTGAGTAGCCCTGTTGGCTCAATGGAATTTACATAAGTATTGAGTCACCATTCAGAACTTGTTTAATGTGTCTACCCTAATTTGGAATGCCCATTGGATTTACAGCATACAAAGTATGATATTAGCACTATAGCTGTTGTCTAAAATATGTATAAATTATTAATTGCACCAGAGACCTGAACACAGAGAGTGGATTAAATATTTGGAGGTGAGTCCTGGTCCATTCACCACACATTCTCTCAAATACTATTCACACACTTCATTCATATACCACTCTCTCATACATATACTATACACAGATATATACTTCACAGTCACTGTGATATTGCTGTCTCCACCTTCCTTCCTTCCTTCCTTCCTTCCTTCCTTCCTTCCTTCCTTCCTTCCTTCCTTCCTTCCTTCCTTCCTTCCTTCCTTCCTTCCTTCCTTCCTTCCTTCCTTCCTTCCTTCCTTCCTTCCTTCCTTCCTTCCTTCCTTCCTTCCTTCCTTCCTTCCTTCCTTCCTTCCTTCCTTCCTTCCTTCCTTCCTTCCTTCCTTCCTTCCTTCCTTCCTTCCTTCCTTCCTTCCTTCCTTCCTTCCTTCCTTCCTTCCTTCCTTCCTTTCACTGCCCCATTAGTGAATTCACAGTTCTCTCAGTAGTGTACAAACAAACAAAACTCCACAATCTACACCCATTTCATTCCCATAAAAATATAATGTCTTAATCAAAATGGTGAGCGACCTCACTGATGAGGGCCACCTGCAAGGAAAGACGGTAGAGTGGAGGCCAGGTTTTATGAGGAAGACCGGGATGACTCGGGCTTCCTTCAAGGAAATTGAGAAAGAGACAGAAACTCTGGAGGAAATGTGTGGAGAGGCTGTTGAGGCTTGGGATCCCCAGTTCTGTGCTTCTGCTGTGGTGGAGCATGACTGGGAAGAGGAAAGCCTGGCTGGAGTGCCTGAGCCCCACCAATTGGGTAGGAAAAGGACAAAGGACCTGGAGCGAGGTTCCAGGAACTTAATGCACCTCTGACATGACCTTGATGCTTACATTGTTCAACAGAAGCCACAGTATCCACTCTGACTCAACTGGAGTGTTGGCAATGAAAGCACCAGTACAAGAGATAGAAGAGGCTTCAAGAGGAGCAGGCACCAATAACCCCCACCCAGATCTACCAGCTATCCTTCAAAAGTTTTTGACCAGGGCTGAGACTCATCCTCCCCTCTCACTTTCAGAGACCAGGACTCTCTGGGCACCCTATAACTTTAACAGGGGCCACTTTTGAAAGGAGATTCCCTGGGGTACTAGTGCTGGAAACTCAACCCTCCAGGAAGTTCCCAGAGGTTGTTGAGGAAGCTAGCTTACCTTGGTTATGAGATGTTTCTTAGGACCCTCAAGGCAACTGTGAGATTTCCAGGAGTAGAAGTGAAGAGCATCTGGTTGTGTTTTTTGTTTGATTGTTTGTTTACACTTTTCACTGATGGGAAGGTGTCAGTAACAGTGCTAATCTGTCCTTCCAAACAGCAAAGCAAATGCAGTCAATGAAATATTTGAGGAGAGGGCTCTCCCATGTTTCTGATGTCAAAATCAACTGATCTGCTCATTATCTAAGAGAGTCTGTAATATTCTCCTTTGAGATCCAAAGTTGTCTATAACCGCAGCAATATCCTCCTTCAAAGCCAAAGAAAACGCAAGCAAGAGAATGTTTGGTGAGAGATGAACCCTCCCATAGTTCTCTAAGAGCTGGAAATTATTTTAAAGGAAATATTAAGGCTGTTTTCAAGGCATTTTCACAGAATTTGTTGTTCTCCTGACAATCCTAAGGTGTTAAATAAAGTAAAAGAAACTAACTGAAAGGTAAGCAGTGTGACAAGTAATATGAACTACTTTTTCAGCTCTGTAATGAGTAGTGCCAATGGCCTACTTTCTAAATACTGCAATTGTGTAATGGTAATGAATTACTTTTAAAAGGAAACTTTCCAAGCTCTGGAACATAGTTTAATATCACAGAGGGAAAAAGTCCACATTGCTCAAACCTAGAGATAGACATGAACTGGTGATCCATGCCAGTTCGTTTATTGGCCAGATAAATGTTCAGTGCTTGTAGCCCTATCTCCTCCAGCAGGTGCTCACTAGGAGGCAGTGCCCAGATGATGCAGGGCAGGGAAGCCAGGGTGCTCTGAGTGGGCACCTGCTGGCAGAAGTGGGGATTCAAAGCACAGAGTATCTGTTTGGGCCAACAAACAAATTGGCAAACATTGCTGAACTGGCAGTTTTTACCCATCTCGACACATCCATGTTTCAGTCTTTCTTTTCTCTAAACAAGGAAAGGCTCAGGACCATCTTTATAAGGCTAGCATTATTCCATGGAACACTACTTGGAGGCTATATAATGTCTTTGTAATATTCTGCTTACTTTTAACATGTTTAAGAAGCAAGTTACTATGGGAAGAACAGAGAAAAAAGGAAAGAGAACACAGAGAAATCGTAGCACAAATACCAGTAATTTTTCTAATGTGTTCTGATGATAATGTGTTCAGTTGAATTGTGTGAATGATGTTTTCATTTAAACTGACTTTTTCATTCCTCACCAATATTATCTCTTTTCATTTCTTCTTTGGACAACATTTCTTTAGAAGAAACCATATTGGCTGTGTAAGATTCTGGAACAGCTATTGTTTTATTTATTGTTGAAAGAGTAAAGGGAAATCCTATGGTGAGCTGGTAACTATCAGTGTCCATAGCTGAGAAAAGAAGACTTGATGGCTTATAACATATAATATGGTACCAGGGAATATGTCCAACTCCTCCTCCTGGCACATTTAAGCAAGAGGACAAGAAAGCAGAAGTAGTTTTCTGGTATATAATTTGCATGGGGCGTAAATGTGGGTAGGGGGCATGAGTGTGCATGCAAGCTTTACTTCCAAAATTCCTTCCTCCCCCCAAATTCCTACCCTACCCATGGTGAACTGGAGGGATTGCAAGATGCTTCTACTTATGTTTCAGCTTGAACACTCAAGGAGACTTCTACATGCATTCTGGTGAACATGGGTAGATGCTACCCTGCAGACTTTGTAGCTCCACATCTAGGGTGAGGCGTATTTAGGACAGAGAGAGGGATCCTTCATCCCACTTTTAGCCTTCATTTGAGCAGGATATATGCCTCTGTAAAACATTGCAGGCTTACATTCTGGTATCCTTTCCCTCACATTCCTTCATGTAGGGCCTGCCTTCCCATTAGCCTGATTGAAGCGGTGGCCTGGTGTGCTGAGGCCCTGGGACAGCAAGTTTACCACCATTCATCCATGCTGCTCTGGAGGGCTGTTGTTTTTCCACAAAGCTCTCAAGAGCTGGATTTCATCTTTGGCAGTCATGGCCACTGCCATTTCCCTCCCAAAGTAGAACTAAGCAGCAGCAATGGATATCAAAGGATGACAACGACCATAACCCTGCACTGACTAATTTCAAAGGTAGCCTGTACTGTATATAGCCATCTCTTTCTACATTCTCTTTAATGTCAGGCCATGAGAAGTCTTTGAGCCAGGCAATGGGAAATGTGGCTTACGAAATCACTTATGCAGGACGTATTCCAGGCCATCCTCTCCGTACCACCTGGCTCGAGAACCTGTCACAACCCAGCTTTAAATTAACTTTGGAAAGAGATGGCTGTCCATGACACAGATAACTTCTGGAAATGGAAAAGTGACAGCTGCTGAGACTGCCTGCTCCACTTTTTCATCACCATAATTGTCACTGCCATCATCATCACCACTACTTTCATCACCTGCTACTGCCACCATAGTGTTATCCTAAAGGAAGCCCTTTTACTCTGTTTTTTGGTGGTAGGGGTGGGGAGATGAGTATTGCCACCTTGCTTCCTCCTTTTTCCCCTCCAGAAAAGTGGGTACAGCAGCAGCAACATCTGTTGGAAGCAGCCTTTCAGTTCCCGCCTGAGGCAGGAGAGTTGTTCTGCCCTTCATTGCAGAACAGCAGCAGTTCCCTAGCACTCATGTGACACAACGTAAACGGGATGCATTGGGTGGACTTCTAAAGCACCTCATTATAGAACCCATGTCTTCCCATTTATTTTTGGCCTTTGCTTCTGTGTGTCCATCTTTGTAAACAACCATTGTACCTTTAAAGCTCTAAGATTAAACTGCAGTCTCTTGTTCCACTGAGAGAAATTCAGAGATGTTGGCTCTAGAGGTTCACCCCCCCCCAAAAAAAACACCTTCCTGTGAGCAAGATCCATTTCTCTTTCTGAGATCCATTTCTCTTTCTGAGCAAGTTTAGTTAGGAATCTCAGGGGGAAAAACAACTCTTTCTTTTCAGCCAGTCATGAAATGTTTCTGGTTAAAAGCACCAGGGGCAGGGGTAGGAAAAGGGGGGGGGGAAGCATAAATACTTTGAAAACAATAAAGGTAAAAAAATACTTGTTAATGATCTGTCTTTTTCTCTGGTTTCTGGGCTGATAACCTGTTGCAAAGTTTTGAATTTCTGGTAAAATTCTCTTTTTGCTGCACATTAGTATTGAGATCCACATTGGAGAATAACAACAAAATTCTCCAGAGTCTGTTGCTTTTTTCTTACCTGGCACTTAAAGTTTCAATAACTCTGCCTGAGTCATTTTAGGAGAAAGAATAAACAATATTTCTTTACTTACAGCTACTTGAGATTGCAGACTTGTGTATGCTTCTGTCTTTACTGCAAACGTACTAGCAACCAACCAAATAGATCAACAACAAACAACTGCCAGGAACTGACCAAAAAGAGAAATAACACTCTGCAGAGAGGTGAAGCTCTCTTTGAATTTCAAAAGCTGGAATGATTGATTAGTGCTGGAAAAATTACAATCACCCCAAACTAGAAAAAACCTTCCTAGTCACTTAAGCTACAGACAGCATGTGAGGTTGTACATAAATCTCCATGAGTCCCTGAGTTTTGCTACAGACAGACTGCAGCTGAGGTGGGGATCTGGAGCTGGAAGAGGCAAGCCCTTTGATATCCAGAGAACTGTCGAGATTGGAAAGAGATGAAAGTCTGGAAGTAGGCACTCTCTCAGTCTTTTCAAGCCTGGATTTCCCACAGCTTAAGGGACAAGCAATTCTCACAACCATGAACTGAGAGGAAGATAAGATAATAAGATGAAATAATTTACATGACCATGAAACATGAAGATACTCTTATAGATGTTTGACTGCCATTTCCTGTAAGGGGGCATGTGAAGCTCCACGGTCAGGCACAGTTGGGAAGCCCAAACCCAACGAGTCCTTTTAACAGTTGAAAGAACTACACTGTGGTCCAGGAAAAGAGTAAAAACAGCCAGCAACTCACCAGTGGATCCTAATAGACTAAAATATTTACAGTACAGAAAAGGCTGAAACTCTCTGTGCTCCACAAAATGACCAGACTGGTAGAAGAGGGACAATGTAGTCATCCATTAATTTTCATTAATAAGATCAAGCCAACAGTTCTGCTACTGGATTTCTGCCATTATATACTGTATTGGTACATTTGGGTTTCCAAAAAGCTTTTGGCAAAGTTCCATATCAAAGTATTGTTAAGTAAATTTGACAAAGAAAAAGAGAAGTTGCAACTAGTTCTAAAGGGACAGGAAGCAGGAGGTATGAATAAACTGCCTGTTATAAGGAGGAGCTCCAAAGAAGTGATATTGAGATTGTTGTAATTTAATTTTAATAAATTACTTAAAGATGATAGTGAGGTAGCAAGGTTTGTAGTAACACTAAATTATTCAAGATGCTAAAATTTAAAGCAAACTCCTAAGAATACCAAAGCAATTTCTGTGGATCTGGAATGATTTCAGATAGAGTTTTCATTGTACAATCACCTGCATCATTCATAGAATTTAACAGTGGATTGAAATGACAGTGTCTTCCACTTTGTAATCTTCATGAACTTTCCAACCATTTCTTCCACCTTTTTCTTATCATACAAAATCCCTTAAAGAGAGAAAGACTGAACAGATAGATCTAAAGTGTCCTTTGATTGGCAGAATTAGCAGCCATCCAGCCGGTGCCATAAAAATTAGGAAGAAGTGAATTCAGTGCAAGTGATTGTAATGGGCAAATAACGATAATTCTAATAAGAACGTTAATGTAGTGTATATACTTAAGAGGCAAAAAATAGTTGTAACAATTGAGATAATGCTTCTTGGCCTATAGATCAAAACATCGACTGAGCCTCCATGTGGAAGAAATCAAAAATATTCTATATTGGAAATTATTAAGAAAATGGCCGGGGGAAAATGCAAGTAGTACAGTACCCCTATGTAAAGCCACTGTATGACGGAACTGATTTTTTAAAAACATTTCTATTGTTTTCCTCCATAAAGAAAGCATAGTCAAGCAGGATTAGGTACAAAATCACCAGGAGAAGGGGTGAAGTCTTAAGGATAAAGAAAAGGTAAGAATTTGGGGCTTTCAGTTTAGAAAACAAATAATCAAAGTGGGAGATATTGGTGGTTTACAACATTATGAATAGTCTTGAGAGAGTAAACATTGTTCTTTGCCTCTCAAAACACTGGAACTTGAATGCTTACAATGAAGTTTATCAACAATAGTAGTGCCAACAGAGACAAAAGAAGTACTTCACACAACACAGAGTTAATTTGTGGAATTCACTGCCAAAATGTTGACATGGCCACTTGCATAGCTGGATGTATACCACTCCATGAAATGTAATTCTATCCTTGCTTTAGCTGTAGTTTAAGAATGGTGATTCCATGATCAGAGTCATGATAATTCCCTCTAGCAGTAAACTCGGGGGAGGGGTGGTACAAAATAATAAAATAAAACCAGGCCTCTGGAAGCAAGAGGGAGATGTCAGGATTTTTAGGTGGGTCAGGATACACAAGTAGCAAAAAGCAAACCAATCCATTAAGGGCTGAGCATGCTCAGTATTAAAATAATGTTAAATATCAGCTAGAAACAGGGGGGAAAATACACAATGAAAACCAGGGGAATGGAGTGGGATGCTCTTTTAGAGGAATTTAAAGCAAGGATACAGAAGAACTACAAGATGAATGCTTTTGTCATCTCTGCCTGATGTGGAATCCAAGTTCCATCTTGTTGGCATTCTGGCTTTGTGAGCCATACACAGAACATTTGCCCCAAATTTTGAACTGTCTGCCATAATCCCAGGTGTTATACGTACCTTCACTACTTGCTAAAGAGTTCTGGAGAAGGAACCACTTCATTTTTACAATACTTTTCCTTTGTTTTCTAATGCTTTTCAAAAGCTGCATCCATTACCAAAATTTTCAACCATGTAAAGAAGTATAGTGAAGGATAATTGTGTGAATATAATTTAGTTTGATAATGGATCAGGGCGATCCACAAATTACATTTTTTTAAAAAAGTTGATAACCTACGTCAGTGTTCTGAAGAGATCTAGAGAACAAAACAAAGATGAAGTGAAGATAGGTTATGAAATGTAGCCAGTGTGAGTCTCTTAGGAATAACACCATAGAAGTTACTGACTGACTGCTATAATATAAATCTCAGTTTTCTTTTCCACAACTGGGACCCAAGATGGCTTACAATATAATTAAAACAGAATATAAGGGACAATTTGAAGAATGTATTTTATATACAGAATGTGTAAGAATCCTATATCCCCCCCCCCCTTTCTCAGTTTTTTGTACACTGAACTTATCTGGTCATGAAGCATGATATTCCAATCTACAATAGTCATTAAGAAAAAGGAAGTGGCAGTTATTTAGGGAGTTGCCTTATATCAAGTTAGAATGGTATTATTTTGCTCAGTATTACTTACAATATGTGGACTTTGCTAAGTAGGAAGCTCAGTAATGCCATCATTTCAAATCTAGCAGCAAATCTCCACAATCTGGTAGAAGATACAAAGAACTCATCCTTCAAATTTTACATGAGAACTATGTTCTCTAGCATGGACTGAGCTACCACAGAATTTTTTAAAAATGAAGCCCAGGATGCATATTTTTAAATCTTCAGTAACATTTCTTCATAACGATACTACCGTACTTCATGCATGTAGACACTTGTAGCATGTTGTATATTTAAATTTTCCTAACATGCACATCACAAGTTTCAGTAATATTTAAAGCAGACTGTAAATTGAAGAGAAATATCTGTTTAGATACATGCTTTCACATTTGTAACTGTTTAGGTGAAATTTATTTATTTATTTATTTATTTATTTATTTATTTATTTATTTATTTATTTATTTGATTTCTATCCCGCCTATCTAATCAATTAAGATTACTCTAGGCGGCTTACAACAATAGAGCAACAACAATATAGTTAAATACAATTTTACAAAAGAAAAGTTGCAACAGATTGGGAGAGAACTAGGGAGTAGAAGGAAAGGGGAATCAGGAACTGACAAAGGGGAAGGCCTGCCGATACATCAATGTTTTTAGTTGTTTTTTGAAATTCGGCAATATTTAGTAGCCTGGTTCTACTCATTTGTACATGGGATAGAGGGGTATGCATCTGCAACAGCATCATACTCCTCAGCTATTTTACAATGTCTGTAAGCTAGCCTTTGAAACTGAAGCACTTCTAATGCCAGAATAGGCAGGCTTTAGACCTAGCAAGAGCTGTATGGCTCAAAACTAGGGATGGGGATGACTCATGAAGCACAAAGTTGCCCCCATGAAGTGAAGAATAACGAATATATTCATTGATTCATGTGTGGGGTTATTAAAAAAAAGAAAACACCCCTGCTGCCACTGCCACCCCCCACTCCCACCGACACCCCACCCCACCAACACCCCCTTACCGTAATTGTCACCACCGCTGCCAGAGTCTCCATCCGCAGCCACAGCGTGTAAAAGGGGAAACCGCCCTTTGCAAAGATGGTGGCTGTGGCTTCATTTAGGGTAGGGAAACTGCAGTTGCCATCTTTGCAAAGGGCAGTTTCCCTTTTTACACGCAGTGGCTGTGGAGGCCTGATGGAGACTTCGGCAGTGGTGATGACAATTACAGTAAGGAAGGGGTGGGGGCTAAGGTAGGGGCAGGAAGGGGTGGGAGTAGGCTGTGGGGGTGGGGGGCTGTGGGGATGAGTGGCTGCCTATTGGCCTGCCAATCGCCTGATTGGTGGCTGTTACACAGAATGAGAAGAAAAGACTCCCTGGAAAAGACCCTGATGTTGGGAAAGTGTGAAGGCAAGAGGAGAAGGGGACGACCGAGGATGAGATGGCTGGACAGTGTCTGTGAAGCAACCAACATGAACCTGACACAACTCTGGGAGGCAGTGGAAGATAGGAGGGCCTGGCGTGCTCTGGTCCATGGGGTCACGAAGAGTCGGACACGACTAAACGACTAAACGAATGAAACGACGCAGAATGATGATGATGATGATGTTTTTGTTACTGTTGTTGTTACTACTACTACAAAGGGACAAATAAAATGGGGAAATATTCATCCCCACAAATATGAAGGGACAAATATTTAATGGATCAGTGATTTTCCACAAATATCACAACTCGTTTTTTTATTCATCCCCATGTCTACTCAAAACCTATTTCTAACCAAGCGTATAGAAGATGGTTTTGAAACACATAAAATAACTGAGCAGCATTTGTCAATTTTACAGTGGCATATGATACTGTCCAGCATCAACTACTGCTCAAAAAGCTCTACCTTCTTACTAAAGATCGCTGTTCTACTTCAGAACCAAAGATTCTTTGTTGCATTTCAAGGGAGAAACAGTTGCTGGAGAAATCAAAGGAACAGTCTCCCACGGAGTGTCTGGCACCATTACTTTTCAACATTTACTCAAATGATCAACTGACATTTCCATACTCCAGGAGTTTCATCTGTGCTGATAATCTTGTCATGAAAGTCCAGGGAAAACCTTTGAGACCATGGAGCCCCAGCTAACCTCTTGACTGAAAGATCCTTCCTTATATTATAAAGACAACCAGCTGAAACCAAACTCTTTAAAAACACAGGCTTGTGCCTTACACTTAAAGAAAAGTGAGAGGAAACTGCAAGATTTTGGAACATTGTCCTACCCCAAAGCATTTGGGCATTGCTCCGGATCAAACTCTGACCTTCAAAAAACATCATATGAACACCAAACAGAAAGTTGCTGCAAGAAATAACTTACTTAGGAAACAAGCTGGATCAGGGTACACAGTTACAAGCAATAAGAACAACAGCTTGTGCTACGCCACAGAAGAATATGCTAGTGGTATGTGGTATAAATCAGCACATGCCAAACAAGTGGATGTAGGACCAAACCCATCCACTTAATGGACACCAGCCCACTAAAGTCAAGAAAATATTTTCTGCACACATCCCAAGTTCTCAATATTAAACCAGAAGATGCTAGTCTAAACCTATGGAGAGCAAAAAAAACAGTACACCTTGGCGAATGTATGAACATTGAAGAGTGTCTCCCACCAGGACCAGAATCTTGCTGGGCCATCTGGAAGCACTTAATAGACTTCAAAGCAAGTAGAAAGATCAAAGAATAATCAAATAAAATGGGGATCCTTGAATACAGGACAAATTTTCTGTGACTGTGGAGAAATTCAATCAATGCAGTACTTATGTGCATGCAGTATATGCCCCACTATGTGTACAAAAGAAGATCTAGCAAATAGCCAAGATAATACTGTTCAATTAGCCTGCTTCTGGTCAAAAAATAGCCTAATTATCCTAACAGTTCAATTTGTTTTTAATTTTGCCTATATTTCATATGCATCCATAATTTTAAATTGTACAACACTGTTATACAAATAAAGAATATCACAATGCCACTGATACACTAGCATAAACTGATACATAGTTGCATTGCCTCCTGGCACTCCTCATCCCAAATCAGAGGTAGCTAATTTTGGCCTTGCGAGTGCTATGAACTAGAATTCCCAACAACCCTACTCAGCACAGCTTTAATGAATATATGCCTGTTGGTAGCCGCCCAGAGTGGTAGAATATACCAGATGGGCGGGATATATATATCCCGCCCATCTGGTATATAATAAATAAATAAATAACATATAAATAAATAAATAAATAAATAAATAAATAAATAAATAAACAAACAAACGAACGAACGAACGAACGAACGAACGAACGAATAAATAAATAAATAAATAAATAAATAAATAACAAGAAGTGATGAAAGCTGTAGTTCAAGAACATCTGGAGAGCCACCGTTGCCCACTCATGTCTTAAACACTAATGTAACAATGCAGCAAATCAGGAATGGCCCATTAATCATATAAAGTAGTACGCGTTTTCCTTTCTAAAGATTAACTTAAAGTTGCGATTCCTCAAACATTTTCCTGAGGACAGCCAAAATATTGGTATGCAGAATTCATTAATCAGTCTTTTTATCAGTACACACCTCTTAGCCATAACAGGCAAAAACATAAGAAGAAAAAAATAAAGTAGACAAAAACATTGCGGTATCTAAAAGACTGTTATATTTTAATGTGAGCTTTCATAGACAGGTCCATTTCCTCAGATAGTAGCATAAATCCACACATGTTATACCCCAAAATTAGCAGGGTATACACTGAGAGCCAAAATAACTGTCTGCTTTGACAGGCTAATGACCACCTGCACTTCATTCTGCACCCTGTCCCTGCACCCTAACTCAAGCCCCCACCCATAAATTCTACACATATACATTAATTATAATGTGTACACTCAAGGCTATAGCCTTGAGGAACTTATGACCCAACTTTGTTCCAGTTCTTATATGAAAATGAGTATGTGCTGATACATTTTAGAACAAAGAAGATAGTTTTTGTTTTCATGTGAAGAAAGAGCATCCATGAAGATGTTACAAAGTTTTTGTCCAATCACATTCTGTTAAAGTTAATTTTGTAGCCTGTGTGACATTTGTTATTAAACACTTGTCTAAATAATAAAGAAGTTTTCTTTTCCATAACTTCTGCAGAATTATAGTTATCCAGCTCATAGACACTGTCATTAAATAAATATTAAATAGTAATGGTAATATATGTTATATATATTCTGAATATAAGGTGCAACATTCTATAACTCTTCCACCATTACCACTTGACAATACAGCCTGTTTCTTCTTTCTAAGTTTATTCTGAGACAAAAAAAAACCCCTCACTGAGAATTCAAGAGATCTCCAAGTAACTATTCACAAAGTTATTATATAGTTTATTAAAACTTAACACAACGTTATGGTAGCAGTATGTGATTTTGAGTAGCAACCATTAAAACTTTGTACTAATTATTGCCATGCATTTGGCATATTTCTCTCTAATGCTTTTATGTATAACCTCTTACTAAGATATCATTCAAAGTACATCTTGGGCTCAGTGAAAAAGAACAGATGTCAAAAATGGAAACACAGTTAAGAACACCAGAGGTATATTGTTCATTGAACTGTGTACATACAATATATATTCTGTCTGTTGTCCCACAGTAGATCTAAAATGGCTGTACTGGAGGATGTTGTTGCCTGGTGACCAAGAGTGCATCTCCTGCACCACAGAGGGATGTGAACACTGGAGGACTGATTTGCTCCTGTTGCGCTCCAGAATATTGAACACTGAAATAAATTAAATCTACATTCAGTGAGTTAAAGATTCTCTTTCTGTGCATGCCATTTAAACCAAATATGGGCCTGTACTCTAGAGATGTTCACCAGGCTTTCAACAACAAAACAAGATGGAATATTTGACCATTTTATAAACAGACAAGAATACTGCTACTGTAAGCCTGTAAGTTATTTTTGCTTCAATGAAATCTGTTTTGCTTGTCTAGTCTGTTCTGGTGCAAACTCCCACCTGCTATCAGTCTCTCTTTCTTTCATTAAAATCAAGTAGTTAATTAGCCCCAGCCTGTCCTCTCCCCTTCTCTCTTTCCTTTTAATGCAGCAGTAATGATGTCTAATTACCAGCAGCAGTGGATTACAGAACCTTCAGGAGCAAATCTCTCTGGTTGACAGCAGAGCTAAGCAACAAGCCTTAGAGCTTCAAAGAGAGAATAATTCTGGACAGTAAAGATGGCTTGATTCATAATTTATTTTTTCAATCCAATGCCTTTGGGCTTAAAACTGTAACTTTGTGTATCACGTTTACACTATGGGTGTGCCTAAACTGGGCAGAATTTATCAATGCTGATTTTACATTGAAATATATTTTATCTACAGCAACTTTTCAAGGGGTAGAAAAAGTTTTTAATTATACAAAGGGAAAGTTATTGTCTTTGCAATGTAGCAGCTGAAATGTCTGTGACAACACTTTCAGGAATGGTGGAAGCAACAGTCAGTCAAGAGAGCTTAACGAGGAGTGATCGTACATGACTGAACACTGATATGGATACTATTATCTGGGAATTGATGAGAAGTGGTTTGCCAGAAGCAGACTGATGTTATATGTTATTGGTGTCAATGAATGAAGATGGATGATTTCACGTACATTTTAATTTCAAGAGGATATCTAAACCCCCATTGCAGTCAATTATAGATACACATGAACTGCAGTATTCCTAGTACCTTCCCACTTGTTTTCAGGTAGACCTAAAACCATCCACTTCTTTCCAATGGATATTAATAAGTTTGAGATAATATGAAAGATTCTCTCACATACTTGCTTATTTTAATTTGGGGCACTAAGTATATTCAGACTATGTCTGAAGTTGTCCTAAACTTTTTTGACTGGACAGATGGCATTAAGTCTAAAAACCACAGATTTCAACGCATCAACTTTGAATATTACTAAGTCTTGATCCAATCCTCAACACTAAACATAGTTATTCAAGGAATCTTGGACAATACTACAGAGTAGCGCACATTGGGCATAAATCTATGCACACTAAGGTATGATCACATCCCTGTCAGCCCTGGATTATGGTCACTGAAAGGAGAATAAAGATATGATGAAGGCTCCAGTACTTTGGCCATCTCATGAGAAGAGAAGACTCCTTGGAAAAGACCTTGATGTTAGGAAAGTGTGACGGCAAGAGGAGAAGGGGATGACAGAGGATGAGATGGCTGGACAGTGTCTGCGAAGCAACCAACATGAAATTGACACAACTACGGGAAGCAGTGGAAGATAGGAGGGCCTGGCATGCTCTGGTCCATGGGGTCACAAAGAGTCGGACACGACTAAATAACTAAATGACAACTACGATGAACATTCATTCCCAAGATTATTACTATATTCCTGTGCACACCTACCTGGGAGAGAGTCCCACTGACATCTGGTAAACATTCACAGGTTGTGTTCCAGTTGTAGGGTTTTTTAAAGACCTTAAAATATGTGTGTACTCTATTTGTAGTTGTTTTAATCCCACAGTTCAAACACACAAACAGTTAAGTGAAACCTTTAGTAAGGAAATATATCAAGAGAGGTTCCAATCACAGAAAGTGACATAAGCATGAACCAAATGAATGGAAACATGCACTTACTGTATAATAGCATGAAAGTCATTGTGATAGATAGACCCTTGCCTCTATTCCAGTAAATGGAAAAGTTAATAAAAATAACTAAAGATACAAAAATATAAAGAAAATAATAGTTCAGGTAATTTTTCTTTAATTTTTTTTAATACTGTACTTCAACTTTCTGGTGATTATTATTTGAAATATTGTGACCAGAGAGCTTCAAACTAGATGTAGGCGATGATGGATAGAAATTTACACAGAAAGAATCCTAAGTGGATTGCTCCAAAGTCACAAAAGTTTTATAAAGTAAAACGCATTGCCCCAACAAATAGCTGAAATTCTCTGATCATTGGAACCAAAGACAACAACAGTACTTAAAATATTCTTCTTGCAGCATAACTTCACACTTCAAACTAGTTATAGTATTATATACAATACATGAAAATTGTCTTTAACTAACCATATATATAGGCATAGAAAAATATCTTGATTTGTTGTAGAATCCAAGTATTCCCCTGTAAGGTATATGCTCCACCACACCTTTAATACTTTTTAAAAGAATCTTATTATCTCATGCCCACATTATGTTTTTCCCCTAGCCCAACCAGAGATTGCACAGAAAACAAAAACTTGTTCCACCAAACCAAAACACCAAAGGTAGGGATTGTTTTCATTACACACATTTGCACAAATCAAGGCCAGGGTTAAGGCTCAGAAAGCAAGAAATACTGAAGGAGAGGAAAAGGCAAACCTACTTGTAACCAACAGTTCCCATCTTCTGAACCAGGAAATCCTTCCTTCCTTCCTGCCACCACCACCATCACCATCATAACCCAGCATAATAGCACTTCTGCTCTATGATCTGCAGCTAGATTTCCAGCCTGAACTGCTGGAAGGCTCGCAAGCAGGACTTCTGGGCTGGTATCAAGTGAGACAGTGCAAGTGAGTGCGAGAGAGCGGCGCGAACGATTCCCCCATTTGGTCATGTGCAAGCCTACGGCTCTTTTGTTGCTTGCCCTGCCATCCGCTCTCTGCAGCCAGCCAGGCATGTCCCCGCTGCACAAGGGATGGGGGGTCTAACAATGAAGAAAAAGAAGCCCATCCATCTCGGGGAAACCCCCAAACCAAAGACGGTTTGGCTTTGTGCCAATAACGATCCCCTCCGCTCTGCCGATCCAAAATTGCCTCGTGCGGGTAGCGAGTAGCTGCAGGAAAAGCCCTCCCCCCCCCCCTTCCTTTTTTAGCCCCGGGGAAATGGGGCTAAAATAACATTAGAGACCCTCCCGCACAACACAGGCATATATGTACAGAAAAGAAGAAGAGAGGTGTGGGGGGGGGAGCAGCAGGAGAGATTTCGTAGGGGGGGCAGGGTGGTGTTTTGTGCATGAGAAAGGGAAGCATCACAAAGCCCTGAGCAGTAGAGAAGATGCCAGGCAAATGCAACATGGGTGGGTGGGGGGAGCGCGATTGGAAAGGAGGAGGAGGAGGAGGAGGAGGAGGAGAAAGAGCGAGAGCGCCGCCTGAGCCAACTCAGGGGGTGGAAGTGGCAGCTATGTGGCGGCAGCGGCTCTTCACTCTTTCCCCCTGACGTGGCTACACAACAAGACTATTTATCTACTAACCGTGGTCTTGACTGGCACGTAGAGCACTTGCTTCCCGCCGCCGCCGCCGCCGCCGCCTGCAGCGGCGGTGGTACCACCACCACCACCACTGACCTCCTCCGGATTGCCAAGCTGGAAGCCTTTGGATTTGACCCAGAATTTGAATTTGGCATTATCCGTGGAGCTGGTCTCGGAGCCGTTCAGGAGCTGGACAATCCGCTCGTATTTTTTACGGGTCACCGTTTTAGTTTTACCCGAGTCCCCGTAAGTCCTGAGACACCAGTCCTGAAACTGGCGATACATGTCCCGGTCGCCGGTCTCCATAATCCCCCTGAGAGAGAGACTGAGAGAGAGACTGAGAGAGAGAAAGAGAGAGGCAAGGCTCCTAAAGCGGATCTGCGAACGGATCTCCCACACCTCCAAGGCACCTGTTCACCCCGGGTACATAGAGACGGAAGCCTCCACAACCAAGATCCAGGGAGAAGAAAGAGGTCCCGCGGCAAATCACACCCCAGAGAGAGAGGGGCTGTTGGGGTGGGCTTTCCCCCGCTGCTGCTGTTGCTGCTGCTGCTGCTGCTAAGCCTTCTTCTTGGATGGTGGAGCAATGAAGGTGGATGAGGGGGGCTTGGTGATCAGTTCAAGAGTGACTCACCAGTCCCGATCATTTTTCAACTTGATCTCCACCTCGAAACCAGGCGATCAGGTCTGGCGGGGCTTCCCTTCCCCTTTGACGGTACGTGATCTTTCCCTTTAATATGGTGCGAAGCAGGACTATCCCAATGTCTCCCACAGCAGCGGCGCCTCTTCCCCCCCAAGAGAGCCGTGCCTCTGTGACATCGAAGAAAAGAGAGCCCTTAGCTTCTCGAAGGGAAAAAAAGGACCGAGATAAAATAAAATATCATGGAGTCGGATTCGTCTTTCTTGGGCATCAGCTTCAGCCCGGATGGTGCAGGTTGGAGGGGGGGGGAGAGAGAGAAAAGCCCACCCTCCACCCTAGCCAGCCAACCCTCGGCAGCCTTCCTGTGTCTGTCCTGGAGGACCCTGCTTCTCCCTGAAGTAGGCTCGCTCTGTGCGTGTGTGTGTGTGTGAGTGCGTGTGTGCAGGATGGAGGAAAACGCTGAAGGGCAAACTGGCCTCTTTTCCCCCCTTTATTCCATCCTACATCTCCATGCTTTGGGTGTGAAGCTGTTGGTGGGATAGAAAGTTCTTTCCTGCCTAACAATTCCAGGGCTCATCATGGAGAGAAATCTCGGCAGGTCATTTCAATTCGGCTCACAGGATTTGTGGAGGTGGGGAAGGAGAGAAAATCATACTATAGCGGTTCTTCCTTTCTTAAATAACAAGAAAAAAAGAATAATTTTGAAAAGACAGTCCTTTCATAATATCTAAAATTCAGCTTTGGGACCAAAGGAGGGCGAGCTCAGTCCCAGGAGGATGTTGGCCAAGGGATGGCGGCTGTCGGTCGGGCTCCGCGTAGAATTATGACGGTGCTCTTGCCTATCGATGTCGGGCTGGTCCATGCCTGGGGGGTGGGGGGGACGACCCTGTGCGTTCCCAGCCGCTGCAAGGCATTCGAGGAACTTTGGCGTCCGGATGCTTGAAAGCCGCCCGCTTCCCGCTCCCCCTCCTTCCCTGCTGTCTTGATTACTGTCCCTTTTGCCTCCGGTCCGGGTCCCACTTGAGATTCCAGACGTCTTCGGGCCACGCCGCGCCACCGAGACTTCTTGCGCCTTCTTCCTCGGGAACCCAATTGTTTAACGCCTCCCGACGACCCACCAATCGAGCCAAGGCGGGCGGCAGCTGCTCCATTCGACACCTAGTCGCAGCCGTGGAAAGGGAGTTCCCCTCCTCCTCCTCCTCCTCCTCCTCCTCGCCGCCGCCGCCGCGCGAGCCTAGACACACTCCCACTCTGTCTCGGTCTCTTCTCTCTCATGGCTCTTGGGCCCGTCCAGTCCTGGCTCCTTTCTCTCTGGTCGCCGCCATACACCAATCCCAGCTCCTTTTCTCTCTCTCTCTCTCTCTCTCTCTCTCTCTCTCTTTTCCCCCTTTTCCCCAGGCCCTCCTATGGCTCATAAGGGATAAGGGGAAGGCACATGATGCCCTTTCCTCCCCCACCCTCCTCGTCCTCCTCCTCCCCTCGGAGTCTCTTCCTCCATCCGAAAGCTGCCGTGAGGTAAATGAATGGCCCTGGCACCTTGCGCGCGCCGCGCCTCCGTCTTGTCCCAGACAGGTACTTGGAAAATGGTCAGTGCCCGCCTGCCTCTCCCGCCTCCTCCTCCTCCTCCTCTCTTCTCTTCTCCCCTCACCCTCTCTCGCAGCCTCTCTCTCTCTCTCTCTCAGCCTGCCTTCCTGCCTGCCTGCTTGCCTCCCTCCCTCCCCCGCCTTCTTCCCTGCCAGCCGCTCTCTCTGTTCAGTGGCTCTACTGGAAGGTCTCGCGGCGCAGGAACCGGGACTGACAGCCGGCAGCGCAAGCCGAAGCGCGAGCAAAGCTCCCTGCTAAACCCCTCTCTCTCCCTCTCCCTCTCCCTCTCCCTCGGCCCCCCTCCCTGCTCCTCGCCCGCCCTCCTCTGATTGGCCAGCGGGACAAAAGTTTCTGTGGAGACGGCTGAGCGGCGGCGTGACGGACAGAATTGTCCCATTTAGGGATGCCGGGCAGTGCGCATGCTGCAGGCGGGCGGGCGGCTGCAGGTTAGAGAGCGCCGCGCAGGCGGGGGCTGGCCTGAGCCGCGGGCGGCAAGGTGGCGCAGGGGAGGCAGCGGGAGGAAGGGGAGGCAGGCAGCTCCACATCCTCTCCCAGCCAGAGCCAGGTGGGGGGGAGGGGGGAGGGGCGTGCGAGGGGGAGCGTTTCCATGGAGACTTCGCCTCGTCTACCCTAGCCTGTCTCCGCGCACACACCCCCACCGCCCTCCACCTTCCGTTCCTCTTCTACCCTCCCATCAGATCAGCTGACACATCATTTGCTTAGAACCTAATTATTGCTTATTGGAGCAACAAATGAGCGAGAGGGCCAGCTGCGGGAGGCAGCGGGAGGGGGAGGGGGAGGGGTCCGCCCGCCTCGAGTCCGAGGGAGCCCAGAGTCCCGAGTGGATTTCTCGTTAACTTCCAAGGCTCCCACCTTCCGTGTGGCTGCTTCCCCCGCCCACCTTGGCCGGGGCACTTTTGTCCTTGTTGCGCCGCTTGGAGAGGACCGGGGAAAATGCATCGCGAGCGACCCGAAACAGATCCCGCGGCGCTTCCTTGGCCCCGCGCGGGTGGGTGAGGGGGGTGCGAAAGACGGCTCGATGCCTCGGGCGCTTGGCAGCCACCTTTGCGCAAACACGGCGAGCCCGTGGGAGACCGACGGGCTCCGTCCCTCCGTGTCACTTCAGCCGGGGTTTCTGACACTGGCTTCGTTCTCCTTCTCCCGCAGGGATGTTCTTCGCCCGTCTGGTAAGCTGGGGTGCAGAGACCTCCCCCAGTAGTAAAGGAAAGCGCTGCCTCTGAATCTTTGAAGTGCTACAATACAGTATTTGATTTATATGTTTACTTAACAGATTTATACCTCGTCTTTCACCTGAAGAGGACCCAATAGTATAACAACTTACAAAGAAGAAGCTAAACTCATAACTACCTTCTGTTAGGGGAGACGAGGCAAAGCTGTGAAAATGATGGTGGGGAAAAAAGATGTCAAAACACTTGCAAGTGTTAGATGAAGTACAGAATTCCGTATTTTGCTCAGTTTATAGATAAAAATTTGTCCCCACTTTGTAAGACTTGCCCAAGCACATCTAATAAGGTCATGACTGAAATCAGAACTTGACCCCAGGTCAAATTCGTCACTGTGGGTGAGTTCACACTACCATCTCTGTATTGATGGACATTCATTTATCATTCAGTATATGTGAATTTAAAGTTGGCCAGATAGTTCAGTGATTTAAGTGTGTGGCTTCAGAGCCAGAGGCTGGGATTTCAACGGTGCATCCCAGAAGAGCCAGCCTGTATGGCCTTGGACAAGCAGCACCGTACCACGATAGCCCCAGAAGAACAGAATGGTAAGCCAGTACAGTACTGAGTCCTCTCCACCTAGAAAATCCTGGAAAGGGTCACCATAAATTGGAACTTAATGGCCTAAGATTATTTTATATGTGAATTTATTTCAATCAGAAAACTGAGGCTGGGAATTCAGATTCAAATGCATTTTGTACCAATTTGGGTTTAGTATCGTTTTAGGCCGATAAAAATTTAGTCATTTACCAATTTGGCACACCCATTTTCTTATGTGCATTTTATTAACATGGTTATGTGTCATCAAGTAGAACCTGACTTAGATTAGGCATCCTTCAGTCTCAAGAGACTATGGTAATGTGCTCTATATGGAGGACTTGGAATAGCATCTAGTGTGGCTGAGAAGGCCAATTCGAGAGTGACAATCACTTCCACACTGAGGACAAATACAATCTGTCCCCCGTCCTGCCCTATTTTGCTGGTTTCAGGACTGCTTCTTTGCCTTGGCCTGCTAGACATGTGTCTCTTCAAAATGGGAGAGGCCATAATGCACCGCCAGCCTCCAGGCTGAAAGCTCTGAGGTCAAGGTTTCCCATCTGTTTAGGTCCATTCCTAAGGCCTTCAGATCCCGCTTGAAGATATCCATGTATCACAGCTGTGGTCTCCCTCTGGGGCAATTTGCCTGCACTAATTCTCCATACTGGAAATCTTTTGGAATCTGACCATCAGCCATTCTCACAACATGCCCAAGGCAATGTAGACATCGCTGTTTCAGTAATGTATACATGCTAAAAATTCCAGCTGGTTCTAGGACTACTCTGTTTGGAACTTCGTCCTGCCAGGTGATACCAAAAATGTATCAGAGACAATGCATATGGAACATGTTCAGCTTCCTCTCCTACCATGCACGAAGGTTCCAGGACTCACTACAATACAGGAGCGTACTCAGAACAAGGCTCTATAGACGTGGATCTTGGTATATGCAGTCAGATTCTTATTAAGCTATACTCTCTTTGTGAGTGTAAAGAACATGGTAGCTGCTTTGCTAATGTGTTTATCCAGCTCAACATCTAAGGAGAGAGTGTCAGAGATTGTTGAGCCAAGGTACCCAAAGTCATGAACAACCTCCGATTCTTGTGTGGAGATGGTAACAGAGGGAGGTGAGTCCACACCCTGACCCTTGACTTGTGTTTTCTTCAAGCTGATTATTAATCCAAAGTCCTGGTAGGCCTTGATAAAGTGATTCATGAGTTGTTGGAGGTCTTCAGCAGAATGGGCAACAACAGCTGCATCATCGGCAAAGAGGAAGTCCCACATGCATTTTAGCTGGACTTTGGTCTTCGCTCTCAATCTCGAGAGACTAAAGAGCTTTCCATCTGATCTAGTCTGGAGATAGACACCTTCTGCTGCAGTTTTTTGCAGCATGACAGCAAAAAAGATCACAAACAGGGTCAGCACAGGGACACAGCCCTGTTTCACTCTGCTTTGGATGTCAAAGGGATATGATGTTGAGCCACCAAAAACTACAGTGCCCTTCTTTTCCTCATAAAAAGACCTGATGATGTTAAGGAATCGAGATGGACATTCAATCTTGGGAAGTATTTTTAAAAGGCCACCCTTGCTAACCACATGAAAGGCCTTTGTGAGATCTATGAAGGCCACGAAGAGTGGCTGTTATTGTTCCTTACATTTTTCCTGCAAATGTCTGAGGGAGAATACCATGTTAATGGTAGAGCTATTAGCTCGAAATCCACACTGTGAATCTGGGTAGTCTCTGTCTGCAAATACTTCAAGTCTCTTCAGCAGAACATGGGCAAGCAGCTTCTCTATGCCACTGAGAAGAGAGATGCCATGGTAGTTATTGCAGTTGCCCCTGTCTCCTTTGTTCTTATACACTGTGACGATGTTTCCATCCTTCATGTCCTGTGGTACTCCACCTTCCCTCCAGCAAAGACAGAATACTTCATACAGCTCAGTGGTGATGATCTCTTTACAGCACTTCAGCAGGGATGTTATCCTTCTCAGGTGCCTTGTCAGAGGCAAGGGAATCCTAGGCGGCTTTTATTTCTGCTAAAGTGGGTTCGCTGTCCAACTCTTCCAAGACAGGCAGGCACTCAATGTTATTTAATACCTCTTTGTTTATTACATTCTCTCTGGAATATAGCTCAGAGTAGTGGTGCACCCAGCATTCCATCTGCTGTGCTCAGTCCTGGATGATCACACCTGTAGCAGACTTCAAGGGAGCAGATTTTTCTATATTGGACTTAAAGCCTGCTTGATAGTGTCATAGATTCCCCTGATGTTACCTTTGTCTGCTGCTGTCTGTGTCTGAGAGCAGAGCTGAAGCCAATAATCACTGGAACATCTCCTGGAAGTCTGTTGGACTTTGCTATGAGCAAGTCGAAGACCCTGCAAATTGTACTCACTAGGACAGGCTTTGTATGCTGAGCTCTCTTCTTATCCTCGATGACTAACATCAACTCCTCTGAATGGGCGTCAAACCAGTCTGCTGTCTTTTTGCTGTTCTTGCCAAATGTGGACAAGGCAGTGTTATAAACAGCGTTCTTGAAATTTTCCCATTGTTCAGATGCATTTGCATCAGCCGGGCCTGGAAGGGTTTCCTCAAGCGCTTGGGCAAATAACTCAATTTTTCTTTGATCGCAAGTCTTGCTGATGTCAATACATGGTCTTCCTATAACCTGACTTTTAGCAACTCTTATAAGGGTTTTCAAGGTATCTGAGATGTTCAAGGAGTGGTTTACCAATGCCTCTTCCCCAGTGAATTTCCATGGCCAAGCAGGTGCTTGAACCCAGGTCCTGAGTACAAGTCTGACATATAGTTCCCTATAGAACACTATCAGTTTACATGGTGAGTTCCATGTTTTTTCTTTAAAATCACCCAACACACATAACGGGGAAGAGAGTGTGGAATACAGTAAAACTACAGCTGTAATTAAACATAATAAAATATCAGCATCAATAAAATCCTCATAAGAGATCAATGTAAAAGCAACCACAGCAAATACATATACAGTACAGTTAACCTGACTGAGAGAATGAAAAGGTCATCTCATGGTGTCAGAATTACATCAAGATAAATATTATGTGAACTTAAACGGCGGACATTACAAGGAAGGCCTTTCCACAGTCACCATCTCCTATTTCTTTTATGAGGACCCTGAAGAAGATTGTCTGAAGAAAATCATAGGGCATAGCCATTGCAGTTATTATGATATTGTGTCCTATTGTGATCTGGTTCAATATATGACACAATAACATTTACAACTTATAAAGAAGTTGGAATGGAGGAGGGCGGAAAAATAAAAAATAAAAAGCCAGTCATTCTCTGCAGGTATGTCTACCTCTTCAGTTTGTGAGCCATCTACTCTGCCTTGAGTTTATTGTAGGAGAGATGGAAATATAACTAATAATAATTTTTGGTCCTGAATAATTATTGACTACTGACACCTGAAATGTGGGGAAAACTACCTTATTAAGAATTATACTTTCACTTACTTCGTTTAAGCATACACACCTGTGAAAGGGATGCTTCTCTTCCATGAAAGTATGGACAATCCTTTCTGTCATCCATTCTGTCCAAGGAAAGTTGGAGGCAGCTTATAAAGAAGCATCATTGATACAACACTATTTTCACTTATTGCAAAGGTTTTGCTGCTTAGAACCTCTGAGCACTCCAGCAGTTGATTTAGCTGTAGTTTTTCTCTAGTCATGGCTGGTAGTAACAAAAAAACAGAAACGGAATTGCTCAAATGCAGGTCATTTAAGGGGTAATGAATCGGGTGAAACTCACTAACCCTAGTGGGCAACACAGTTCAACAGAACAGTTTGTACAGAGCCAACATGTCCCTATAATGTCCTCGGCCATCTGACACAGCTTCCCAAATTGTCTCTCTTTGTGCCAGCTACATAGCTGGCGCGGATTCTGGCCCTTGTTCTTCTCTAGGTTCTCACTTACTGACACCCTGGTCCATCCTGACACCTCCTGAATGCTCGAGTGGCTCTTGCTTCCTCTGCCAAGTTTTCAAGAGTGAGTAATGCAAGATTCTCCTGAGATAGACTGTCCTCAGACTCTTGCAAGCCTGTGCAAACAGAGACCATGGTTTCAGCCCCTTACCATTCTGACACATCTGCCCAGCTCTCTTCTTCATCACTCTCCTCTGTGTCTCCACTGGGCTGCCTCTTCTTCCCCCCTCCCAAATATTGCCACTATGGCCCCTTTTATATAACACTCTGGGTGGGAAAAATTTCCCCTTGGCTTTTTCCGGCCTTTCAGATTTAATTCTGTATTCCTTCTTTGGAGTGGTTGTGGATTTGGGATGATGTCCTGGATGGGGCCTCTACCCATAGCCCACCTTTTGTTCACAGCATGAATCCACCAGGGCCCAGAAGGACATCAAGGCAGAACTCTCTCATGGGGCAAAGCCTATTACCTGACAATCACCCACCTCAGTGGTTCCAGATTCCTCTGTTGCTGTCTGGGAGTTACCATCTCCCTCAGAGCTTGCACACTGGGCAGTTGTTCCACTGTGTAGTGCCTAAGATTCTGCACCACAAATTCAGCCTATCTGCAACAGAGCTCCACCTTTTAAAAATAAATTATTAATTTATTTATAAAATTTAGTTATTAAATTAATTAAATTAATTTAATTTTAATTTAATAATACAGTAATAGTTATTAATTTATTTTAAGTCATTTCTGACTTACGGTCAATTCTGACTTCCAGTGACCTTTTTCAAGGTTTTTCAAGTAGAGAATACTTAGAAGTGATTTACCATTCCCCTTTTGGGGGGCATTCTTGGACTGTGCAGCATGCCCAAGCCACACAGGCTGATTCTATTTGCAGGAAGCACATTGGAAAATTGAAATTAGGGACACATTTTAATCATGAAGTCGGATTTGTTTATTCTCTGATTCAGTGCTAGATTTACTGCCTTTTCTCCTAACTTTTCATATTTGTAAGACTTTGTACATTGATTTAAAAATAGTAGTGAGTGAAGCATGTCTAGTAAAATTATTTCCAGATTTTCAATTGATATGCTTATGACTCATTTTCTTTGTGAAAAATGTGCTGTGTTGGCTTTTGTCCACACTGTGGTGTCATCTTGAGTTTTTGGGGGGTTGCTTTTGGTCATTCAGGTTTGTTGTTGTTGTTGTTGTTGTTGCAGATTTGGATAGATTATCCCAGCACTGACATCCACACATAGAAGGATTTTTATATGTCATGAGTTCTGCTGAAGAAGATCTGGAATCTGAGGGATGAATTACAGCTAAGGAGAATGCTAGGCAATCAGAATCACAGACAGCTGAATCACCACCAGATTCTCCTCCCCCATTAGCCAGAATAAGGGACACGCTTCAGCAAGGACTCATGACACAGAGATCTGAAGCCCGCATGAATACTTCCCATAGGAACATCAGGTTGACCAGCCCTGAGTATTAGCAGGATGAGGTGTTTAGATGGCTGCTGTTGCTATAAAATCTGCACCCAGATGCTGGCAAGCTTGTGGAAGCAACAAGTCGAATCTTTGGCTTGCATCCACGTGCCTGGCTACCTTGAACCTTGTTCTCTGGACCCTTGGTTTTGGACTCTGATCCTGGACTAAGTTGTGTGATTTGGCTTTCCACCCTGACCTTGGATTATGGTTTGTGATTTGGCTTTGGCATTTTGATATCGGCCCTGTAGTCTCTGAACTTCTGACATTGGACTGGCTTATCGGACTCTGCTGTTGAAACCCCTGAGAACGTGACAGAGTACTGAGATGCACTGGGTCCTGTTGGTACCACCTGTCCACTCACATGGGATGTTGCTCCCTGATGTCTCACTTCTAGCACCAACTATCATCCCTTTTACCTATTTTCTCTGCCCAGTCTTCCCTTCTCTTCTCATTTTACCCACTCTTCGTTTTTGCCCCAATATTCTTCCTTCTAATTTTAATTTCCACTTTTTTGCCAAAGTGATGACATTTTAAAAATGCAAATACAGAATGCAGGAACAGCTGATACCTTTTATGCCCTTTCCACCTACTCCACTCTCTCTTCCTTCATTCCTGCTCACCATTCTCAGACTTCCATGCTTTTGCTTTTTACTTGTTTATTTATTTTATTAGTATTCACTTTGTGTTGCGGAATGTACAGTATGTTGTAATTTTTTCAAAAAGTTAAAAAGCAGAATGCAGGAAAAGCTGATGCCCCAAGAAGACTAAACAGGAACAGAAATAAGGCTGTCATCAGTGAAGAATTACCAGCTGAGAAACACCGAAAAGGAAATGTCATCAAATGACAGACATTGACAAAGTACATGGATCAGCACACATCAGTGAGGTATTTATTCCATTTATACCCCGCCTATCTGGTCATTGCGACCACTCTAGGTACTAAGGTCTACATGAACAGATCCTACAATGGACCAACCAAGCAAAGCAAAACAGGAAAACACTACCATCTGGTGATTGTGTAAATGACCCTAGATGGCAAGGAGTTTTGTCCCATTTTAACTGTTGACTCTAGTTTCAGCTTTGCACCTTTAGGACAAATCTACAAATGTTCAAGGTGATTGGGCCCTGTATCTGCCTTTCATTGAACTTAGTTCTTGGCCAATAATTTGGCTTTTCAAAATTTGTGTGCAAGCTTGGATTCGATAAAGGTTTTCAATAAAGTTAATTTAATTATCTCCTTCTGATAGCTGAATTAAAGTTTAGCAATCCTGTGTCTATTTCAGCTGCACTTTTTACTTGTTATGGTTTGTGTGTGTGTGTGTGTATGTATATAATGTTTATTGTAAGCCACACTGGGGGGCATTTTATGATCTGAAAAACATGGTACAAATATACAATTATAAATAAGGAAAGAAGGAATAAATAAATAGTGAGTTATAGTTATAGTGAGTTATGCCTGCCTGTCTTGGAGGAGTTGGACAGCAAACCAACTTTAGCAGAAATAAATGTGGCCTTGGATTCCCTCTCCTCTGGCAGGGCACCAGGGAAGGATAACATCCCTGCTGCAGTGCTGTAAAGAGATCATCACCACCGAGCTGTAGGAAATCTTTTGTCTTTGCTGGAGGGAAGGTGGAGTACCACAGGACATGAAGGACGCAAACATTGTCACATTGTATAAGAACAAAAGAGACAGGGGCGATTGAAATAGCTACTATGGCATCTCTCTTGTCAGTGGCATAGGGAAGCCCATGTTCTGCTGAAGAGGATCCAGGTGCTTGCCGACAGAGACTATCCAGAATCACAGTGTGGATTTCGAGGTAATAGATCTACCATTAACATGGTATTCTCCCTCAGACAGTTGCAGGAGAAATGTAGGGAACAATGACAGCCAATCTTTGTGGCCTTCATAGATCTTACAAAGGCCTTTGATTTGGTTAGCAAGGACAGCCTTTTCAAAATACGTACTTCCAAGATTGGATATCCACCTTGACTCCTTAACATCATCAGGTCCTTTCATGAGGAAAAGAAAGGCACTGTAGTTTTTTATGGCTCAACATCAGATCCCTTTGACATCTGAAGCAGAGTGAAACAGGGCTGTGTCCTCGTGCTGATCCTTTTTGTGATCTTTTCTGCTGTCATGCTGCAAAAAGCTGCAACAGAATGTGTCTATCTCCAGACTAGATCAGATGGAAAGATCTTTCATCTCTTGAGATTGAGAGCAAAGACCAAAGTCCAGCTAAAATGCATGTGGGACTTCCTCTTTGCCGATGATGCAGCTGTTGTTGCCCATTCTGCTGAGGACCTCCAACAACTCATGAATCACTTTAGCAAGGCCTACCAGGACTTTGGATTAACAATCAGCCTGAAGAAAACACAAGTCAAGGGTCAGGGTGTGGACTCACCTCCCTCTGTTACCATCTCCACACAAGAATCGGAGGTTGTTCATGACTTTGGGTACCTTGGCTCAACGATCTCTGACACTCTCTCCCTAGATGTCGAGTTGGATAAATGCATTGGCAAAGCAGCTACCATGTTCGCTAGACTCACAAAGAGAATATGGCTTAATAAGCTGATGGCATGTACCAAGATCCAGGTCTATAAAGCCTTGTTCTGAGTACACTCCTGTATTGTAGTGAGTCCTGGAACCTTCGTGCATGGCAGGAGAGGAAGCTGAACATGTTCCATATGCATTGTCTCTGATACATTTTTTGTATCACCTGGCAGGACAAAGTTCCAAACAGAGTATTCCTAGAAACAGCTGGAATTTTTAGCATGTATACATTACTGAAACAGTGACGTCTACGTTGGGCCAGGCATGTTGTGAGAATGGCTGATGGTCAGATTCCAAAGTATGGAGAATTCCGGTATGGAGAATTAGTGCAGGGAAATCGTCCCAGAGGGAGACCACAGCTGTGATACATCTTCAAGCACGATCTGAAGGCCTTAGGAATGGACCTAAACAGATGGGAAACCTTGACCTCAGAGTGTTCAGCCTGGGGGCAGGCCGTGCATCATGGCCTCTTCCATTTTGAAGAGACACTTGTCCAGCGGGCCGAGGTAAAGAGGCAGTCCTGAAACCAGCAAAATCGGGACCTGGACAGGGGACAGAATGTATTTGTCTTCAGTGTGGAAGGGATTGTCACTCTCGAATTGACCTTCTCAGCCACACTAGACACTGTTCCAAGTCCTCTATTCAGAGCACATTACCATAGTCTCTCAAGACTGAAGGATGCCTAATCTAATCTATACAGTGGACCCTCTACTTAAGGAATTAATCTGTATTGGAATGGTGGCTGCAAGTCGAAAAGTCTGTAAGTCGAATCTCCATTGACCTACAATGCACTGAAAACCGATTAATCCCATAACCAGTGGTTTTTATTCTATTTTTATTCCATTTTGGTTTTTTTCTGGTCTGTAAGTCGATTCTCTGGCTGCAAGTCGAATCTAAATTTTGCAGCCAGAGAAGTCTGTAACTCGAAAAGTCTGTAAGTCGAGCCGTCTGTAAGTCGAGGGTCCACTGTAGTATCTTCCAGTTTAAAAACAGTAAAGTGAAAGTTGAAACTATGTTAGTGTTGGGACTGGCAATACACACACACACAATTGGTTTGAGGACTAGATTACATATGTCGGAGGCATACTCTTGCCTCCTGATATCATTTGTCTTCAAATATCTTTAAGATATACGGACTGAGATCTTGTTACATAATACATGGCTGTGAAAGACCGATGGTCTCATCAGCAGCAGGAGGCAGAAAAACCTCTGTCCTACAGCTTCTCCAATTCCCATATAATCGTTTTCATCATGTGGAAGCCATAAGAGCTACAGGACAGAAGGAGGAAGTCTTTAATTACTGAGAATCATTAATGCTAGATAGTATTATCAGCAGGGGGAGATTTTCAGTAATTAAATCCTCCTCCCATATTATTGTTCGCACAGCTTCCACATGATAAAGCAGAATACACCAGACTTGGAAAAGTCACAGTACAGAAGCAGAAAATTTTTAATTTATTCGCGAAGGCTTTCACAGCTGGGATCTAATGGTTGTTGTGGGTTTTTCGGGCTCTTTGGCCATGTTCTGAAGGTTGTTCTTCCTGACGTTTCACCAGTCTCTGTGGCTGGCATCTTCAGAGGACTCCTCTGAAGATGCCAGCCACAGAGACTGGCGAAACGTCAGGAAGAACAACCTTCAGAACATGGCCAAAGAGTCCAAAAAAAAACCATAACAACCAAATTTTTAATTGCTGAAAAAGACCCTCCGGTGATGATGTCATCAACATTTCACCAGTGCAGTCAACTAGATTTCAGCTAAGATTTAGGAGTTTTAGTTCAAATTCTGTTCACAAATTTCAGCCTTTAAGAAACAATTAAGAATTCATCATCCTGAGGAATCATTTTCAGGATCAACATTCAAAGTTGCTATTATGAACCCCAACCCCCTGCTTCAGTTTTATAGTCTTGTTGTGCTCTTCACCATGACATGTGATAGGGTTGTGAAACGGAATAGAGTGCAGCTGACTGAAGAATGTCTGTGGCTTTCTGTCCCTATGCTACACAAAGGCTTTGCTGCCTTGTACCAAGCTGTCATTAAGTGCATAGATCATCCCTGGCAATATGTGACTTGCCAAGTTATAGGGTAGTATCTGTCCATGCTGGCTGGTAAAGGCCAACTAGAATAAGCTGGGCTTCTTCCTGTTTGAGGACAAATTGTTAGAGAGAATCAGATCTGCAATTTTTGGTACTTGATTTTTTTAAAAAAACAAATTGATATATCACAAATCTGTCTCACAGCACCCTACGTTTCTTTCTGTGGAAGGTTCTTCAACAAAAAGTCACACCTAGATACTATCCATTCTCCTTGTCTTCTCTTTCTCAAGTTATGGAACCAAAATCAACTTTGACTTTGCTCTGTAAATTGAGCTAGGGAACTGAAAGGAATAATTCTATCCCAAATATTGTAAGTGCTTTGGACACCTTCTGATGCAGTGATCACAAGAGATTAGTGCAACAAATGTTGGACTTAGCAGCCTTTCCAAGAACCTGTTCTTCAGTTCTTTTATTCATTGCTGGTAAGGAGATTGAAGATGGATCCCTATAATGCATCATTTTCTTAGTATCCTTCTTCTGCATGCTCATAGAATCATTCTGAAATACATGCTCAATAGTTTCCTTCCGAGAACATAAGCGCTCGTGAATGGGTTTCTGTAGATTTCTAGTCAAGTTGCATCTATCCACACATTGATTACATCCTTTTCACCTATCCCAAGTCCTAAAATGTTCATGCATATGAAGTGTGTGCTCATGGAATATGGCAAGGAATGATTGAAGATAATTTTAGATAACACCATAGAATTAATGGACAAGCATCAATATACCTGTTATCCTTTGGATTTCAAGCGGGTGCCAATGCAATGGAGCTTTTTGGTGATACTCCTGAACTATTCGCATCTTGAGGAGTCTCTATGCTCAACAGTTGCATTTGGACCTTCTGGTTCTCTTAGTGTTAAACACATGCACAAAGAACCTACTAAAAACCTCAATCTTTTTTTGGACAAAACTGTTTCGCATAATTTTTTCAATGGTTTTCTTTGGTGGCGGCAATCACCTGCTGTTGCACTACCTCCTTTTGTATGCCTGCCCTCCACATCTGCATTTGACAGGCTTTTCACCAGCATTTTGCATTCTCCATAATACCACAATATTGTTTTGGCCATAGTGCCATAAAAAGGGGATAGTAGCTACTTGGCTAATAATCTGTCAAAGTTCTAGAAAGTGATGGGAGATGGAAGAAGAGTGTGTAAACATATTATTAGAAAGATATAAAAAATTCATCATGGCTCTAGTTAGGAATTTTTTTTTATTTAGGACAAGAGTGGGTAAAACATACCTTCCAGCTATTTTGTGGCACCTCCTGCCACTGCCACTTACCATCACCATTTAAATAGCAGCAATACTGCCACTGTCCATGACAAGCATCCTATCAAAATTTGGCAATATTGCACAAGGCCGCTTCTCCTCTTTCTGTTCTCTTACAGAAGTAAAGAAAACACACCTGTCTCGAGAACTCTATGGTGCTGGGGGGGGGTATGAAGTATACAACTGCAGCTGCCAGAGAAATTTGGCAGTTATCACAATGGAAGCAGCAGTCTTGGCAGGTTGGGAATTCCACTAAGAAACCGCTTATAACAACCTTCCAATATAGTATTGTGTTAGTACTGAAGGTCAGAGGTGGAGCTATGGTTGATCTGGATCCCTAGTCTCAAATTGTAGCAAAGCTCAATTTAATTAAATCATCTCTTCAGGCCTCCTCCTGGGCTAAATCCAGCACTTGATTCCATATAGCAGCTTCATCTTCAATATCTTCATCCAAACTGAGTGCACATTTAAATGCTCAAAAACATCTTTAAAATAATGTTTACACATAAATGTAATTTAGAGTAGGAACCCTAGTCTTCTACATGATAATAGGATCATCCTGGGCCACCTGGGGGGGTCTTGGGCAAACAGGGATGCAGTATTTCCCTTCCTTTCTTTCATCATTTTTAGAAGGCAGTGTGGGGAGATTACTGTTTGATGCCTTGGCTATAAGTATATGCTATCTCACCAGGTTCCACTCTGTCTTCTATATATTGGCTAAAATCAGTACTTGGTCATAACTAGAGTGGGCCAATTTGAATCCACATTGATTCAGTGGGCCTACTCTAGTTGTGACTGACCTCCCTTCTTTCCCATTGTTGCAGCCAAAAAGCAAATGAGGATGGGAGAAATTTGACAAAGCTAAGGTTGTTGTCCAATGCACATGTAAGCCATTCCACTATACTGTGAGAGTAGTCCCTTTGCCAGTTCATCTTCTTCACCTGTTGCACCAGTCCTAGAACTTTTTAAAGTTCCTTTTTTGCATGTTAGGTCCAAGAATTGTCTAGCCTGCATGACTAGTAGCAAAGAATATAAATTCCAGAACCCCCAGCGATGATGGCCTTTGTGTTTTTATATATGATAGGCAACACAGTAAGTGAAGGGAAATGTGATAAGGCAGAACAGGTGAAGGAAAACTAACAAGTTCTGTCTGGAAAAAAATAGCTTGCTGCTACAATTTGACTCCTTTTTAAAAAACAAGCAAACAAACAAAGTATCTTGGTATTTCCCCATGGACCTGAATGTACAGATCAGGCCTTAACAGATGAAGTACGTAATTGCTGGACTTCCTGTGAAAATGTTCCCTTTAATCCCCGCTGCATATCTAATAGATATCTAGACCATATGTAATTTTAAAAGAACCAAATAGAAACTGTTATATTGATACAGGTGTTGACAGAACAAGCAATGTTGTTAACTCTTAAACAAACATTCTTCTTTATCTACCCTCAACCACCACTCTCCTGCCCAAACTCAAAAACTACACCAAACTGTCTTACTAACACTCTGATTTTGTCCTCTGAAGATGCTGGCCACATAGACTGGTGAAACGTTAGGAAGAACAACCTTCAGAACATGGCCAAAGAGCCTGAGAAACCCACAACAACCATTAGATCCCGGCTGTGAAAGCCTTCGCAAATACACTCTAATTTTCCATCTCTAGAACCCTATCTATGTCTTATCTCGACTCCTCCTCCTTGTGCTGAGTCTCTTATACCTCGTGACTCCACCCCTCCAGCACTCCTATTGGTCTATGCAAATAACATATGAATATTCATGGCCTCAACAAACATCACAATGACCAGAGAGATTTCCTTTCAAGTACTGATTTAACCCTTTCTGTGTCCTCGGGTCCAGACAGACTCCAGTCAAATCAGCAGCTCCATGTACTACACACCTTGTATTAAGTTGTGCAAATGCAGGCACTTTCACAGCTTCTTGATCTTGGATCTTCAGGTGGTGATGGTCTCAAATGGCATATTTATACAACTATGTTCAATGTACGAGATGTAGCCGTTCCTGAGTAAGCCTGACATGACATTATACATTGATTAGAACACAGGTTATTTTAATGTGGGGCTGTCCTTGAAGAGTACACTGATGTTTCAATTAAGCTTAAAAAAAAAAGGCATCTAGGCTTCTAATTTATGCAAGGTATTGCATTCCTACCACATCAGGCCTAAAACACCTCTACTGATTGCCATTTTCTTTTTCCAGACATAGTTCAAAATACTGATTTTAACTTTCCAAGTTCTAACTGGCTGATCATCTGAAGGGTTACCTATCTCATTTGTTGTTCAGTTATAAGATCAGCAAGACACCGTTCTGAAGACAGTCCTACTTTTCAGGCATGCAAGAATGGCATTCCTACCCTATATTACTCTCAAAATAGAATGGACTCTCTCTGGACTTGTGATAGGGACCCATTCTCTCTATATTTAAGAAGGTGGTCAAGATACACCTTTTGAACTTGACTTTTAGATTTGTCTCAATAATTCTAAGTGTTTTTATTTTTATGTTTTTAAGTAATTGCCCTTTTAGAAATGTTTTTACACCTAATTGAAGAGATTCAGAAAGACAGCATAGAAATTCTTTAAGTAAGGATGCAATCAGATGGTGAGAAAGGATTGCATCTCATTGCACCATAAAGGGTGATTTTGCTGAGAGTTGTCTCAAAGCAATCATTCTGTCTGTTGGGGAATTGCTCCAGCCCATCCCCCAAAAATAAGCCAACTGCTAGACCAAAGAGGTCCAATTTGGACATGGATTGAGGTCTGGCTAGAGTGGTATTGTCTGTACATTGTGTGATCACTGGGAAATAGTGTACAGTGGACCCTTGATTTACAGACGGCTTGACTTACAGACTTTTTGAGTTACAGACTTCTCTGGCAGCAAAATTTAGGTTTGACTTGCAGACTGAGATTTGACTTACAGACCAGAAAAAAAACCAAAATGGAACAAAAACGGCCTTACGGGATTAATCGGTTTTCAATGCACTGTAGGTCAATGGAGACTTGACTTACAGACTTTTTGACTTGAGAACCGCCTTCCAATATGGATTAAGTTCTCAAGTCAAGACCCCACTGTACACCACACAATGTCACAAGCGGTCCAAAATGCGAGCTATATGCCCATGTGCACACTAAATAAGTAGGTGCTTATTTAAAGCTACAGATTGAGAAAACATGCACACCCACAAGAGATGCACCACAATTTTCCATGGAGCAAATTAGATGTCTTGCAAAATTCATTGCTTTGTTGAAAATGTGTCCAGTTTTCCCCTCCTGATTGTAACACTGTTATATAAATACAGTCATTCAAGGGGAGAGCTGGATACTCAACATGTAGTGGACAGAATGATGGATTAGGAGTCAGGAATCCTGGGCTTGAATCACTGCTCAGCCATGAAAATTCATGGAGGGCTGAAACTGGTAAAACCACTCCATAAATATTTCACATATCTTAAAAGCCTGGTAGCATCACTATAAGTTGACTCTGACTCGATGACACATTGAACGCATAGCAAGAGAAGAATTATTACATGTGAAGTAGGCCTACATACTTCAGAATTACTTTGGTAATTCTTGTAGTGGAATGAGTAACCAATTGAATTTAACCTAAATTTAGGAGCAACTCTCATGTGACTAAAGCAATTATTCTATCTTTCCAACCCTTTCCAGTGAAATAAGAAACCTTTGTCAATTCTTTTTTGTTTTCTAGGATGCATTGTGTCATGCCTTATGTGTAAAGTATTTCTCTGTCATAAACTTCTACCATATTTAGTATCAGCTGGCTGGATAGCTCAATGAGTTAGGTCTCTGGCTGTGGAGCCAGAGGTTGGGAGTGAATTCCCCACTGTGCCTCCAAAGAGAACAGCCTTGGGCAAGTTGCACAGCCTCAGGTTGCTCCCAGAAGAAGGGAATGGTAAATCATTTCTGAGTACTCACTACCTAGAAAACCCTGGAAAAGGTGGCCATAAGTCAGAATTGACCTGACAGCACATAATTACTATTTATTGTGTGTAGTATCATGTGGTGTTGAAAGTCACATAATAGGTTTGGGGGCTATTACTAAATGATGTCATCATTTTGCAGTGATACCAGGGGTTATAGTATAGTGGGGGGGACAGAAAACAAAAAAAATCCTTTGCCGGTGCTGTATTTGTGGTTACTATATCCAAGCTTAAAAGTAAACTCTAGAAAAATACTCCCAGTTGAAAAGAATGCTGTCTTTGAATCAAATACCTCAGGTGGCCTACCTTGTATAAAGCTGCCCTCTTGTTATTGATAATGGCTTGTCAATTGCAGAATTGTGTTCCAAGGGAGATAAATGAATGGTTCAAGGTCTTTTTCTTGATTTTGTGGTAAAGCTGCTGGTTTCTACATCATTCCAGTCTGTCATATAACAAATAAAAATGAGGTAAATGAAGTAAACAGCTTTGTCATATAATCTACACTGCCCTTACTCAACATCTTATTCTTCTACTTATAAAAGCAGGTAAGTCATAGTGAATAACAAACAGTTATGGCTTAAGTAGTCATGGAGTCTCCAGTCACTTCTGCCATGAACTCACTGGGTGCCTTCAGTTAAGCCTCTCTCTTTCACTTTCAAAACCTCCTATCTGCAGTATTGGGGATAATAATTATTGTTATTTCATTTCCTTCCTTCCATCTTTTAAAACAATAAATATGAACTGTCTTCAAAAAGGCTTGTTCCTAGGTCAATTGCTTAGGTTCAAGAGGTACAAGAACAAAATGAAAGAAAGAAATGAAGTTTTACTGCTGTTTACTTATACATCAAGTAATGGAAGGAAGAAATTTTCTTAAATAAAACTGCTGTCACTCACCCCTCCCCTTTGACTATCACTATTGTCTTGTATAGTTAAAATATAAGTTGACAAAGAATTTTAGTCCATATTATTAAAATAACTTTCCATTTTCATTGTGGTATTGTTTGTTCAATACTTAAGAGTTAACAATGCTAAGTGAACAACAGGTACATGAGTTTAACCATGCATTGCAGTAATTTTGTTGCTGTAGAAGTAGACTAAGGTTGCAATCCTATGATTCTTGGGAGGATATCACAAGGACCACCAGACTGCATCTTAGCCTCCTTCAGCAGACTGAGGAAAAAGTTATCTACCATTGTAGAAAGAAGCCTGCTACTAACCCCCACCCTTGTTGCTCAGGTGCAGTCAAAAGAATAAAGAAGCATGTTGTAGGCAGATCAGGTCTTGAGTCACAGAACCCAAAGCCCCTACTTTTTCCTGAACACCCATTAAAGTGAATAGAAATTTTGTCAGCCATGGAACTGATGTAAAGAAAAGGGAGGTCATGCCTACCACTGCAACAACCACTGCCAACATATTATGCCCTGACAAATGGGAATTCCATTGAGCTTGGATGTATCACTTCCTGTGCCACAGATACCCTTGCCTCACCTCAGTAGGATTCGCCAGGACTAAAATTATACACTTGATAATTCTGTGTACACACTATAATTAAGGGTTCTAAAATGAATTAATGAAGTGAAGAACAGATTTAAGGAACTCAGTTTTGTGGTGTCATGAGTTCTGCCAAAGAAGATCTGGAAGCTGAGGGGTTAATTATAGCTGAGGAGAATGCTGGGCAATCAGAATCGCAGGCAGCTGAATCACCACCAGATTCTCCTCCCCCAGTAGCCAGAGTGAGGGAGAGGCTTCAGCCAAAGCCCGCATGAATGCTTCCCATAGGAAGATTAGGTCGATCAGTCCTGAGTATTAGCATAATGAGGTGTTTAGATGGTTGCTGTTGCTATAAAATCTGCACCCAGACGCTTGCAATCTTGTGGAAGCAACAAGTCAAACACTTTGGCTCACATCCACGCTCCTGCTTATCCTGGACCCTGTTCTCTGGACCCCTGGCTTTGGACTCTGACTGCTGACTATGGTTTGTGTTTTCGCTTTGGTGTTTTGGTATCTGCCTTGCATCTTCTGGACTTCTGATATTGGACTGGTTTATTAGACTGTTGCCTGTTGAAATGAGGCCCGTAACATTGTACAGGAGGCAGCAACAAAAACCATCCCAAAGAAAAGGAAATGCAAGAAAGCAAAGTGGCTGTCCAGCGAGGCCTTACAAATAGCAGAGAAGAGAATGGGAAAAAAAATGCAAGGGAGATAGGGAAAGTTACAGAAAATGGAATGGAGACTTCCAAAGAATAGCAAGGAGAGACAAGAGGTCTTTCTTAAGTGAATAGTGCAAAGAAATAGAGGAAAAGAATAGAAAGGGAAAAACTAAAGATCTGTTCAAGAAAATTGGAGATATTAAAGGAACCTTTTGTGGAAAGATGGACATGATAAAGGACAAAATGGTAGGGACCTCACAGAAGCAAAAGATATCAAGAAGATGTGGCAAGAATACACAGAGGAATTATACCAGAAAGATCTGGATATCTCAGACAATCTAGATAGTGTGGTTGCTGATCTTGAGCCAGACATCCTGGAGAGTGAAGTCAAGTGGGCTGTAGAAAGCATGGCTAACAACAAGGCCAGTGGAGGTGATGACATTCCAGTTGAACTATTTAAAATCTTAAAAGATGCTGCTGTTAAGGTGCTACACTCAGTATGCCAGCAAGTTTTGAAAACTCAGCAGTGGCCAGAGGATTCGAAAAGATCAGTCTTCATCCCAGTCCCAAAGAAGGGCAGTGCCAAAGAATGCTCCTACTACCATACAATTTAACTCATTTCACATGCTAGCAAGGTGAAATGAGTGCAATGCTAGCACTCCCAGGCTAGCAATGCTCCTTAACAAACCACATCCATCCATCCAAACCCCACAGCTCCTTCTTCTTCTTCCCTCAAGAGCCCCAAGAAAACTACCTCCTTACCTAAAGTAATTGAGTATGAACCAGTAAAAACTAAAAAGTATAAAGACTCACCTAATGAGAATACTCATGTTTTGAGTGAAATGATCGATTATCATCATCATCACCATCATCATCACTTTTTAATTTGTTTCTTTATTTTTACTTCTATATTTTGAGAGTTTGGGTGGAGATAAGGATAAAAAGAGCTGTTGGTGTTTTAGACCTATGGCCTCTGCACTATAAGTGCAAGCCAAAGAAATAACATCCCCTGATAAAAAATGTCTACATTAATCAAAGTGTGAGAGCATAAAATTTGGCTGGAAACTGGCAATTTGATTGTACATGATTTTGCATAAGATACATGTTTCTTCTTCTTTGCCACATGCTATACAATTAAATTACTGTACCATGTTTTATGCATATAATGTGCACATTATATGTTTCCCCCCCTCAGGCTATGGGACTTGCCACATGTTATGTTCATATGGGGCACCATAAACTTTTCAGCGTTTAAGGCCTCTAAAGGTCTTAATCTGGCCATGAGTCTGGCTCATCTTTAAATCCAAGGTTAATTGGTGCATTTTATACCAAGGTGTACGGAATATACTGCTAAGCATGTCCTTATAAACCTAATTTTAAAAGTGTGGAGGAAAGTCTGTGTTGAGCTACAGTCTGTGCTGATGGGTAAGCACTCAGACAACTTCTTCACTGCAGATGCTAAGAGAAATACAATTCTTTCTACTTGTCGCAGCACTTACTACAATTGACAGCACAGCATTTCAGGTGTTTTGCTGTGAGAAAGGCAATATGTGGCTGAATGAACAGGTATTAACACAGCTACATAGTACTCAAACGCTGTTATTTTAAAAGCAATGCATGAAATACTATGAAGAAATTTTTTTCCACCAGGGGGCACTTTAAAATCTTACATGATACGGATTCAAGAATGAAATGTGAACTGATTACAGAGGGTCCTAAATGAAAGCAAAGTATTATTAGGATTCTGGGGTTTAACTAAGGCTAAAAAACAGAGCCAAGTGTGCTCATATCATATAATGTGGGCCACTACATGCACATTTCCACCTTTTTATTACATATATGGCCTATCCTCCTCTCAGTTATAAAACTCAAATCATTAGGGCACTACCTCTGGTGAAAAGAACATTCATGCCATGTTCATGCCATGCTTCTGGATATTATATCACAGTTTGGCTGATTATGTCCTCACTTTTCTTTGTGTTTGTTTGCCATTTCTCTTTATTTATTTCATCTGTCAGTCATATTTTAAATATGTATCTCTGAATGAACAATAATGTTCAAAGGAAGAATCCAGTTTTACCTGCCTGATTGACACCTGGCGAAAGTGCTCATGTACACATGATAGTTCATTAAAATAAATATCTGTTTAAAAAAAAAAAGAGGCTGCCAACTAGGAGGCAGGAATGTTGGCTGATGCCCTTGGTGGAGCAGAAGGCAAACCAGGAAATGGAAGGTGGAACAAACAGTGACAGCCAGTGTGGATATTCTCACACAGGCATTCATTTATGCACTCCATGAAGAGAAGGCAGACAGGAGTGGACTAGCTGGGTGCGGCCTAAGCCTGTGGTTGGATAGTGCCCTTTTGATCATACCAGACTAGCCTCCACTGGAAGGTAGGATGGAAAAGAAGCTATGCTAAGACATTGAACAGAAGAGAAATGTTGCTACAGATTTGACTAGGCCGAAGTTCAAAGATAATGTAACTCCTTTTCTTGACTAACTGCACTGGTTCCCCTTTCATTTGTGACTGATGTTTGAGATACTGATTATTATCTTTTATGTCTGAAAGTTGGGACTAGGCTATTTGAAAAACCCTGTCCCTCCGTGGGAATTTGCACCTGCTTTAAGACCAGTTGTTTGTCTCTCCTTTGCACAGTTTTGCCTTCTAAGACAAATGAACCAATAGGTTTACTCTAGTGACTCCCCTCTGTGGCATTCCCTGTTAGGATGGTATTAGATAACTTCTTCCTCTCTTTTGTTCTCCTATCAATTAAGATGGTTTTCTCTAAATAACAGCTTGTTTCTGTTGTTGCTTATTTGTTCATTTGGGCTCTTTTCATCTGTTTTCTTTTACATATCATTAGATGGATTATTCTGCTTTAATAATCTCTGTTTTTACAGTGTATTTTGTAGTTATGTGCTTCTAATTTAGAAGCCACTTCTAATTTATGCTGAACCTGTGAATAAGAGATCTACAAAATGCCCTGTCTTTGACAGTCCTGTTCAGATCTTGTAAACTCAAGCCTGTGAGTTCCTTTAGGGAGTCAATTCATCTTCATATTTGGTCTTCCTCTTTTCCTGCTGCCTTCAGCTTTTTCCAGCATTATTGTCTTTTCAAAAGAATCCTGTAGGATAGCCCCAGTTTCAATATTTTTCAGGCTTGATTCAATCCACTTGTTTGTCTTTCTGGCAGTCCAGGGTATCTGCAAAGCTCTCTTCCGGCACCACATTTCAACCAAATCAATTTTTTCCTTGTCAGCTTTCGTTACTTCTCAACTTTCACACCCAAGCATTTTCATAAGATGCATGACAGTGTGGATTGGTGTTTATCTCCAGTGACACATTCTTCCACTTGATTATTTTTTTCTAGTTCCTTCATTGCTGTCCTTCCAAGTCTTGGTCTTCGGATTTCTTGGCTGAAGTCTCCATTAGAATGGATGACTGAACTAAAGTCTACTAAATCTCTTAAATACTTCAATTTCTCCACTGTCAACATCAAAGTTGTATATTTCCTCCGTAGCCGTGATTTTGGTCTTCTTGATATGCAACTGCAGTCTTGCTTTGGCACTTTCTTCTTTCACTTTCACTAAAAGTCCTTTCAAGTCATTACTGCTTTCTGTCAATAAGATGTTGCCATCTGCATATCTTAAATTATTGATGTTTCTTTCCCTGATTTTTATACTTCATCTGAATCTAGTCTGGCTTTCGGTGATATGTTGTGCATAAATATTGAACATATTATAAGAGATAAAATGCACCCTTGCCTGACACCTTTGCCTATAGGAAACCATGTGGTCTCTCCATATTCTGTACTAACAGTTGTTTCTTGTCCACAGTACAAGTTAGTGTGACCACGGTTGGTGGTCAGTAACCACTCCTGTCCATCACAATGGAACCTTGATTCAGGAGCCAATGGTTGAACAGAAGAGCCAGAACTAAGGAAATATAAGAGGAATGGAAGACAGTTAAAGATCAGTTAGAAGTTAGAGTTAGGGACTTCAATTAGGGACTTCAGTTAGGGATATCAGTTGGATAGGAGCAGTTTAGGAGGCTGGGCCCAGAAATGTGTTAGAGAAGATAATAGTGAAATAGAGAATAAGATAAGAAATGAATAAATACCTTGATTAAAAGGATTCTTCATAAGCAAATATAAATGTTATCGAACCACAGTTTATTAAATGAATAAAACAAGACCATCCATGATTCACTTTATATGATTTACTTATAAACACATAAATAAACTTTGTTATATTGGACAACTGTGATTTAAGAGTCATATTTGATATAGTGAGGAATAAATCCACTGGTGGCAGCGAAAAGGGTTGAAAAGTAAATGTCATACCCGAAAGTGAACCTGGGTTCTGTAGAAGAACAAACAGGGGAACTAGGGGTGTGTGACAGTTATGCATCAGGACAATCTGGTACTAAGGCACACCCATTTCTTTCAGAACAACCTATGGGTTCCCATGGTCCGCACAGTCAAAGGTTTTGCTGTAGTCTATAAAGCATAGATTAATCTTCTAAAATTCTTTGATGCTCTCCAGGAGCCAGCAGATATTTGTAATGAGATCTCAAGTGCCTCTTCCTATTGATAATCCAGCTTGAACATCAGCCACTTCTCACTCCATATAAGGTAAATGTCTTTGTTGCAACACCTTGAGCATCAATTTGTTTGCATGAGAAATTAAAGCAACGGCCCTGTACTTACTGCATGCCTTGGCATATCCTTTCTTGGCACCTGGAATGTATATTGAGCATTTCCATTCTGTGGGCCATTGTTTTATTTTCCATATTTGTTGGCATATACTTGTTAAGATTTTGACAGATTCATTCTCTGTGGCTTGAAAGCATTCTATTGGTATCCCACCCACCTCATGTGTTTTTTTTATTCCCAGTGCTTTTACTTTACTTTCCAGAAATGCAGGTTCTTCATCATGAGATTGCTCTTCCACCGAGTCTGTCAAACTTTTGTCTCTTCTGCATAGATCTTTAGTATACTGTTTCCACCTTCTCTTTATTTTCTCCTAGTTAGATAGCGTATTTCCCTGTTGGTCATTCAGCATCCCTAATTAGGCTTCAATTTCCCTTTGATTTCTTGGATCTTCTGCATGAAATCTCTTGTTTTTCCCTTTTGCTGTCTTCCTCTATTTCTTCGCACTGGTTAGTGCAGTAGTTCTCTTTGTCTCTGTGTCTCTACATTTTACATTTTATTTCTATTATATTTTCAGAACTGTTTTAATTTATCCCTTTTCAATGGGAAAACAAGAGTATGAAATATTGTTAAAATAAATTACAATTGCAAACACTGAAGGCAAAATTAACCATTTCACTTTTGCAAGTTTTGTACTGAAGCCATTTGCCATGGCAGATCAAAAGTATTGGATATTTTATTGTGAGATGAAGGTATTGCAATTCTTATATAACAGGTGTGATCTGATATGAGAGCTAAGAACATCCATAGCTGTTCAGCAAGTTCGTGGCTGGACTGAGCTGACTGTGAACCAGCTTTCAAGACTCATTAGCATAAGTGCTACTCTAGACAGCTTGCTGCCCTTGAGATTAGTCCCCAGGTGCATTTTCATTCTCTTTCACCTCAGTGTCATTTACAGTTTCTGTTTCAGCCTGTCAGGAAAATAACAAGAATAATCCAGAAATATATTCAGAGGTTTGTTTCTTCATCATCATAGCACCAAAGATAAACTGTCAAAAATAAATCAAAGTACTGAAGCTTTCATTTGTTCCTCACCTTGCCTAGGGTGAATAATATCAATTAATATGAACATAGAAACTGAAGAGGGCTTTCTCCCTCTTAATTGCATCATGTGTTAGCAAAATGATTCACTAAGCTCTTTAAAATAAATTATATTTCATCATAACTCTTTTAAAAATTAAACACAATGATTTGAGTGGGTTTTTGAACATTGCTGACCACTTAACAATGATTTATTATTTAAGGAGCAACCCCTTGGAAGTCTTCTGCTCAAAGGCATCATAATCCACAAATAACTTCACATACACGACGGTCTTCTCTTACAGGAATATATAGAAGCCAAATGCTGTGTGGTTCAATTGACTTCCAAACAATAAAATTGATATTTGTATAGAATTTTTACAGTGTTTTGTTTTTCAGTACACAGTGCACTACCACCAATCCTCCCTCAAACCCTATTTTATTTATTTATTTATTTATTTGATTTATACCCCGCCTATCTGGTCCAAACGGACCACTCTAGGCGGCTACACAAAACTAAATAATTTTGGTTTCTAGCATTTACTGATATCCAATGGAACTAGGAGTCTGAGTGAGTGAGTGAGTGAGTGAGTGAGTGAGTGAGTGAGTGAGTGAGTGAGTGAGTGAGTGAGTGAGTGAGTGAGTGAGTGAGTGAGTGAGTTTATTTGTTTGTTTAAAATATTTCTATCTTGCCTTTCTTCCCAAAAGGATGCAGGTTCTTGCATGTAAATCATTAAAACAGCCAGTGTCAGATGGTTTGGGAATTATAGAGTGTTTTGAGGAGTAGAGCCTCAAGATGGCTTGCAGAGACGCTGTAAAGAAATGAATATGGTAAAACCATCACTAGAAAACAAGGTCATATCTGACATTGAGGACCACATGAATGTTAAGAGTTATAGCACTGCACCTACTGTAGTTAGGTTATACTGTATGTAAAATAATTTAAATGGCATGCCTCACTGTTTTCTAACTTTATATTTGGTGACAGAGTCCTGATACCACAATTTAGACATCATGGCCAAAATCCTATTTACTATGTCTGCTAGTGTAACTCCATCATCATAAATCTTAGTTGTAAACTGCTACAAATTAAGATGTTTGCATAGGTGGACAACCACAAATGCCAACACTGCCTACTTTGTTTTGGCAGAGTGTGAAATTTAATGGCTTAAAAACTCTACCTATGCAGCAGAAAAAGTACTTTGTTGAGTTTTACACAGCAAAACAGTGCGACAGTAATAAGCTTACAATTATAAGCCTTCCACTCTAACCCTGCTGCTGTTGAATGCCAGGTCTGTATCCAACAAGCCCCAGCTAATTCAAGATCTTATTCTGGAGGAGGATGCAGACCTGGCATGCATAACCGAGACGTGGCTTAATGGGGAGGGTGGACCTCCTCTGGCTCTCATCTGCCCGCCCGGTTATGATGTCCAGCACCAGGGTAGACTGGAAGGGCGGGGGGGGAGTAGCCATTGTATATAAATCCACCTTGGAGGTTACCAGGCGCTCCTCGGCAGTAAGGCCGGGTCTAGAGGCCCTCCACGTGTCGATTGGGGCCAGGGATGGAATTGGGATTTTGCTGGGCTACCGTGCTCCCTGCGGCCCAGCCACTTCCCTTCCGGAGCTGGCTGACTTTGTCTCCGCGGCATTGTTGGGATCCCCGAGGCTTTTGGTCTTGGGTGATTTCAACGTGCATGCGGAGGCAGAGGTTACTGGGCCAGCTTCTGAGTTCTTGGAAACCATGGCTTCCTTGAACATGTCCCAACATGTCAATGGCCCCACCCACGTGGGTGGTCACACACTGGACCTGGTCTTTTCCTCCAATTGGGGTGAGAGTGGTCTGATGGTGACGGACCTGGTGTCAGTCCCCTTGTCATGGTCAGATCACCACCTGATTAAATGTAACCTCACAGTGGCTCTCCCCCCACGCAGGGAGCAGGGGCCTATTGCTATGGCCCGCCCTCGAAGACTACTGGATCCGATTGGTTTCCAAGATGCCATGAGAGGGATTACCACTGACCTGGCTAGCGCTCCTGTCGACGTCCTGGTGGATAGCTGGTCCACCGCTGCCACCCGGGCAGTGGACACGATCGCGCCCAAACGCCCTCTCCGACGCAGAACTCGTCCGGCGCCCTGGTTTTCCCAGGAGCTCCGGGCGATGAAGCGAATAAGGAGAAGGCTAGAGCGTAGATGGAGGAAGAATCCGACGGACAATAACTGGATAGCCGTTAAGGTCGCAACTAACCTTTACCTGAATAAGGTGAAGGCTGCCAGTAGATCATTCTTCGCTAACCGGATAAGCGAAGCATCCAACCAGCAGGCGGAACTTTTCCGTATAGTGCGCGACCTATCCGGAGTTGGCCCGGGAGATCGGCCTCCCCCTAGTTTTTCACCGGACCAATTTGCGGCATTTTTTAAATCTAAAGTGGAGGCCATCCGCCGGGAGCTCTCTCCCTTTTTGAATACAGTGAATCGAGCTGAGATGTCCAGCGCTCCGTCTTGCCCGGTTATTTTTTATTCTTTTCAGCCAGTTACGCCTGATTCTGTGACCAGAGTGCTTGACCGCTGTCGGGCCACCACCTCCTCCTTGGACCCTTGCCCGGCCTGGCTAATCAAAGCAGCCAGGCCGAAAACAACTGAATGGGCCACAGCTATAATAAATGGGTCTTTCCTTGAGGGCAGATTCCCATCTGCCCTCAAGGAGACACTCATTAGGCCCATACGAAAGAAACCTAGTTTGGCGGCGGACGAAATTGGCAATTACAGGCCCGTCGCCAATATTTCTTTCATGAGCAAAGTGGTGGAGAGGGTGGTGGCAGACCAGCTTCAGGCACTCTTGGATGAAACAGATGCACTGGATCCGTTCCAGTCGGGCTTCAGGCCACGCCACGGGACAGAGACGGCATTGGTCGCCCTGTATGATGACCTGCTGAGGGAGGCCGACAGGGGCAAAATGTCTCTGTTGGTCCTCCTCGATATTTCGGCGGCCTTTGATACCGTCGACCACGGTATCCTCCTGGGGAGGCTCTCCGAGCTGGGAATCGGTGGCCTGGCGTTAGCCTGGCTCCGCTCCTTCTTGGAGGACCGCCCCCAGAGAGTTCAGCTTGGGGAGAATGTCTCGGCCCCGTGGAGCTCCAATTGTGGGGTTCCACAGGGATCGATTATCTCCCCAATGCTATTTAACATCTATATGAGTCCGCTAGCGGGGGTCATCAGGAGGTGTGGAGCGATGTGTCACCAGTACGCTGATGACACTCAGCTCTACATCTCCTTTTTGCCAACTGCAGATGATGCCGTCCTGACCCTCCAACGCTGCCTGGAGACTATACTGGAATGGATGCAGGAAAATGGCCTGCGGCTGAACCCGGACAAGACGGAAGTCCTGAGGGTGGGGCCCCCCCGTAGTTGGTGGCCTGGTTGGCCCTCTCTCCTTTGGGGGGGCGACCTTGGCCCCGGTGAGCGGGGTCCACAGCTTGGGCATACACTTGGACCCGACGCTCACCATGGAAACACAGGTGACGTTGGTCGTCCGCTCCGCCTACTTCCACCTCTGGCGGATTGCCCGGCTGCGGCCCTATCTCGACACGGGGGCCCTCACTACCTTAGTACACGCACTCGTAATCTCAAGATTAGATCACTGCAACGCGCTCTACGTGGGGCTACCTTTGAGGCTGATACGGAAACTTCAGATGGTGCAGAATGCAGCAGCCAGACTCCTCACCGGAGGGAGAAAATATCATCACATCTCTCCCATCCTGGCTAGACTGCACTGGCTGCCCATTTGTTTCCGTATCGACTTCAAAGTCTTAATGCTCACTTATAAGGCCCTAAACGGTTTGGGACCTCGATACTTGGCGGAACGCCTTCACCCACCAAGTTCTACCCGAACCACCCGCGCGAGCCAGGAGGTAAGGCTGAGGAGCCTGACGCCGAGGGAGGCCCGGAGAGAGAAGACAAGAAACCGGGCCTTCTCGGCGGTGGCTCCTCGCCTTTGGAACAATCTCCCTCCTGAGATTCGCGCGGCCCCTTCGCTGGGTACATTCAAAACTCAATTAAAAACATGGCTTTATGTCAAGGCCTTCCCTCCTGCCAGCATCTAATTTAATTTAAATTACTTTTCTCTTCTTTTTCTATTTATTATTTATGATTTATTATGTTTTGTTAATTGATATTTTGATATTTTTGGATTTATGCTATTATAACTGTATATTTTTATGTTAGCCGCTCAGAGTGGTACCGACTTACCAGATGGGCGGGATACAAATCAAATAAATAAATAAATAAATAAATATAAATAAGCAAGTTCCCCAAAAAATCCCCTTATATAAGTAGACCAGCAAAAATATTAGACAACAATAAAAAAGGAAAAAACAAACAAACAACAGTATTTACTTTCAAAATTATGTTCTCAAAAACTGGACGTGAAGACACAGAATAACTAGTATTAACAAGAAGAAGAAAAGAAGAAGAAGAAGAAGAAGAATTTAATTTGTTGAAATCATGACCAAGGACTACATAATGTCTGGTATTAAGTGAAGAAAAATCTCACTCATCATAAAAACGGTTAAGCCCCCTAGTGACAGGAAGGAAAGAGAGCTATTGATAGGTTGCCTAAGAACAAATATGTCAGGTTTTTGTACATAACATGGTGGGTTGCTACATATTTCAAAATTCTTAACTAGCAGCAATACATAGCTGAAATTTACACTGATGGAATTAGGCAGTGTCAATATTTCAAGTGGTTTCTGGTCCATTATTCAGAGCTGTTTCTAAAGTTTTTTAGTGTTTTGACCTCTGCCCATCCTATTTGTCTTTAAAATATTGTGCCATTACATCATGGGAATGATTACAAACTTGGCACTTAAGATGTCTTTACCCTTTAAAAGTATAGTGGCTGAAACAGAATCACTCAATACACATCAATTTTGCTTGGGAGAACTAGAGCTGATATGTACCAGCAAGTTGCTGTGCTTCAAAGTGGCTGCAAGTGAGAGCACTGATTGTAGATCTGCACATCTGTCTTCACTGTATTTGCAGAACCAATTTCTATTACTTCCTTTTTCATTCTTTAAACACTTTCATTACTTGTCATCTTTTCTAAGAAATGAGAAACAATCTAAGTCAGCATGAAATTTCTGCTCACATGAGTCTTCTACTTTGATACCATGTCTGTAGTACACAAGGTTGGCATGTATCTCTTGAGAAAGGTTCTTTTGTGCCTTTAATATATGCATTACAAGCAAAACATTCAGAAGATATAGCCTTTGCTGCAGAAGTTGCCATCAGACTAGAAGTGTCAGCTGTTGGTTTTATGCCTAGCTTTTAAAACACAAAACCATTGTGAAAGAAAAGGGAAGGTGGAGGAAATCAACATTCCTACAGATATGTAGATATAAAACACCCCACAGTGTTACATTTTACTCCTGTGGCTATAAGATTTAGAAATCTCAGGAGTTCAGCGATATATTTTAAAATGTAAATTGTCTGTTTGCTCTTTCAAAATGCAGCTGAGGTTCATAGAATTGTACTGTGAGCCTGTGGGCCATAGTCAATACATTCCAGTATATCAGCTAATTTGCCATTTCTTTCTTCCCTTCTGTAATTTTCTTCAAATGATTGTTACTGGCATTTTAGTTTGATTTTTTTCCAAAACTTTGCATCACAGTTATTTGACTTTGTCCTTTGGTGGAGGATGTATTTGTTGTAGTTTTTAAATAAATGACTCACATGTAATTTCAGAAACAGAATAATTATATTTCTGAAAATATCTTTTAAGCTTTCAGTATATTTGTTGGATATTTAATATTGGCTATTGATCCTTTTCCCCCAGGGTCTGTTGTAATAATTAGTAGCAAAGCTTAAAGAAGAGGAAAGGAAACTGTTAACAGTTCACTAGGTAGTTAGAGATTCTTATTTCTATGTTACAATTATACCCTGATTCAGAAGGCAGTTACTTTGGCATACAAGGATTTAAGCCAATTTTATAGATTTCCATTGGACTAAATGAGCAGAAAATCAAGTTAGAGTTAATTGGGCTCTAGTTATAGATTAGATAGTTTATTTAAAGCTTTTCCAAAGCAAAAACAAAACAATCTTCCACCATTCCAAGTGTAAAAAGACGAAAGAGAAGATCTATCTCAACTAGTGTATGTCCTTCCTTTAGAAGACTGTCCTTATTTAACCTTTTCTCTCAAACACCATGCAAATGTTATGCATCTGGGATATGAGTAGGAAGGCAACCAGACTCAAAATGCTTGTTTTTTCCATAATTATTTATTACATTTAGATCATGACTATTTTTTCCACATCATAGAATTCAAGGTAATATACATAGAGTTTCCCAGGGAATTTTCCTTCTAACAACTAACTTGACTCAGAGACCTCCACTCCCTACCCTCTGATCTGAAGTCATATTTTCATCCAGATCATTCCTTATGCTTTTGCATTGTGCTGTCATGTATGTTTATTTATAATATTGTCTTAGGTTGATTCACCGCAGACCCATAACCTGTAGCACTCAAATGTTCGTTTCAATGTAGTTTAACAAACAGCTGTTTCAATTACTTTTGAGAAACAGGAATGTAAAAAAATGCTCTTTTGAAAACTGCACCAATTACAGTTTTCCTCCTTGGAATTATACACATATCTCGTTACTTTATATATTTAAAAAGTTTCCACATTCTATGTTCCAGGTCGCAAAATACCTTGATTGTAGAATGCCTGGTCTGGCAAGGTCTACTTGTTGTGAGGGGCAGCCATCCTTTATTTTTTTATCTAAGTGAAATGGGCCAAGTAGAAAGGGCTGCAAGGAGGTGAAGAAAGGGGAGAAGAAGCCAGCTCTCTTTGTGCAGCCTCACATTTGATATAAATATTAGACCACCATTCCACCTCTTACATGAGCTGGACAGATAGAACAGCAAACAAACATGGTTGTCTCTGTGATGGATCTACTTTTGAGTTGGAGTGACATTCATTTACTCCCTCCATTGTAACACCTCTAAATCTTTTTTGGCTCCTCCTAATATCAGTAATTCATTAGATAAATTATCTCCACACCACTCTTTCAGTTTATTTAGTTTGGTTGAACCTCTAGTGCCCCAGATGAGACAATGGCTCCCATCATCCCTGACCATTTCCCATGACAGTTAGAGACCAGAAATCTATGATGAACAAAAGTTTATATACCAAACAGCTTAAAACTGAAAACATTTTGATTTAGTAGGATTGTTAATTCTCCAGAGCTAATGCAAGAAATTTGTTTTATGCAATTTAATCACTTTATACCCCTTTTCCTCTTAAGGTCCAGTCTAGATTAACAAACATGCTTAAAAGGAAGGTATAATTACTTTTGAAAAACAAATTGCAAGGATTTCAACGAGACACAATATAGTAGTGATAGGATATTTCAGTTATTCAGATATATGTTGGAAGGCAAATTCTGCAAAGTACAGTCCTTCCAAGAAAGTCCTGGCTTGTGTGGCTGACAATTTTCTCCTACAAAAATGGAGAAAGAAACTAGAGAACTGGTTGTTGTGGATTTTTTGGGCTCCTTGGCCATGTTCTGAAGGTTGTTCTTCCTAACGTTTCACCAGTCTCTGTGGCCAGCATCTTCAGAGGACAGCTTCCTTTTGTTGTTGTTGTTGTTGTTGTTGTTGTTGTTGTTGTTGTTGTTGTTGTTGTTTAGTCATTAAGTCAAGTCTGACTCTTCGTGACCCCATGGACCAGAGCACGCCTGGCCCTCCTGTCTTCCACTGCCTCCCAAAGTTTGGTCAAATGCATGTTGGTAGCTTCGATGACACTGTCCAACCATCTCGTCCTCTGTCGTCCCCTTCTCCTCTTGCCCTCACTCTTTCCCAACATCAGGGTCTTTTCCAGGGAGTCTTCTCTTCTCATTAGATGGCCAAAGTATTGGAGCCTCAGCTTCAGGATCTGTCCTTCCAGTGAGCACTCAGGGTTAATTTCCTTCAAAATGGATAGGTTTGTTCTCCTTGCAGTCCAGGGGACTCTCAAGTATCTCCTCCAGCACCACAATTCAAAAGTGTTAATTCTTTGGTGGTAAGCCTTCTTTGTGGTCCAACTCTCACTTTCATACATTGCTACTGGAAAAACCATAGCTTCGACGATGCAGACCTTTGTCAGCAAGGTGATGTCTCTGCTTTATAAGATGCTGTCTAGATTTGTCATCGCTTTCCTCCCTAGAAGCAGACATCTTTTAATTTTGTGGCTGCTGTCACCATCTGCAGTGATCATGGAGCCCAAGAAAGCAAAATCTGTCACTACCTCCATATCTTCCTCTTCTATTTGCCAGGTGGTGATGGGACCAGTGGCCATGATCTTAGTTTTTTTGATGTTGAGCTTCAGACCATTTTTTGCGCTCTCCTCTTTCACCCTCATTAAGAGGTTCTTTAATTCTTCCTCACTTTCTGCCATCAGAGTGGTATCATCTGCATAGTGGAGAGTTCTGACTAAACGTGATCCAGCTGGAACAGGAACTGGCAAGCCACTCCAGTATATTTGCCAAGAAAACTCTATGGACAGAAACCAAGTAGGGTAGGAGTTTCTAAAAAATAAATTCTAAAAGCATAAATACAAACAATTCTAACAAGGAAAGAAAAAGGTGGGAGGCAGCAAAAAAAGGCCAGTGTGCTTCATATAAAGCTCAGGGAGGACTTGAAAGCAAAAAAATGGCATGTATAGGAAGTGGGAAGAAGGCCAGGTTACCAAGGAAGACTCTCAGTCATCCCAGAGTGCAGGACACACGACAATGGGCCCAAGTTACAGGAAGCCAGATTTTGATTGAATATCAGGAAATAATTCCTAACTTTTAGAGCAGTAAGATAGTGGAACCAATCATCTGAACAGGTGGTGAGTGCTCCAACACCGGAGGCATTCAAGAGAAACTTAGATAACCACCTGGCAGATATCCTTCAACTTGTATTCCTGCATTGAGCCGTGGGTTGGACATGACGGTCGTATTGACCCCTTCCAACTTCATTATTGTATGATTCTATGATAGTTGTGAAACAAATTGATGGAGTGTCGATGGTAGTGTGATCTTTTTGAAACATCCAGGTGTACAGAATGTGTTCCTCCTGTTCCTCCTGATCTTTAAAAACCAGAAATCAGTGACTGTTTCTGTATCACCTGACAGAAGGTTGATATACTCACAAAAACTTGACTCAAGCCCAACTCTGCATGAAAACTGACTTCCTGTGGGTTTTGTTTTTATTTTTGGTCCTGGTATGTCTTTGTGGAAGTGGAGAAGGTGTTGCTAAGAGATCTGAGATATAGGGCCACAGCATTATAGGCTCTTCAGAACCATTAATCCCGGCCTAAGTAGCTCTCTGTATGCCTCTCATGTGTGGTATCTATACCTTTTTTTTCCTGTATTATCAGTGCCTGTGGTGCTTCTCCCAAGCCTCTTTTAAAGTGAATCATCCTGATCCCAATCAGCACTTTTTCATTCGTTATCCCAAATCAGATTCTTTCCTGTGTCAGGCTTTAATGCTCACTCATCAAAGGCTGTTTATCCTCAGTCATTTGCTGTCACTCTTTTACCCTGTCTGAGTATGTTAGGACACTTTCCATGCTGACATATGGTGTTAATCGGTAAGACTGACAGCTCGTATTCAGTCTAGTCATCTGAAGCAAGAACAATCATTTACTTTCAGTAACCAGCCAGAGATAGACCAAGATAGCTACTATCTCTCTGGGATATTTACAATGAATTTTAATACCAGGCCTCCACCTGTATGAAACCTGATTTTTTTCGCAGTGGAAGTCACTGGCTTCCAAAGAAGAGAGAGGTGCTATTTCTGTCTATATATCATTCCCCTCCTATCTGATTTATGCTTTTTCTTTTTCAGATGTCAAAGAGGCAGTACATCATCTCTTTGTTCAGTGTAGTTGTCACAGAGGTTATAAATAATATCTGTAACGTAAAAACCTTCAGTGGCAACTCCCGAAATATTTCAAAATTTCACATCTCTGTGCAAATAATGTCACTTTGTTTTGTTAGCTTTTTTGGTTACTTTGTGTGGTGGCTGAAAAACATTACACCGGGCTGGATCAGTATTTGCTCCAAAGGATGCACTTTTTCGGCAGAATCCCATTTGATGATGTAAACTGGGAAGAGATTATTTTTGCCAATTATTCTACCCCACATCCCCCAGGATTGTCTCCCACACTGTTCTCGGGCACTTCTGAAGCCTCCAGAGCAGATTATGGGAATGAGGGCAGGTTAGAGGACTGGAGGGTTAAGTGGAAATCTATGGAAGTTGTATCTTCCCCATTCCCTCTATGGAAATGTTTCTTTGGATCAGAAGTGTTCAAAAACAGAAGGCCACTTAGGTACATTTGATGTTTTGGTTGCAGGCAAGCGTTTGTGCTGTCCCTTTTTCTTTGACATAGTAGTTTATTTTAATTTTAAGTGGCAGGAGGACAACTGTGGTGGCACTTATTGGAGACAACACTTTGATTCCTGCCTGAGATTGCAGAACAGCTTCCGCCACTGCCAGATATGGTAAAATGAATCTTTGAAATGTTTGTGTGTATTCTGAAACCACAACAAAATTACACAACTTATGGGCAAACACATATCAAACATACTTTTACCTTGCATAACATTTATCACTTCACTGTCTGCACATTGTTGAGGAAAGTTGCATGGTGTGCAGAAACTGAACAGATGAGGTGCCTCATTCTCTGTAACATAAGAAGTGGCACCTCTTCAGTTTCTGCAGTTAAAACTTGAGAATTGAGTCTTGCAGTGGGTAAAACCTAAGGAGCAATGCTTTAAAAAAGCTTCTATCATGGAACAATAAATACCCCAATATATTTATTTTATGAGAAAACCACAATTGTAGGTTGAGAAGGGATGGTGGGGACCTCACTGCTGTCATACAAGTTGCAGTAATGTTAACACATGGCTTTTTCTTGTTTTCTTAAACATAGTTGTGAATGAAAGGTTGCCGGTACAGTGGGGTCTCTACTTAAGAACTTAATCCGTATTGAAAGGTGGTTCTCAAGTTGAAAAGTTCTTATGTTGAATCTGCATTTCCCATAGGAATGCATTGAAAACCATTTAATCCGTATCTGCTCTTTTCCGTCCATAGAAACTACAGTGGAACCTCTACTTAAGAACTTAATCCGTTTTGGAATGGTGTTCTTAAGTTGAAATGTTCTTAAGTTGAAGCAAAATTACCCATAGGAATGGACTGAAAACCAATTAATCCGTTCTGGCTGTTTTTTTTGTTATGTAGAGGTGCGTTCGTACATTAACCAAAGCTGGTTAATACGTACTCTACCACTATGGGGAGAATTTTTTTTAACCTAAGATGACCTAAGGTTAAAAAAAGAGCAGGAAAGGATTTTTTTCCTGTTCTTATCTTGGATTTCTGTTCTCAAGTAGAAGCAAAATTTAGCAAATGGAGCTGTTCTTAAGTTGGATTGTTCTTAAGTAGGGACGTTCTTAAGTAGAGACCCCACTGTATTGTGCTTCTTACCACAGGACCTTTAGTAGCTGCGTAACAGAGAGACATTTAGCACATGAAAAAACAAATCTTAAAAAATGGAGGAAATTTTCCCCTTTTAATTTTCTGAGTGGTGAGCTATGTCCAGACACACACTATCCAGGCCAAAAAAGGTGTCAAGGCACACCAGCAGATACATGTGTTAAGTACAGTTGTTAAAATTTTGTGGGTTGCTGTCATCAGTACAGCCAAAGCATGGGACATTAGAATAGACCAGGGGATTCTGGGAGCTGTAGTCCTGTACAGCTGAAAGAGATCAAATCAAGGAATGTGGTTATATCAGAGCTTGTAAAAGTTAGAGTTTTGGACTGCAATCCCCAGAATTCCCCAAACAATGTAGATTATAATCTCCTAAAAGATATATTTTAAAATATCTTTTATAGTGAGTCCAGAATATTCTACATGCATCCTGGCTATTTGGCTATTTCTAAAGTACTGCAAAGAGAACAGACCTATCCATTTTGAAGGAAATCAACCCTGAATGCTCACTGGTAGGACAGATCCTGAAGCTGAGGCTCCAATACTTTGGCCTTCTCATGAGAAGAGAAGAATCCCTGGAAAAGACCCTAATGTTCGGAAAATGTGAAGGCAAGAGGAGAAGGGGACAACAGAGGATGAGATGGTTGGACAGTGTCACTGAAGCTACCAACATGAATCTGATCAGACTCCGGGAGGCAGTGGAAGACAGGAGGGCCAGGCGTACTCTGGTCCATGGGGTCACGAAGAGTCGGACTCGACTTAATGACTAAACAACAACAACAACAACAACAACAACAACAACAACAACAACAACAACAACAACAACAACAAAAGGAAGCTGTTAAATGTCACTCACTTTCAAGTCAGGAGAGCTGAATCCCAGCTCTCCAGTAATCATCAGCCTTTTTAAGCTCCCTTTAGCTAATTATTGTTTCTAATCTAGCAGCAGGAACCTTCAGGTCTGCTGGAAATATCAGAACAGGAAGGACTTCTGCTGTCCATGATAGATGAGGGGGGAGACAGAAAATGTAAGAGGAGAGGATTTGAGCTTCATTAAAGTCGTCTCCTGTAGTTCAACACTGGGAAAACACTGATGTTGGAAGGACTGCCGTGATTCCACCCCAGCAGCTGCCACTGCTGGCGGCAAGATAAAGGTCTTTCAGTGAAGGAGAAGGCTGAAGAGGGTGCACGATGAGAGACAGACAAAACAAGCTTAAGGAAGGGGGGCATTTTCCAAAGAGTCTACAAGATGTTCCAGAAGGACAATGGCTTTTTTTTTTGACTGTACTATAAGGAGATGCTTCTCTGAAAGGAAGGACCATTAATTGGAACACAACCAGAGTGCCACCATGTGGTGTTTCTTTTGTGGACTCTTGTACCAAGAGGAAACAAAGCTGGGTAATGTTATGCAATGCAGAAGTAGGTACTCTGAAGATAAGGGTTTTCCCCCTAAATGGTGCAATATCTTAATATGCAAAGGGCATCTCCCAACATACTAACTTTTAATTCATGAAAATATTTTAAGCAATTCTGATTCTTCTTGTTGTTCCTCTCCTACTGGCATTTGAATATCATCATGGCTACTCCAATGTTGGATGTGGCAACTCTTTAAAAATGATGTTATGTTGTATCCAAACCAGTCTTGAACATTCTCCAATGAAAAGGTTCTTCTATCTGTATGTATTTTGTCACATTTTTTTAACCTTAAATTACAAAGTAAATTACAATTATATTGTTTTATGTCATTTTCACTTCTTATTATATGACCAACGTATTCTAGCTTACTTCACTCTATGTGTTTTATGATGTGATGGTTTTTAGTCCTTATTACTGTTTTGTGGGTCATTTCCTAGAATCAATAAATTCTAGAATTCTGCAACAAACCCATGTTTCACATGGGTTTTATCTTTTTCATAATAACCTGTGTTAAAACTCCAAGACTCTGTATTGTACAGTAGAACTAAGAATACATAGTACCATACAATGCGTAGTCTCAATGCTATTTTTAAAGTTTTCATTGCAAGTTTCATTCTTCATCTTAAGCAACGTGTTTTCTGTTTTAAGATTCATCATGAGTTCATCCACATAATCTTTCACTTGGTGTAGAGCATCTTTATCCCACCCTTCCTCCATGCAACTCAGGGTAATTAACATGGATTTTTCCTTTCCATTGTCTCTGTACAACTATGACACATTATACTTTTAATTCAGATTATTAACTGTCTATGGGAGAGATCTGTTAGGGATACCTTCTTCCTTTGAGACATTAAGCCAAAACAAAAATAAAAAAATAAAGACGACAAAAACATTGTGGCACCTTAAAGATGAACTGCTATATTTTAATGTAAGTTTTCATGGACAAATTAACTTCCACTTCCTGGTCATTTGAGTAATGGGTGTGCAAATAGAGCTACAGTACTGGAGTGATTATACTGGAAACAGTGGTGTAGTCATACCACCAAAGGGAGGTAGAAGCGCAGGGCCTTTTTTGCAAACAGGAAACTCCTGGATCACTCCCTGTTAGCTGTGTCAGATAACTCCCTCCATCCCTGCAGCTAACTGCTGGCCCATCCAAACTACCCTCTCTTTGTATGTCATTAGGATATATTTTCCCCCACCATTCAGATCACTTTCCCCTTTGGTTAAGGGAGGAATCTTATCCAGCCTCCCACTCCATCCAAGGCAGGGAGAGCCGGCTAATCCTCTCCTTGCTTGCCTGCCTGTCTGCTTGCTTGCTTGCTTGCTGGATCAGGATGGCTTGGGTGCTGCTTAGCTGTCTGCATCCCAATCAGTGTCAGTGCAAGCAGGCAAAGTGTCAAGTAAAACCCAGAAGAGGAGCCATCCTGCAATTCTCTCATCAGGCTGCTTGGAATATTCTCCTTTTTTCCCATCCAACTGTCTCTCTGTGTGTGTGTTTGTGTGTGTGTGTCTGTCTGTCTGTATCTTTCATTCTCTCTTCGTCCCTCTCTCTTCTTCCATATCTCCCTTTCCCTCCCCCCCCCCCCGTGTTTTGCAGTATCCTGCTACTGAGCCCAGGAAGAGGCGGGAACTAAGTAATAGGAATGTAATGGCATGCACATTTCACAGCAGTGCAAGGAAAATGGGGGGGGGGTGTCGGGGTATGTGTGATCTCTGGATCAGCTTTTTCCTCCTCTCCCCACAGATTCCTGCCTTTTTCCTGCATAGCTGCAGCTGCCATAATTTGGAGTGTGTCGATACATGCTCAGGAGAGAGAGAGAGAGAGATATGGAGGGACCTTGCATTTCTGAATTTGTGACTATACTACTGATTGGGAAATTGAAGGCATTTAAGCACTAACCATTTCAGGAGGATCTGAGCCAAGGGGTAAGCTCTCCCTTGCCCATTGAAATAGGCTTTCTAAATGGCTCTTCAAGTGCTTTTTGTACTAGCTTATTAGATTTCCCAGTCCAGTTTGTCCAGACAAAATTGGACTTTTGAGCTGTTCAGGGTGGCTCGAATGGTGTTTTCTGATAATGTGTGCTGGTGGCCTTTCCACAGGTGTGTGAAACAGGATGCTGAACTTGACACTTCATTTTGGTCCAGAGCTTGGAGAAGTTGCTTTTGGAGGAACTGTAATCCTCATAATACACCAGCTAGCATGGCCATAATGGTTCAAGGATTCTGAGAGATGTTAGGAAATATATATTGTCTAATCGTTGGACTGATCTAATAGGCTCTTATGATTAGTTCAGAACACTGATTGCTAGGTTCAGCTGATCATATGTGCAAGTTGCTGTTCAACTGAGGAATCTACTTATCAAAGCAGTGTAATTTGGAGAAACTGCTCAAGTAATAATGGAACAACTTCCATCTCTGGGAGGAAAATGCAAAGAATTACTTTAAAAATATTTTGGGTGTGATCAAGATTAAGAGTGGGAAAATAATTAAAAAATGAACAGCTCTATTTGTTCGCTGATGGAGTGGGTAGGTGGCAGTTATGTAATGCAAGTTTCCATTATAGATGACCTTCATTGTGAACTGGTTATATCATCCCCTCAACAAATTCAGCCTTCATGCTTGCTTGGTCAGAAAGATTACCTCTACAAAGGAAATGTCTTGCTATGTGATAGTTTTCACACTGCAAACTAATGACATCAGTTGAATTGAGATTGGATAACCTATTTTACTGATAACCATAGGCTGGACATGAAACATGATACCTGGGTGAACCTAGAAGCTATCCTTAACAGTTGTCATTTCTGTTTTGGAAATTTCACAAAGACCGTCCAGCACCTTTGTTGTGCTGTTATGTGCCATCAAGATGCTTCTGACTTATGATGATGCTATGAATTATGAAATAGCATTTCAGCAGGTGAATATAGAATAAATTTGTGTTGAGTGTGTTTTTAAGGCAATAGCAAGATTATGTTCTTGTTATATGCCATCAAGTCAACCCCAACTTATAGTGACCTCATGTAAGATGATCTACAAAATATCCTGTCCTCAACAGCCCTGCTCAGGGCTTGCAATCTCAAGCTCATGGTTTCCTTTAGGGAGTCCATTCATCTTCATATTTGGTTTTCCTCTTTTCTTGCTTCCTTCAACGTTTCCCAGCATTATTGTATTTTCCAGAGAATTCTGTAGGATAGCCTCAGTTTCAACATTTTTGCCTCCAGAAATATTTCGGACTTGATTTGACCCACTTGTTCATATTTCTGTCAATCTGGGGTATCTGGAAAGCTCTATTTGTTCTCTCTTCAGCACCACATTTCAAATAAATCAATTTTCTTCTCGGCTTTCCTTACTGTTCGGCTTTTACATCCATACATGGTGACTGGAAATATGATAGCATCTTGGCTTTCATCTCCAGTAGCACATTCTTATACTTGATTATCTTTTCTAGTTCTTTCATTGCTGCCTTCTAAATCTCAGACTTCTGATTTCATTGCTACAGCCTCCATTGGGATGAATGATTGAACCAAGTATACAAAATCTCTAAGCACTTCAGTTTCTTCATTGTCAGTGCCAAAGTTGTGTATTGTTACATAACAGCACTGATGTTACCTGTCTGTCATGGGTTTGGAGGGAAAGTTCCATCCTATGGGGAGTGGAAGGCGGGACATCAGGAGGAGGGGCTGTACTGTATAAATATGTGATGCCTGTGTGGTGAAGAGTAGATGCTGAGACAGACTGTGAGACACTGGGTTGGGACGAAGCAGCAGCTGGGGAAGAAGAAGCTGTTGTGGGAGTCTGGGTGTCTGACAGGGTACTACTGTGTGTCAGAGTACCAGCCTGAAAGGTTCAGGGGTCTGTTGGTTAGCCAGAACTGATGGGTTCAGGGTCTGTGCTTTAAGTTAAAGGTTCTAGGTGAACCAAACTGTATGCTTGTGTGTGTGAGAATAAGCCACGTTACTTTATTTTATTCACCTGATTGTTTTATTTACCCTGTTTGTATTTAAAATAAACCTTATTCTTTTATTGTTTAAAAATCCATCCCTGGTCTGTGTGACTTATTATAGGGAATGGTTGGTGGCAGCTTAGTAACTGTGTGATAGATCCCAGTAGGTCTGGGTTTGTCACATTGATTGGTGTCCAGCGTGTGGGATACGACTGGTCCAGTTGTCCAGCGGTCCAGCAAAGCCTTGGCAGGTGTGCCCAGAGCAAGGGGGGTCTAGTCAGGGACAGTCTGAGGCGCGTAGGTAATCTTCTAGGTGTACCTCACGGGGAGGTGCGCTAGTAGAAGAACGTGCCAACTGGGGAGACTTAGATTAAGGTGCTCTGAGGCAGCCTAGTTTTGGCGGGAAAAGCTGAGGAAAAACTGCGTAGCAACAGCGAGCTAGCTTGCCAGCTGAGAGGCCCAGCAGAGGGGGGTAGGCTCTGACTCGATACTGTTGCAACTTTAGTGCTGAAGAACAGCAGCAATCTCTAGGGAGAGCTGGTTCTGAGGTAAAAGGAAAAAAGTGGTCGTTTTATTTTGAGGCTTGACTTTTTAAAGCAGCCTGTTCTGAGGGGGGGTATGCCCTTGACTCGAAGCCAAGTAGCAGACATGAGTGAGGTGAAAGACCCCCAGATTGACCAAGGTTCTGAGGATGAATTTGGCTCAGTGCAAGGTGACAGCACAGGAGAGCAGGACCCAGAACTCAGAAAAATACTCCTAGCCCAACAGCATGAACTGAGGGTGAGGGAAATGGAGGAAAGATTAGAGAGAGAAAGAAGAGAGGAAAGGGAGAAACAGAGACAATTTGAATTGGCATTGGAGAGAGAGAAAATGGCGTTTGAATTAAGAAAACTGGAACTGATGAACCAGAACAATAATAATAATAGGGATTCTGAGGGAGGCCAATTGTCTAAGGCTGACCTGAAGAAATTCCCTGTGTACCACAAGGGAGATTGTCCTGAGGTGTTCTTTTCCTTAGTGGAAAGAGCGTTTGTGGACTTCTCAGTAAGGGAAACTGAGAAGATGACCATCATGCGGTCTTTAATCAGTGGTAGCCTGGCTGAGGTTTATGCCGAGATGCCTGAGGAATTGATGAAAGATTTTGCAGAGTTTAAAAAACTGGTGTTTGCCAGACATGGGATAAATGCAGAGCAGCTGAGACAAAGATTCAGGTCCCTCACCAAGAAACCAGAACAGACTTTTACCCAAGTGGGGGCCCAATTGGTGAGGCTGCTTGAGAAATGGCTATCGCAGGAGGGAATAGAGACCTATGAGCAGCTTAAAGACTTGATAGCCCTGGAACAGTTCTATTCAGTCCTGCAGGGGGAATTGAAATTCCAGGTGAGGGAAAGGAAACCGAAATCTGTGGCAGCAGCCGCAGAAATCGCGGATTTTATCTCCCAAATAAGAAAGCCCTTGGGTGAGGGGAAATCTGTAGGTAAACCCAAAGAAACCTACAGCAAGTACTCTCAGGGACCAGGGAAAAGCCAGCAAGGGGGAGGGGCCCATGGTGAAGGGAAGCCCTCAGGCATGAAACCAAGCCCTCAGAATTTGGAGGGAAAACCGAAACAAGAGGAGAGAGAATCCAAATACACTAGAAAATGTTATTTCTGTCAGGGAAAGGGTCATCTAATCTCAGAGTGTGAAAAATTAAAGCAGCTAAAAGGAATGGTGCCTCAGAATTCTAGTGGGACCAAGCCAAAAGCTGTGTTCTGTGTCCAGAAAGAGCAAGGCTCAGTGTCACAGAGGGAGCCTGTTGCCATGGCTACTCAGTCTGGGACAGCTGCCTCTGCTGATCAGGCTGAGGAAAATGGTCCTCTTCTGGAGGTAAAGCGCTGCTTGCTGATAAAAACAGATTCTCAGTTGTTTGAGACAGCAGGGGTGGACGTAGGAATACTTGACCGTCAGTATAGGGGGCTGCGGGACACTTGTTCCCAAGTAACCCTATGCCATCCAGATATCATCCCTAGGGAGTTTATAATCCCAAATGAGAGCATGAAGGTGGCAGGGATTGAGGGGCAGATAATCTCTCTGCCAGTAGCAGAGGTACCTGTCAACTTTCAAGGCTGGAGGGGAGATTGGCGGATAGCGATTTCATCGACTCTGCCAGCAGCCGTGCTCGTGGGAAATGACCTGGCTGAACATGTGAAACGGGTGCTAGTGATTACACGCTCACAAGCCACCACAGGGACAGTTCAGGGGGGTAATGATGAGCCAGAGACGGAAGCAGGTGGGGGGAGTTCAGAAGCTGTGGTGGAAACCTTAACCACAGACAGCAGATTTGGACAGGAGCAAAAGGCAGACGCCACTCTCCAAAAGTGTTTTGAACAGGTGACTGACGCCCAGCTGACACCTGAAACCCCAGTGAGATTTCTGGAGAAAAAGGGGATTTTATATAGAGAAACCCTGAGGAATATCTCAAAAGGGGGAGATGGGATCAGAAGTCAGCTGGTGGTACCTGAAAAGTATCGCCCCATGATCTTACAAAGGGGGCACTCTGACATGTTTGCTGCACACTTAGGAGTGAACAAAACACAGCAGAGAATAACACAGAATTTCTACTGGCCTGACATAGGGAAGCAGATCAGGGAGTTCTGTAAACAATGTGATGTGTGTCAAAGGCAGGGGAATAACCGCGACAGGACCAAAGCAAAGTTGTGCCCTTTGCCTGTGATTGACACTCCGTTCAAATGCATAGGGGTGGATATAGTGGGACCTTTGCCCAAGGCCACAAAGAGGGGGAACAGGTTCATCCTAACAATTGTGGACCATGCCACAAGGTATCCTGAAGCCATACCCCTGACTAACATTGAAACTAACACAGTGGCCGATGCTTTGGTGGGGTATATGTCCAGGATGGGATTTGCCTCAGAGATAATCACAGATTTGGGAGCATCGTTCACATCAAAGCTCATGAAACGCTTATGGCAGATCTGTGGAATTAAGCACAAGGAAACCACTGCCTATCATCCTGAAAGTAATGGGTTAACTGAGAAGTTCAATGGGACTCTAATGCGCATGATTAGGGCTTACTTGGCAGAGAATCCAAACAATTGGGACCAGAAGCTGCAACCCCTTTTGTTTGCTTATCGATCAGTGCCACAAGCCAGTACCGGGTTTAGTCCATTTGAACTTCTATTTGGGAGACGGGTGAAAGGGCCCCTTGATTTGATAAAACAAAATTGGGAGCAGATCACCCAGGATGACCCACAAGACGTTGTGACTTACATAGACACCTTGATGAATGACCTAAAGCGAAATCTAGAGCTGGCAGCAGAAAACCTGCAAGCGCAGAAGGTCAAACAGAAAACATGGTATGACCACAAAGCTAGAGAGAGGCACTTTGACCCAGGGGAGGAAGTGCTTTGGCTTAGGCCCTGCAGAGAGAATAAACTGCAGCTCAAATGGGCAGGACCATATAGGGTCATTTCCAAGATGTCAGACCTGAACTACCTAATAGAGCAGGAGGAGAACCAAGCAAGGAGGGTGGTTCATGTGAATGCCCTAAAACCCTACTACAGAGGGGAACAGAGGGTTTTATTTGCGATAAAAGCAGCTGAGAGTGAGGAAGCTGAATTACCCTTCTGGGAGGGTAGAGGGGAAGTAAAATACAACCCAGAGGAGGTAAAGATCAGTCCTGCACTCACCCAAGACCAGCAGCAAGAACTAAAAATGCTGCTTAGTAAATATCAACAGGTGTTTTCCAACAAGCCGGGGATAGTGAAGGGAGTGATGCATCGGATCCACACAGGGGATGCACCCCCGCAGGCAGTATCCCCATACCGAGTAACGGGACCCTATAGGGACAAGGTGCGGAAGGAGTTGGACGAAATGCTGAGGGAGAACATAATCGTCCCCTCTTCTAGTCCTTGGTCCTCTCCGATAGTCCTTGTGGACAAGCCTGATGGGAGCATTAGGTTTTGTGTCGATTACAGGAAATTAAACCGTGTAACCACTCCTGATGCCTACCCAATGCCCAGGCTAGACAACCTGATTGAAACCATAGGGGGTTGTCGGTTCATCTCATCATTGGACCTGGTAAAGGGATATTGGCAATTAAGAATTGATCCCAGGGATCAAGAAAAGACTGCCTTTTGCAGCCCTTTTGGTCTCTATGAGTTTCGAGTCCTGAGCTTTGGTCTCAGAAATGCACCAGCCACATTCCAAAGGCTGATGGACCAGACCTTGGCAGGGCTCAGTGACTTTACAGTGGCCTACATTGACGACATAGGGATCTTCAGTAATACCTGGGAAGATCACCTGATACACCTGGAGTTAGTGCTGCAGAGGTTAAGTGCAGCAGGGCTAACAGTAAAGGCCAGCAAGTGTCAGCTGGGTAGCCCAGAAATAAAATACTTGGGTCACATGGTAGGGGGAGGAATGATAAAACCCCTGGAGGCCAAAATAAAGCAGTTCGTGATTGGCCTAGACCCAACACCAAGAAAAAGGTCAAATCATTTCTTGGGTTGGTGGGCTACTACAGAAAGTTCATCCCGAGGTTTAGCGAGATTGCGGCTCCGCTGACCGATCTGACGAGGAAGAAGGCTGATGACCGCATCCCGTGGACCGGCGACTGTGAGGCGGCGTTCCAGAGGTTGAAGGAGGCGTTAATCAACTATCCTGTCCTGCGTGCTCCAGACTTCGACCGGGAGTTTATCATCTACACCGACGCGTCTAACAGCGGGGTAGGAGCAGTTCTGTGCCAAGAGGATGAGAATGGTGACCAGCATCCAGTGTCCTACCTGAGTAGGAAACTTCAAAAAGGTGAGAGACATTTGGCAACCGTGGAGAAGGAGTGTTTGGCCATAGTCTACGCGATCCAGAAGGCCAAGCCTTACATCTGGGGAAGACATTTTGTTCTGTGTACTGACCATTCACCATTGCAATGGTTAAAGACAATGAAAACCCACAATAGCAAACTTATGAGGTGGGCTTTAAACCTACAGGACTATGACTTTGAAGTGAAGGTGGTCAGAGGGTCAGTGAACTGTGTTGCTGACGCCTTATCAAGAAGACCTGAAGACTGAAGACGGCGAAAGAACATGGACTATATGTATATAATGAAAACAAAAAGTTAAAATGTACCTGGTTTTGAATTTGGTTGGTATTAATAAAGGTAAATTGATGTACTGTATATGGTAAAATGTTTAAATGCATATTTGCTATGGTTAACTTGGAGTGTAAGTATATGTAAGTATTATCTGGTATGTATAAATGTTGTTGTGTATTTTATGCAGGTTGTTTTTTTGGTGAAAAGCACTTTTAGCTTTCCCCCTACAAAACAACTTTTAAAGAGGGGAGGTGTTACATAACAGCACTGATGTTACCTGTCTGTCATGGGTTTGGAGGGAAAGTTCCATCCTATGGGGAGTGGAAGGCGGGACATCAGGAGGAGGGGCTGTACTGTATAAATATGTGATGCCTGTGTGGTGAAGAGTAGATGCTGAGACAGACTGTGAGACACTGGGTTGGGACGAAGCAGCAGCTGGGGAAGAAGAAGCTGTTGTGGGAGTCTGGGTGTCTGACAGGGTACTACTGTGTGTCAGAGTACCAGCCTGAAAGGTTCAGGGGTCTGTTGGTTAGCCAGAACTGATGGGTTCAGGGTCTGTGCTTTAAGTTAAAGGTTCTAGGTGAACCAAACTGTATGCTTGTGTGTGTGAGAATAAGCCACGTTACTTTATTTTATTCACCTGATTGTTTTATTTACCCTGTTTGTATTTAAAATAAACCTTATTCTTTTATTGTTTAAAAATCCATCCCTGGTCTGTGTGACTTATTATAGGGAATGGTTGGTGGCAGCTTAGTAACTGTGTGATAGATCCCAGTAGGTCTGGGTTTGTCATTGCTGCCTTCTAAATCTCAGACTTCTGATTTCATTGCTACAGCCTCCATTGGGATGAATGATTGAACCAAGTATACAAAATCTCTAAGCACTTCAGTTTCTTCATTGTCAGTGCCAAAGTTGTGTATTTCCTCTGTAGCCATGATTTTGGTCTTCTTAACCCTAATTGCAGTCCTGCTTTGGCACTTTCTTCTTTCACTTTCACTAAAAGCCCTTTCAAGCCATTGCTGCTTCCTGCCAGTAAGATAGTGCCATCTGCATATCTTAAATTATTGATGTTTCTTCCCCCAATTTTTATATCTCCTTCATCTGAATCGAGTCTGACTTTCTGTATGATATAATCTGAGTACAGATTGAACAGATAAAGGGATAAAATGCACCCTTGTGTGGCACCTTTGACTATAGGAAACCACTCCGTCTCTTCATATTCTGTCTTAATGGTTGTTTCTTGTCCACAGTACAAATTCCTCATCAGGACAATCAAGTGCTGAGGCACACCCATTTCTTTCAGAACAACCCATGGTTTCCCATAGAATCACAGAATCATAGAAAAGTGAAGCTGGAAGGCGCCTACAAGGGCATCAAGTCCAAACCCCTGCTCAACGCAGGAATACAATCAAAGCATATTTGCCAGGTGATTATTCAAGTTTTTCTTGAATGCCTCCAGTGCTGGAGCACTCATCAACTCCCGAGGTAACTGGTTCCACTGTCATACTACTCTAACAGTTAGGCGGTTTTTCCTGATATTCAACTGAAATCTGGCTTCCTTCAACTTGAGCCCACTGTTGTGTGTCCTGAGAACATATCCTGCCCCTCTCTGTATGCCAGCCTTTCAAATATTTGAAAAGTGCCATCATATCACCCCTCAGTCTTCTTTTCTCAAGGCTAAACATGCCCAATTCTTTTAGCCTTTCCTCATAAGGCTTGGTTTCCAGCCCCCTGATCATCCTTGTTGCCCTCCTCTGAACTTGTTCCAATTTGTTAGCATCCTTCTTGAAGTGTGGTGTCCAGAACTGGACACAATACTCAAGGTGAGGCCTAACCAGTGCTGAATAGAGGAGGACTAGCACCTCGCAGGATTTGGAAATTATACTTCTATTAATGCAGCCTAAAATAGCATTTGCCTTCTTTTTTGGAGCCACATCACACTGTTGGCTCATATTTAGCTTTTGATCTACAACAATTCCAGAATCCTTCTCGCTTGTAGGTCTCCCCCATCTTGTAACTGTACAATTCGTTTCATTTTCTGAGGTGCAGGACTTTGCACTTACTCCTACTGAATTTCATTCTGTTGTTTTTGGCCCAGAGCACCATCCTATCAAGGTCATTTTGAATTTTGTTTCTGTCTTCTAGCATATTAGCTATTCTGCCTGATTTTGTATCATCTGCAAATCCCACTTTTCCAGACTCCCTGTCCCCTTGGAAAATGGTCTAGAGGGCCTGTATTGTGTGTTGGGCTCAAGAGACAGACTGGGGATTCTGTTGGTGTACTGCCGACCCTGCTACTTACCAACAGTCTCCCTACCTTAGCTGACAGAGGGGATCTCGGACCTGGTGGTGAGGACCCCCAGACTTTTGGTACTGGGGGACTGAACCTCCATGCTGAGGCCACCTTAACAGGGGTGGCTCAGGACTTCATGGCTGCCATGACAACCACGGGGCTGTCTAGGCCATACACTTGACCTAGTATTCTCAACAGGATGGGGGGATGGTGGTCTGGATGTGGTGGGCTTATCTTTGACCCCGTTGTCATGGTTGGACCATTTCCTGGTAAAGTTTAGACACTCCGCCACTACTAAGCAAAGCGTGTGCTGCTTATATACCACCCCATAGTGCTTCAAGCACTCTCTGGGCAGTTTACAAGTTAATTATGCAGGCTACACATTGCCCCCCCCCCAGCAAGCTGGGTACTCATTTTACCGACCTTGGAAGGATAGAAGGCTGAGTCAACCTTGAGCTGGTTACCTGGGATTGAACCCCGGGTCATGAGCACAGTTTTGGCTGCAGTACAGCGGTTTAACCATGCAATTAAATTGATCCACCCCTGGAGACTTATGGATCCTGAAGGATTCCTGAATGCTCTAGGAGAGTTTCCAGCTAATATGGTTGGCACTCCATTCAAAGCCCAGGTCACTTTGAAATGGCTTGGGTGGTTGACACGATCACACTGAGGTGCCCTCTCCCTGCCCACAGAGTCTATATGGCTCCATGGTACACAGAGGATCTTCTGGCTATGAAGCAGTTGGGGAGATGGCTTGAGAGCAGATGGAGGAAATATCACTGCAACTATGACCAAACTCAACTTAGAGCCCATTATTGGGCCTACTCTGTGGCGATACGGCTGGTGAAATGTCAGTATTTCTCCAGTCATATTGCTTCCTTGGAATGCCATCCATCAGAGCTATTTCGAGTGGTCCATGACCTTCTTCAGCCTAATGGTTTGGTGGAGGTCCCAGACTGCTCAGTGGCTTGCTGTAACAAATTTGTTACACACTTTGAGGGGAAAATTGCTCAGCTTCGCAAAGAGTTGGACTCCCCTGTTGATGCAGACCCTATGGTTGTGTCCTGTGCTCCAGACTTATGTCATAATTTACTGGATGAGTTTCAGTTGTTGCAACCTGAGGAAGTGGACAGGATGCTTGGATCGGTTCATGCCACTACTACGCAACTCGACCCTTGCCCATCATGGTTAATAAAGGAACCAGCCAGGGGGGTTCGCACCTGGATCCTGGAGGTCATCAACTCCCCGTTAAGAGGGAGTGGTCCCTGCCCCACTAAAGGAGGCGGTGATTTGCCCACTCCTAAAAAAGCCTAATATGGACCCACATCTAGTTATCAACTACCGACCAGTGGTGAACCTCCCTTCTCTGGGCAAGGTGTTGGGATGTGTGGTGACTGAGCACAATCCAGACACGTCAGAAGTGCTACTGGTAGGTGCTCCACCAGATAGGTTAAAGGGCCACTCCCATGCCCTAGATGGGGTTAAACTTCCCCTAAAGGACAGGGTCTGCAGCTTGGGGGTGCTTCTTGACCCAGGTCTGATCTTTGAAGCCCAGTTGGACTTGGTGTCCAGAGGTGCCTTCTTACAGCTGCAGAGAATATATAAACTTCACCCGTACCTGGATGAGTGAATCCTGGCAACAACCACACATGCACTGGCAACAACCAGACTGGACTACTGCAATGCGCTACACACAGGGCAGCCTTTCAAAATGGTCCAGTGACTGCAACTGGCACAGAACCAGGCTGTGTGGCTGGTAATTGGTGCTGTTACACTGACTCATATCATGCTGGTTCTGAAAAATTTACACTGGCTCCAGTTGCTGCTCGGGCCCAATTCAAAGTGATTACTTTGACATATAAAGCCCTAAACGGCTTAGGACCTGGCTACCTAAAGGACCGCCTTCTTCCATACGAGCCTGCCTGTCCTCTAAAATCAGGCCAAGAGACCCTTCTGAAGGTGCCATTCCTGAAAGAGGTGAGGGTGGTGGCATGCCAAATAGGGCTTTCTCGGCTGTTGCCCCCCAACTTTGGAACACCCTCCCTATAGAGGTCCACCTGGCTCCAACACTTTTGGCTTTTTTGCACCAGGCAAAGACCTTTCTGTTTAGCCACCATTTTAATTAAATAGTATTCTTTAGCTGGCCATATTAGCAGCAGGATTTATTAATATTAATGTATGAGCAGCAGGATTTATTAATATTAATGTTTTAATGATTGTTTTTAATATAGTGTATTATAATATTGCCTATTTTTAATGGTTTAAAGTTTTTAAAGTTTTAATATTGTTGTATGCCGCTCAGAGACCATTGGTAATGGCGCGGCTAACAAAAAAATCTTGCAAATAAATAAATAAATAAATAAATTTGACAAGCATTCCAAGTACTCCCTCGACCAAGTCATTAATGAAAATATTGAAGAGCGCTGGGCCCAGGACTAAGCCTTGGGGTACCCTACTTATTACCTCTCCCAGTCAGAGAAAGACCCATTAATCATCACCCTTTGAGTACAATTCTGTAGCCAATTGTGTATCCACCTGACACTGGATCTATGCAGCCTACATCTAGTTAGCTTACTAATCAGGATATCATGGGGCACTTTGTCAAAAGTTTTGCTGAAGTCAAGATATACTATATCTACAACATTCTCTCTGTCTATCAGGGAGGTGACCTGATCAAAAAATGAGATCAAATTAGTTTGACAGGACTTGTTCTTGACAAATCCATGTTGGCTTCTAGTTATTACTGCATTGTTCTCTAGATGCTTGCATAATGACCACTTTCTGATCTGTTGCAGAATTTTGCCTGGGATTGATGTCAGGCTAACTGGCCTGAAGTTCCCCTTTTTTGAAGATAGGGACAACATTAGCCTTCCACCAATTCTCTGACTCCTCTCTCATTTCCCATTATTTCCATAAAATAATGGATAGCGGTTCGGAGAGTTCTTCCACCAGTTCCTTCAGTACTCTCGGATGCAGTTTATCTGGACCTGGAGATTTGAATTTGTTCAAGGTGGTAAGGTATTCCTTGACTATTTGTTTATTAATCTCCAGCTGCAGTCCTGTCCCCCCCCCCCCACTTCCACTTCCAATTTGTTTGGAAGTTCATAGTCTGTCTTATGGGAAAAGACTGAACTAAAATAGCAGTTGAGCACTTCTGCCTTTTCTTTGTCCTCTGTTATCATTTTTCCATTGCAGAGCTATACCACTATGTCTTTTATTTGTTTTTTTGCTACTCACATACATGAAGAATGCTTTTTTATTGCTTTTAGTGTCCTTAGCTAACCTCGGCTCATTCTCAGCTTTGGTCCACACAGTCAAAGGCTTTGATACAATCCAGAAGCCAGCAGATGTTTACAATGCGATCTCAATGGCCTCTTCCTTTTCGAAATCCACCTTGAACATCAAGCATTTCTCGTTCTATTCCCAGCCACTTTGGGTCCCGTGTTGGGAGAAATGTGGCATATAAATAAAACTAATAGTAATAATAAATAAAAGCCTTTGTTGCAACACCCAGACCATCACTTTGCTTGTATGAGAAGTTAAAGCAATGGTGCTATAGTTACTGCATACCTTGGCATCTCACTACCTCACCTTTTCACTACTAGGTAATGATCAAAATGCCTTGGAAACATCCTAAAATATAATAAAATGGACATGTAACCACAAAATCATGAAACTCAAACAAAATGGCATAAAAACCATTAAAATCAAAATGCCTTCAAATAGTTAAAATCATCACAATAAATTAAACAATATCACAAATGTTTAAAAAATGTATCTTCACATCTTTCCTAAAAGCAGGGAGAGTGGAAAGTGATTATGCATTATTAATCATGATGAGACAGATTGGCCATAGGCTTTAGCCCTGTTCACTTATTACTTACCGTGGTGTCATCCACATAGATAGAAAGGAGTGTTAGCCCTGTCTGGTCATTGCTTTTTCCATAAGAACATGTAAAAGTCTGAAGAGGAAAAGGGAGGGACCTGTGTTATCATAACACACCTAGTCAATCTGATACATATGCCCTGTTAAGGACAACTATGTTTACCGAACTTTTATAATGATAAATCTCCAATTTATATGTTGCAATATGTAACAGAATACGCTACTTTGTGTGCACTTACAATGCTTCTGCACAGAAAATGTCACACGTTCTACCACATTACTAAAGAACTTATACTTTGGGCTAGTGCTGAAACTTGTTTTTTCCCTTGGATACTAAAAGCATTTACTTTGTAAATTCATTTGGTTCACAAGATCTTAGAAACCAGTAGTATATTATGTTCTAAAATGACTTTTGCTCAGTATATTCCATTCCTGTCGTGCTGTGATCTACCAAAGGTTGCCAAGATTGTTTCTAAGAAGAGTGGTTCTCTAAAAAATGTTTTAGGTTCTCGTTGGGTGGATAGGATTGTGTGCAGTACCCATAGTTTTATTCATGAAGGGAATTATGTTCATTTGAATTACATGGAGGATAATTAATGATTGTGAAGCTGAGATGAAGACAATTCTCACTCTCTCTGCTTTGAACATATCAATATTGCTATTTCCAAATCAAAAGTAAGGGTTGGATTGGGGCATGGTCTTTAAAAAATAGAAACACATCTCTTCTGTGCCCAGCTTCTAAATTACAAATGCCTGCTCTACTATTTAAATAACAATGGTTTGTCAAATAGAGTCCTCAGAACGATGAATACTTTCTTCTGAGTAAGGAGCAATTTGAGCTGTTTTTAAAAAGATACTTATGTCCTATTAAAAGCTAATTTTGTGTTCCGTCAATTTTTAGTATGCTCTATTATAAATTTATAATGTACATGCCACAAAATATGGCTAAATATACTACTGTGCGTGTACTTACAATGGCTCTAGTACTTGAGAAAATGTTCTCTCCACTTATTTCCCAGCTGCACTAAATTGATGTGATACATCTATTTGGTCAAAGTGGTTAACACTCTTGTCAAGTTGAAATGTAAACTTGACAAGATGGCTGTGACCACAGTTTTCTCATCATGAGTCAGCCTTTCAGTAGCACCATTCTCAAGAGTCCAAATGGGAACTGCAATCAAGAAATCAGAAGACTGAGACACAGAAGGGCATTAATGAAGGAGTTTAAAAAGATCATGAAGTGTAAGGATGTGTCAGTGGAGACCAAAGCTAAGATCATCCCCACTCTTGTATTCCCAACAACTATGTATGCATGGGTAAGAAAGCTATACAGTGAAGAAAGCTGGCCTGGGGGAAAAAAACGGATGTGTTTGATACGTGATGCTGGAGGAGAACATTTCAGATACCCTGGACTGATGGAAAGATAAACAAGTAGGTCCTGGATCAGATCAGGACTGAGCTATATCTGGAGGGAAAAGTCTTGATGCTGATACTGTCCTGTTCTGAAACAGGAAGAGACAATAATGCTTGGAAAAATTGAAGGCAACAGGAAAAATGGAAGACCAAATATGAGTTGGATTGACCTCATAAGGAAAGCCACAGCCTTGAGTTTACAGGACCCTGAGCAAGGCTGTTGAAGAGTAGGCATTTTAGAGATCACTTATTCATAGGGTCTCCATAAATCAGAGAAAATGCGACAGCATGTAACAACAACAACATTCTCAGAGGGGGGAAAGTTTGTATAATGTGGCATGTATGACATTTACATTCTTGAAGAAGATTGTTTACCACCAGAAGTTAAGACTCTATTCTCTGAGAGTTCCTCACCTCCAAGCATTCAATAAAGGTACTCAGTATGATTCTGTTGGTTTTGTTTTAATCTAGTCAAGCATCCAGAATTATATTCAGTTTTGTTAATTCCTCCCTCCCTCATACACTACTAACGAAGCCTGTGATCTTTGCCTAGGAGCAAAACAGTTTGAGATCACAGCTAGATTTAGGATTCTTTATTCTGAAACATGAACAAACTTGCTTCTCGTATGCCTAGGAACTTCTTGTCCTTCTTCCCATTTTTGACTGCTAACAGGTATCTCAAAAGCATGTAAATAATGATAAGACTACAAGGAGCAAAATAATAGATAGCCTGGACAGTCAGTCAGGCAAGTGTTATCACAGGCATTGGTGCAAGCAACAAGCATCCAAACTGACATCAATAATCCAAGATCAGTAGCTGACAGAGAGAACCAGAATCCAGCAAGGGATTAACATAAGGCATACAAGTGAATGGTCCAAGTCAGTCAAGACGTGACATCAGAATCTAGCAACAAGGTCTGGCAGGTACAAATGCCAGCCGTGTGGAACAGTTTCTTTCCAGCAATGAGCATTTGGCAACCACCTCTTTATTGGCTACTGGTGAGGCTGCTGTTCCTGGGAGGTCTACTCAGGGCTCAAGTGAGAGTCATCTAACGCTAGGTCACCCTGTGAGCAGGAGCTGACACTCAAGAAGATTGCTTGCTCCTGAGGTGCCCCTCCATATGAGGAGATCTCTCCTGGAACCAGACGCACCTTCTCCATGTCTGTAGCAGACCTTTGCTATGACCTTGGAACAATGGCTTAGAACCCCTTTACAAACATGAAGTGAGAACTGGGAAATGAGCCCTGGCAAATCATTCCCTATATCTAGTGATATATGGTAATTGACTAATATTGCAATTGACTTAAAATAGAAAACACCATGACTTCATTTTTAGTGCAGTACTTGTAAATACATAATTAATTAATTTAGAAGGGATATTTTATATACTGTATATCATTACCTTTATATATATACACACACACACACATACATATATACATATATACATATATACATATATACATATATACATATATACATATATACATATATACATGTACTTGTTCTTCCCACATTGTAGAGATATTTAATACATAAAATATACATTTTATTTAAAAATTGAATAAAATGTTTTGGATAATATATTAATGCTAACGCACTGCTTCAAAGAGAGAGAAAATATATATTAGTGAAATTAGCTAGACACATATTCTCTTCCCTACAAACAAGGTTTTTCATCATTAGAAATCCCCTTGCTATCTGTGTCACTTGCTCCTTTTGTCTCTGCTAAGGGTACATCTGCACTACAAATTTATATCAGTTTGATATCACTAACTCTTATGGCTCCATCATAAAGAATCCTGAGACTTATAATTTGGCTAGGTACTTAACTTTCTCTGCCAAAAAGCTCCAGTTCACTCTTTTGAATTACAGCAGAGGATTCTAATTACCAGAAGGGGTTCTCGCACATTTTGCAGTTGGATGCAAAATGTGCAGTTGGAAAAATATTATACAGTTGAAAGCTGTTAGAGATCCACTCAGAAGAAATGGGATGGCTCTAACAGCAAGACATCTATCAGTCTCCAACTGTAAATTTTGTGTTCAGCTGTGCACTATGAACCCCCCTACTTCACCACACGGCAAATCCAAGTATACCTGGTATCTAGCCATGACAGCTGAAGTGTTTTCAAAGGTGATGGTCATGAACATCTTCCCTCCACTATGTGGGGAATAAAAGTTGCTGCCCTGGCAATCCTTGGCAACATATGTCATATGTAGAGATGGGCACAAACCACCAGTTTGGCGGTTCATTCTGGTTCATTTAGTGGCCAAACGGGTGTTAGGCACTTCAAAGCTGTGCCTCCTCCAGTGGGTACCCACTCAGAGCCAGTGCCTGGAAGAGGAGGGGCAGGGAAGCCAGGCTGCTGACTCTGTGTGGGCACCCACTGAAGGAGGCAGGTCTTTGACATGCCGAAGACCTCTTTGGGCACTAAATGAACCAGCACAAACTGCTGAACTGATGGTTTCTGCCCATCTCTAGACATGAGAAGTGAGAGAAGGCATGTGATTAAAAGCCGCATGGTATTACATGCTATTTCCTCAGTTTTTCTCCTAATGCTAACTCCCTAAAAGATGAGAAGGAAGCTGATCTTAAGATAGTGTGCAATTTATTTTCACTTACCCCCATGAAGAAGTGCTGAATTAGCATCTTACGGTTGAAGATATTCTAACCCCAGCCAGGGGAATGTGGGACTGAAGGTTCAGTAGGAACTGAAAAAGCTGCTATTGCAGTCCCTTGTTGAGCTTTCAGAATCCCCCCTGCAACAAATGAGCGCAATAAATGGTGTTCATGTATGAACATTTGTTTTCCTGGTATTTAGGTAGATGTCCAGTGCTAGGTGTGATAATGAGTAGGATTCAGGTCATTTTTAAAGGCTGATCTGAACGTCATACAAAAATGACCTCTGAGAAAATGAACATCTTTCTATAATGGAGGCTGATCTAAACGGTCATCTAACCTCCTGAGTGGTGTATTGCAGCTCCTTTTGCATGTTTGCTAGGAATAACAGTCTCATTTCTTGTTACCTAACAGTTCGGCTCTGTGCAGGTCTACCAGCACCAGCCATACTGTTAAGTGGAATCTAATCACACCAGGTGGAGATGCTGTGGGTGAAGGGCAGCAGTACATTCCCTTGGTTGTTGCTCCAGCATCTGCTAACCATTCCCCTTTGCTGCAGGTCTGAACTGTAAGTGCCACATGTTGAGATTAGCAGAGGCATACTGCTTCCAGGTGTGGTGAAAGATGCCATCCAACTCCTGGTATTGAAATAACATTCAGTTGGGCAATGTCTATATGTGCAATGGGGAAGTAGCATCATCTTCCTATTTCCGTCAGGCAGCCAAATATTTTGTGCCTCCCCTAATATTTAATCAGAGTTAAACAAAGTTGTGGTTGGTGTATCTTACTCCCAGGTAAGTTTATTTTGGTTGGAAGCTTAGGCTGAAATCCTGCACATACTTACTACAGAGTAGACTCAGCAGAACATTTAATTCCATCTAAACATATGTAACATGTAAAACACTGAACACTGTGATCCACAAAGTGGCAACAAAGACAAGCACTCCCTCCATTGTGCTTTCTGAACACACCATTAAAACACTGTTCTTGTGCTTAGGTTTTTTTCCCCCTAGGAAACCATAGTAAAGGAGCTTTCAATGATCACAAAAATTAACTCCACTAGATGGCTCACAGATTCATAAACAGAAACTATTCAGATCTTATACAAATTCCAAAACTCCCAAGCTAGCTAAACTATTAAGAATTAAAAGGATTGTTTACATAGGAAGTTTGATAGATAACAAATAGCAGGCATGATACAAACATGAACTCAAATATCCATTTGCGCTAATATTTATTTCCTTTACGAATGGATGAAATATACACAGTTACAAAGGGCAGGTTTATTGCTGATCAGTGTCAGGCTCTAAAGTACACTTGTCCACTCTGACAGCTACCGGGAAGGGATGTCCCTCCCCTTCATGCTCCAGGAGGACACTGTAATTAGGTAGTCATCATACTCTGAAGGCACATTGTTTTGGGAGAGAAAATGAAGAGTGGCCTCTTGTGGGGTAGGGTGGGGACAAAACAAACCCTGTCTCTACTGTTACCATTGTGAGCAATATTATCATTGTTCCAGTTCATATACATTTGAGTATCTAAAATGTAAAAGATTTTTTAGGTGAAGTCACATTTTCTACTAAGGTGTAGGTCTCATTGGTTTATAAATGAGTATAGGAATACAACATTAACGCAGAATATCATTTAAAACAGGCATGTACATACTTGTTTCAGTTCATATACTATTGAGCACCTAGATGGTAAAAGGACAAAGTATGCCATATGGGCCACATGCAGGACAAATTTCACCCCCCCCAAATATTGCTCCCCATGGATCGATCACACCCACTGGGGGGTGCAGAGGGTCTTTCCATCAAATCGAGTGGAGCTCTTTAAAACCCAGTGGTGTTTTTTTTTGTTTTGTTTTGTTTTTTGGTGAACCAGAATCAATCTCCAGTTTTGAAAAAAGCATTCCTCCAGCCTCAAACAGGTGGGGTGGAATGGTGAAAACTGACCCATCACAGTATCTTGATGGTGCAATTGATCAGATGGCAGCCAGAACTTAAGGAGCAAATCAGAGGGGCATGGGACAAATGAGGTTCTCACAGGCCCTGGGAAAGAGGTTAACCATCAGACCACTCCCTGACTGAGGAATAGAAACCTGTATGTTACAACTTATCATCAACCCTCAGAATGGTCTTTGTTGTCCTGTGAGCTTGCCTTCCTTTTGACCAGCTTCAGCTCATCTCAAGAGAACAAGACAGTCAGTCGGTATGACTCTAACCAGCATGGAGGTGCAATGATGACCAAAGCTGTATTTGACTTGCCCACCTGCCACATAACCCTCAGTACTTTAAGGGCCCTGTTTGAAATGGATGGTTATTGGCTGCTTCATATGTTTATAACGCTCTATGAAATTCACTTGGAGTGATCCTGGTCAATGAAAGTGGTAGCTGTTCCAGCCCTGTTTCTACTGAAAGCAATCAGAGTACTTGTTTTGCATGTAAAAGGTCTCAAGTTCAGCCCCTGGAATTTCCAGCCAAGTATTCCTGAAACTCTAGGCAGCCTCTGTCAGTCAACACAGACAATGATGGTAACACATAGTCATGGTTTGCACTTGGCCTCCCAAGGTCATCCACAAGACCTGCCAAAAGTTGAGAACAAATCATGCTACCCAAAGTGATTGCCAGATTGCTACAACCCCCTCACCTAAAAAAACAACAAAAAACACCCATTAAAATAAATACTGCTGGTGTTGAAAATGTTTTTATAGCTCACTGCCAAAAATTTAAGGGCAAGCCAGAAAAACACATTTAGAACAAATATTTCCTGTATTGATGGTTGTTGTGGGTTTTTTGGGCTGTTCAGTCATGTTCTAGATTTCCTGTATTCACTTTTTTTCCTGGTTGCCACTCAAATTTTACATTGTAATTTGCAACCAAACTTTGCTGGGATGGGACTCTGCCATGACTTCTGGTGAAGTAGTAGGCATCTTTCAGTCTCGAGAGACTATGGTAAAGTGCTCTGAATAGAAGTCTTGGAACAACATATAGTGTGGCTGAGAAGGCCAATTCTAGAATGCAAATCCCTTTACAACGAAAACAAATACATAGTCAGCATGCTCTATTGGTGCAGAATATCATGAATCAATAATAATCAGTAGTATATAATCATCAATACAGATGGCATATACAACCGAGAAATCAGAAGAAAACTGAGACTTGGAAGAAATCTGTGAGGAACCTGGAAAAGATCCTTAAATGTAAAGATATGCTGGTACACACCAGGATCAGGATCACCTATGGTATTCCTGATGTACAGTATATGGATTATATATGGATGTGAAGGCTGGGCAGTGATGAAAGGTGACAGGAAAAAAATATATTACATGTAATTTGCATTATGGTATTGGAAGAGAGGACATCTAAGAGTATACTAAATCAGACCAAGTCTGATCCGTAGAGACAAACATGACTATACAGTATTGAGGCTATTATAATATGGGCATATCATGAGAAAGCAAGACTAACAGAAAAAAGCAATAATACTGAAAAAATCTGAAGGCATCAGGAAGAGAGGAGGACTGAATCTGAGATAAGTTAACTCCAGAAGGAAGCCATGAGCAGGTCATTAACAAGAGGACATCATCATCATCATCATCATCATCATCATCATCATCATCATCATCATCATCATCATCATCATCATCATCATCATCATCATCATATGCCATCAAGTCAATTCTTATTTTTGGTGATCCTTTTCATAGTTTTCCAGCTAGAAAATGGTTTACCAGAGATAATTAATTTTTCAGAAGTGGTTTACCAGAGATCATTAATTCTTCAGATCAGCATATGTTGGGAGTGACTTGACATCATGAAACAAAATATAACATCATCATGGTATGTCATTCCAAAATACTGTAAAAGTAGACTGCCTCTGAAGAAAAAAAAGTGAACAAAAGGATTCTTGAATGAAAAGACTGTCAATAATCTGTCCTTCTTAAGCCTGTATATAGTGTTACATCAAATGTAACAGCAGTGTCCCAGATTCTATAAACCATTCCAGACAAAGAAGATGAAATGGATTTCTTTCTAGTAATAACAATAACTACCTCTGCTACCATTAATAAACTCAAAGCTACTTCTAAGCCATCATCAACAACAAAGAAAAATTTAAAAATAAAAAAGAAGCATATGCAAGAACTGCATAGCCAGTAATTTGATTTCTGTCTGTCAACTACATTGCCAAACTTGCTGTATTTTCAAAGAATATTTGTGTAAGTTATTTTTCCACAACACTGCAATGATCATGTTTCATGTTGTATTGATTCCTGTTTATATGCAATTTTTAAAAAAGTATTTTTCTCATATAGATTTTTAGGTGCAGTCGCATTGTCTAGTAAGGTGTAAGTCTCCTTGGCTTATAATGGTTATATGAATACAACATTTATTTATTTATTTATTTTGTTTATTTATTTATTAGATTTCTATCCCACCCTTTTAGACAAACTCTACTCCAGGCGGGTTCCATTAAACATTGTAAATTAAAACAGTTAAATGCAGAATATCATTTAAAGCAACCATATGCCTACTTTTTCCAGTTCATATATGTATAATTCTTCTGTATGTTCACAAACAAAACAAGACACCTTTTAAATTGTTTTTGGAACAGTCAAAAGTACTTTCCATCTTTTGGCTGATTTTTAGTGAAGTTTGAAATGCGATAAGAACATCAAAGGATCATTCATTCCTGTGAAGTATTCTTCTGAATATCCCTTTTTATTCTTCCTGATTACTTGAGGTATATGTCAGGGCTTAACCAGGTTTTCCCAGGTCACAAGCTCAGCATGAAGCAAAATTCCAAGCTGACAGATTCAGGCATGCCATATACTTACTCTCTTGTATCCTGTGTAAAGCAAGGACTTGCATGTTCAGCTTATGTGTGTTATCAAATCTGGCAAGAAAGGCAAGTCTACCTACATCCATGAGCTTCTACCTGCTCCTTGACCACTGCTAAAGAAATCCAACCTTGAGGCGTCTTTGGTTAAGTGTCCTTAACCAAGTGTTAAGGACACTTAACACCTACAGACTGGTAGCCTACCTTTCTTGTGCAGATGATCAAGAGAGCGATGACCACTCAACTTCAGTTATATTTCGATTAATTGTTTTGTGGGTTATGGAGGAGCACCTGCCTTGGTCATGCTATCAGAGGACATTTCATAGGAAAAAGACAGGAGTATGAATATAGTATACTGATTCTATTAAACCCCTCTGAAGCTTTTGTTGCCATCAACCATGTTATCCTTTGGCATAGGTATTCTGAGTTGGATATGGAAAGCACTGATTGGCAGTCATTCCATTCTTGCACAAAACTTAGGCTTCAGATTTGGGAATTATTATTTTGCTTCATAGAAGCTGGGGGTATTTATCAGTTTCTGAACCCAAAGTGGTGCTTGTATCAGATCATGGCTCCCTGAAATGCTAAATACTGTTGGGTTTTTTAAAATTAGAAACATTGAAAGGTATAATAATAATAATTTTTAAAATAGCTTAGTGCCAGTGAAAATAGAACATAATATTTTTTAAAAAACAAGAAGCTGAAAGCCCAGTCATGGAGCCCCTGGGAGGACTCCAATCAACCAGATAAGTTAATTATTCCATGATGAGCCACCATTTTGTGTCTTGGCAGAGCAAAGGAAGGGTATTAATATGTTAGAGACTATTTGAATTACTTTCATTTTCAGTAGGGTGGGTATGCACTAAAGAATGTTTTCTGCTTTTCTTTCAGGCAGCTGCAGATGTCATTTTGCATTACATTTTAGAAGCCAATAGACTGAATGCTACATGTGTGGCTGTGCAATGGATGTGTGGATGTCTCTTATGCAGATTTGAATGGGGCAGGTCAACCAACATTAGGAATAGGACGTAAGCTATGTTACAGTAAGTTTAATTTCACATGATATTTTTTAAATTTCATTGTTACTTGTGCACATTTTCATATTTTTAAATCTTTTGAGTTGTGACTCTAGGGGGCATTCAACAGACCAGGACTGGAATCCAGCACAGGGGGAGTAATTTCCTCTCCCCACTGCAGCATACTCAACATCCCGAAAACCTTTTCTAGAGGGCTGGAAACCCCTCCTGGACAAATTTTCAGCATTGGAGAGAGTAGCAGGGAACAGGAACTAAGAGTCCCAATACTACCATGACTGTCACATTGGATTTATGCCACGGTTCTTACCCATAAAACTTTTTCAAGCTCTGATAATAAAGTAACTGTGTTTTCCAGAGCCTCCCATACACTCTCTTTCCATTTTTGTAGATCTATGGACCTGGCTGCCATAGTAATTCACACAAATATCCTAGGTGCTCTGTTAAAATATCCTTCATGTGGGGGTGTTGGATCTATTTGTAGATATTGCTTAATCAACGAGTAATAAATACCAGCCACTGTCAAGCTTCTGCTTCAGCTAATAAAGATTTGCTCTTCTTTACCTGGACAGCCTAATTAATTATAAAAAATACTAGAGAACAAATAGATCTGATTTATCTCAATATCTTTCTTTTTTCCCACTGAAAAACCAGTGAGGGAAAGCCTGGAGTTTTACTTCTCATTACATTATTCTTTAATTGAAACTGACTGTTGAGCTGCTGTTTACAACTACAGCTCTGCTATTATTAAATCTGGAGAGAGCCCTAACATCCAGCACAGCTCTTATATCTAGTGCTATAAGCTTGAAAGTTATTGGAATCAATAGCTGGGGCAATGATGCTCTTAATATCCATGTGCCTTCTGGGCAACAAAGGCATTGATTGGTGATATCTGTTGACTTTTCTCAGCTGATAAAAAATGGTGGTGTCAATGCCATGCTCCTACTTCTCCTGGTTTTGTGCAACCCTAAAAAAGGATGGTGCACTTACTTTACAGTACAATGCAATGTATTGTCTCTGTATCTAACCTGTGTTGTTCTCTTGTACATTCAATCATAAGTCTGTCCTAGCCATTCTGTGATATTTTTTAAAAAAGCAAGCCCATGAAATTATGAACTATGTTTTTGTATATATTACTTACACACACACACACACACACACACAAATATTCATACTCTTATGTGCAACTAAGATACATATTGGTACTTATATTCTAATACACACATTGCTGCGTGCCATTTTTAGAAATAAATTTAAAGATTTATGCAAGCAAATGTCAGACCTCAAAGTCAGATTGCACCCCCCAAAAAACTTCTCACCAATTATTTCTAGAGAAAAGTCACAAATGGGGTGTCACAGGGTTCTCTCCTGGGCCCAGCATTCATCATTGTATAAATAGGTACAAGAAGTTGCATCAATGTGCCTATATTCTGAATGAGCAGGGAGGTGGATTTGTGGTCTGAATGTCCATATTTTGAGAGGCTTCAGACTTAACATTTGCTTTAAATCATTATTTGAATAAACTAAAATGTAGGAAAACACTCCTTCAACATATTTTCTGAGTATGTTGTACTGAGTACTGAGTGTCCTACTAGTTGTTATGGGACATGTTTGTAAAAAATCAGTCCAGATATATATTCGCGAATGCTTTCACAGCTGGGATCTAATGGTTGTTCTGGGTTTTTTGGGCTCTTTGGCCGTGTTCTGAAGGTTGTTCTTCCTAACATTTCATCAGTCTCTGTGGCCGGAATCTTCAGAGGACTGGAGTACAGTCCTCTGAAGATGCTGGCCACAGAGACTGGTGAAACGTTAGGAAGAACAACATTCAGAACACGGCCAAAGAGCCCGAAAAACCCAGAACAACCATTAGTCCAGATATACTTCACTAAGAAGTACAGTACTGGGTCAAAAGTAAGTGAAATAATCAGGGCTGATAAAGTTCACGTGATTTAATTATCAATATGATAAGGATCCTATTGAGGCTTTAATAGCCTAAGACTGCAAACAGCAATATTGGATTGCACTGGAAAATGTCACTTCACTTGGTGCAGTCTCCTTTAAAGTGACTCTTCGCTGCACACAGAATCCAGTCCTGACTGCTCCAGTCCAGTTCAAAAGAATAAAAAATTAGCCCTGCTGTCAGTCCAAAAACATCTGGATTGGATATGGAGGAGGCTCAGTCTGGTTCACAATCTTCTGTATGTGACTGGTCCCTAGAAAATAGATTATACCATAGGTGGTCCAGAAAGCAATCTGAATTGCTATCTTATCACATCCTATGTTAAATATGAAGGGACGTGGTGGTGCTGTGGGTTAAACCGCAGAAGCCTCTGTGCTGCAAGGTCAGAAGACCTGCAGTCATAAGGTCGAATCCATGTGACAGAGTAATCCCCCGTCACTTGTCCCAGCTCCCACCAACCTAGTGGTTCGAAAGCATGCAAAATACAAAATGCGAGTAGATAAATAGGTACCACCACAGTGGGAAGGTAACAGCGTTCTGTGTCTAGTCGTGCTGGCCACAGGACCACGGAAATATTGTCTTTGGACAAATGCTAACTCTATGGGTTGGAAACGGAGATGAGCACCACCCCCTAGAGTCAGACACAACTGGACAAAATTGTCAAGGGGAACCTTTGCCTTTACCTTTTAATGTTAAATATAATTACAGGATACCATTTATATTATGTGGGTTGTAAACTCAACAGAGACCACATAAAAATAAAGATGATATCACTTATTCTAAAGTGTTCAGCAATTGACGCATGAGAATCCATCTTAGGTTCATGACACCAATGAAATCAGCATAACACTTATAACAATTTCCCCTTATAACAGAATGCATCTATTTCTGTAAAAGGGAAACTTTGTAATGGGCCTAAACAAACCAGGCATGTTTCCTAACAAGGTTTAAAATAACTTTTTAAAGGGTTCTGACAACATTGGCTCCCATTTGTAAGCCTCCTGTGTTTTCCCACTCTTCTTTTCATCTTTTCTGTTGCCACAAGGGTTTCAGTTAGGGATTCTAATTGGCTGTACCTGGCCATTATTGCTCTTTACAAGGGGAAGAAGGAGAGATGAGCATTAGATGTTGTAAAAACATAACCCTGCACAATTCTCCCTTAATACTGCATATTGATGAGGAGCAAGCCCTGTACCTGCTACTAAAACATAGTTGTGTTTTTCTCCATGCCTCAGAATCCTGGCTGTTGTTCTATTGGCTAGCTTTCCTCTCTCCTCCATTTTCTGTTCTTTGAAAATAGACAAGTGGAGAAGTAGTTAGTTCCACACTATATAAAAGGGAAAAAACACAAAAATGCAATGTAAGCAAAAGTTTTCTGCTTCTTTCAACCAAGGGTGATCCAGCCTGGTCATTTTTTCATTTTCAAGAAAGGGGGTAGCAGTCGGAGGATATTTCCCTGATTATCTCTGCATCAAAAAGGGAAATAATCAAATTCTTTCAACATTTGAAATGTTTTCCACACCTCACTCCAAATTGCTCTCCCAGTTGGTTTTCCCCAAATGGGGTTTTAAAAGTTTGCATCACTGTGCAGCAAGTAATTATATATTTATGTCCTATCTATTCTAAAAATTTGGAAGAAGCTTACAACAATAATAAGAGCAGTGAATAATCAGCTAAATGAGTGAATGATCACTTAAAACAGCAAGAAGCTGAAAGCAATAAACAGCAGATGAAACAGCAAGAGTGACATTTGCTAAAATACCATAGCAGATTTAAAAAAAATAGAACAAACAGAGTACAACTCAAATCAGATTACAAAACCGGGGCCAGCTTTTAAAAATCCATCCATGCTAGATCCAAATGTCTCAGTAAACAAAACAAAAATTTCAGGTGGCAATGAAAAACCACCATCCAAACATACTGAAATGAAATAATTTATTAAGCATTTCATGCATTAAACCCTCTTAACTTTTTCCTTATTAATCATGCAGTTCTTGACTGCAACATATTTCATGGCATTTGCCAGTCTTTGATAACTAACAGAGAATACAAGTAGCATTCTGCTGGTATCCATACACTGGGAAGCAGTAGAATGAGACAGCTGCCACCAAAATGGATGTTGCCTCCGGGTCTCCCTACATACAACCTTTAGTCATACTGTATTATGCCCGCATTGCCCCCCTGTGATGTGGCAGTAATAAATGACCAATACGATACTAGGCTTCATCAACAGAAATACATTGCCACCTTGGGTCCTTTTTAAGGAGAAAGACGGGATAAAAATATTTTGAATAAATAAATAAAAATGAATTGCCCAGATCATAGGAAGCAATAGTAGCACTTGTTCTGCTTTGGTAAGATCTCACCTGGGATTCTCTCTCCAGTTCCAGGCACCACAATTTAAAAAAGATGAGCTGGAATGTGTCCATAAGATGGCAACCAGGATGGTAAAAGTTACAGCAATCAAGCCTTATGAAGAATGGCTGACAGAGCAGTGTATGTTGAGCCTGGAAAAGAGAAGACTGATTAGCACTATGATATCCACCTTTATCTCTGGTTTTCTGCAATCATCATTTGGTTGGACTTGATGACTCTTGGGATTGCTTCCAGCTTTACAGTTGTATGGACTTATGATTCTGTTGCTCCTTCTTGCTGGTTTGGAGAAGAAAAAGAAGAGCAGCAAAACCAAAAGGTACCAGCAAATAACAGTGCTGGTAGGTACTCCATAATGCCACATTCCTGCTCCATTCTGGCTTTAGATTCCAAATTTATTTTGTTCAACAGCAGCTTCAATTTTTGAGATACTTATTGGTGGGTGTGGTCATCTCTACATTGGCCATTAGAGCTATAAATGTGTGTTTATAGTGCCCTCCCATTCTGTTGTTCTTCTTTTTTGTTTTAATTCTTATTGACAAAATGTGTTATTCAAACAAGACTCCACGAAAGACCATCAGCAGTGATTTTCAGACATTTCTCCCCCCATTCTGCAGCTCCCAGATCCTTCCTTGGGATAAAAGAGATCCCTAGGGATCCCAGAATCTGGGGGAAAGGAAAAGCTTTTCATTTTCTCCAGCTTGGCTGATGAATTCATCACAGTTGTGTACCACACAGTCCTACAATAGGATGCTGGCCACTGTGTTATAAAAAGACTTTGGGGATGTGAAAGGCATCATTCTAAACTACCTCAATTTTATAATGAACAGTACAGCTTTAGATTATTTTCTTCAAAGTTAGTAGCACTAATTGCTTTAACTTGAGTTCCAAAAGTCCCCGAAGTGAGAATGATAAGGATTAGGAAATTTAATTGGCTCTAGTAACCCCCAAAGGCACTTGCACTTCCTGTATAAAAGAAATGAAATCTTTTCTACTAAACTTAGTCTATAAAATGTCAATAAAAAGTAGCTTTATATATTTTCAGTCTAGTCTAGAAGCATTTCTTAAAAGCAGATTCAGTCAAAGCACATCTAGTTCTGTTTTTATTTCTGCAGCACAAGGCTAGAGCAGATGGGAAAAACCCCTCAAAGAACTGCTCTTCTCTCTTATATGAGTCATTAGCTGAAATCCTGTTCCTTATGAAGGCAAATTGCCCTACATTAGGCCAGTTGACTCAGTGGGGATTTTGGTTAGTCTTCCTACATAAGTTTTGTTGATTCAACTGGGCCTACTCTAGTTGCAACTTTCTGTGCTAAAGTAAGTTGTAACTACAGTAGACACACTTGAATCAGCAGAAGTTATATAGGAGTTGACTCACCAAATCCCCACTGATTCAATGAGCCTACTCCAGTGTAACTTACTGCGCTAAGCAACAGAGTTTTGGCCAAAGACTGCTCAGTGTATTCTTCTGATTGGAAGCTAACACATTGTGGGTTGTGATACCTGACAAGTAACTAAAGTGTATAATATGAATAAAAGTAGCGATAAATTTTAAAATGAAGATATCTGTTCCCTTGGTTTCAATGCGAGAAGCGCCCTACAGATCCCACTGTCATCCATCAAACTGAGCCAGAAACAGACATTCAAGATAGCCCAGGAAGAGAAACATTCTTAACTAATGTAAGCATCTGAGTATTACACAAGGAGCTTCTCTCACCTCTGGGATTATATAAATTATCTTGCTTTGTTTGGTGATTGAGCGTCATATTTTAAAAGGATTATTCCTTTCACAAACACAAAATGTATATGGTTTTAGCATTAATTACAGGCTTTCTCTAACATCTATTTCTATCCTCAGTAAAGACATAATAAAAGGTGGTAAGTAACATTGCCCTCAGCATGTCTCAGATTCTAGTACAACCACCCAGTTAACTGTCCCAGTCAAGAGCAGCCAACTGATGACTGCATGTGAAGGCTAAGCCAAATCTCCAGAATGGGTGGGTGAGGCAGAAGCAAAACTTGACTGAAGTAAATCCATACTCCATATATCTGCATACAACCATTTACATACTTCCCCCTGCCTGCACACAACCATCCATACACTTCCATTCACCACTACCATCACAGCCCAGTGTTAGGGCCTGTCCAAGATGTTTGCCTGCCTGGATGAGACAAGATGGCATTCCTTCCCCATTCGATGGACAGAGGTTGACTAGGCTGACAACTGAATGCCGTGTTCCCCCCAAAATAAGACAGGGTCTTGTATTAATTTTTGCTCCAAAAACACATTAGGGCTTATTTTCAGGGGATGTTTTTTTTTCATGTACAACAATCTACCTTTATTCAAATACAATCAAGTAATCTTCTTCTGGTTGCTGCGCAATGGTGGAGGATGGGGTTTCACTTAACTGGGCTTATTTTGGGGGTAGGGCTTATATTACGAGCATCCTGAAAAACCATACTAGGGCTTATTTTCAGGTTAGGTCTTTTTTTGGGGGGGGAGGGTAGCACTGGAATGCTACACTATGCCTGAGGCAATAGGCTAGTTTAGAGAGCCCACAACAGGCCATGTGGCATGTGTAGTTCTGACTTCCAGGAGAAGGGGATGAGGGAGGGAGGAAGGGAGGAGGAACAGATGCAGAGCTGTTGCCATTGAGCTTAAAACAGCTATTTAATTTTGCCTAATAGTAGGGCCAGCCTGCTCCCTGCATTCATTCACATGAATACTGACAACACACTCTCTCACACACAGAGATTCTACCATACCCAATAAAGTAATTAGGCCTGGAAAACCTCCCAATGGAATTTTGCTGTCACAGGGAACACTTTCTATTTCAGATTCTTGGTGATTTTTAATTTGCATTATATTTAATAATATATAGCTCAAATCTGAACTGAACCTTTTGCAACCACTCATATATATGTAACAATTGCCATGTTTCTTTTGGCTTTGGTACATTTTTATGTTATAGATAGCTAGAAGGTAATTTCATATAATATAAACTAGGGTGTGAATCAGCATTTTCTAAGATCATGTTTTACCACCTTGCAATCAATTAATCTACCATCTTCACTTTTAGACAAATGAACTTCAGGGTATAAACCCCTCCTCATGCTTCTAAGGTACTAGTTAACAAAGCACTGTGAATTATTTTGTTTCTGCAGAAGTATTATGCATAATGTAAATAAGATTGTTGTTTAGTCATTAAGTCGTGTCCGACTCTTCATGACCCCATGGACCAGAGCACGCCAGGCCCTCCTGTCTTCCACTGCCTCCCAGAGTTTGGTCAAAGTGAATAAGATGGTGTGTAATTAATGGGATGGTTAGTTTATTCAAGATGGGTTTGTGACCATCCCATTGTGGTTAATGTACGTTCCCTGTGTTTTCTAATTTAGAAGTGCCCTTTATGAAACTTGGCACTTACTCAGAGCAGCTTCATACTTGACATGACAATCATGCTTGCATTAGGCACATCAGTGTGAATAACAAATTATCTTAACAGGTCACAACCCCAAGCTAAACACATTTGGAGATGCCTGATAAGAAATACAGACACTTGTGTGATATAAATTTATTGTAAATAGTAATGATAATAGGGAAGCAATAGATGATCGTTTCATAGGAACTAGGAAGCATAGCACACATTATCAAGAATGTGGTTTTCAAAAACTAGCAAAACAGGATTCCCTGAGACAAAGCAGTTGCTTCTCACCCCAAGCAGAAAACCAATGTCAAGCAGGTAGCAATGCTTTATACCCTCTATATCCATTCTCAAAGCTCCTGTCAGCTTCAGGCCAGAGGAAGCTGCTGGCAGAAGTGGAGAGGCGGGGCTTTGTTGCGGTGCTGCCAGCAACTCCAGAGAGGAGCTCTCTGGAAAAAACTGGAACCCTCCGGCTCGGGATCCCCCTTTTGAAATGGGGATCAAAGGAGAGTCTAGAAGAAGTCTCTCTGAAGCAGATGGTGAGCAGCAGAAGGAGAAGAAAGGGAGGCAGACCCGGACTTTTTTCTTCTGAAGAAATCACCGTGCACGGACTGGAGCGGGCACCATTTTTTGGCACTGAGCTGCGAGGAACCCTTTACCGGGGGAGAGGAGAGCAATCAATATAAACTAATAATATATAACAAGTAAGTAAGCCGAAGCCTCTGATTTATGAAACAGCCTCATTAAGCTGAAATAAGAATGAAAATATTTGGCTGAAAGAATAAACGCAGCGGCGGGTTTATCTTATCAGTCTGACTCAAAAGCGAAACTAAGCTTCTCCAAGTGAACTGTTAAAACGCCAGGCTGATTCTAAAGCCGAGAGTCTGAGATGGAAAAATAAATCTTATGTTTCTGGAAAAGAATCCCAGACAGCAACACCGTCTGACTGGATTTAAGAGACTTCGGTGGATGCAGTGTGGCTGGGATACGTTACTCTTTGCCTTCTCTGGACTTTGGGAACTATAAATAATAGAATTTGGTGGTTTTCGGGAGAAGGAGCTGACGTGGCCGACTGGACTAAGGAGCATTAAGGGGTTAATGAAGATCACAAGACGAGCTCCAAGGACAATCTACTGGACAGTTTGAGACTCTGTGACTGTTGTTAAGTTTGTCGGACTGCAGACCGCGTGTGAGTCTAATAATAGAAGCTTGCTGAACTCAGGAGAAGAAGAAATAACTGCGTCACGGTTCTAATTGATATTGTATTTGCTGGGCTAAAAGTTGATTTTTATACTACAATATTTGGACAAAGATTGGGGGGAGGTTTATGATGAGGGGTTTGAATTGTTGATAAAATTGTGGAAACTGTGGAAGGATTTCTAGGGGGTGATTATTGTGGTATTTATACAAACCCCAAAGCCTGAGATGGACCCCAAAAATTCAAAAGAACAAATGGAGACTTGGTCTGTTCAACCCCAAAGTTCTGGAATAGTGGTGCAAGAAATAGAAAAGGAATGGCAGATTAATATACAAAGGCTAATATTATCAGGGTTCCAGCAAGTGAATGCAGGTCTTAGCAAAATAGAAGATTTGATGAAAGGGACGAAAGAGGGGACAGTAGATGTCAAACAAAACTCAAATGAAGTTGTACAAACTTTAGAATCGTCTGTATTAGATATGACACCAGGTAATATGAATGCAGTAGAGAGTTATCCAGTGACCCATGCAGCCTCCAAAATTAAAAAGCATTATGACAAAAATCTTAAGGAGGCAGAGATACTGAAACCAGACAATCTTATGGTGAAAATATGGGAAGTGAAAAAAATGGATATTCTGTCAGATGGGCTGAAAGACTGTTCAATTCAAAAAGAAAATGAACGATGGGATGTATTGTATAAATGGCAGCAGCTACCAGACAATGTTGGAATAACATAGAATAAAATTAAAATTAAATGATAAGATAAAAGCAGGAGGGTAATCAAACTGTGAAAAAGCAAAAAGTTGATATATATTAGTAATATGAATTGATTGGATGATGTTATACTTTATGCTCTCCTATCCCCCAAAACCATTTTCCCTTCTCTATCCCTTTTTTCTTTTTGTACCCTTTATCCCTGTTCCTAAATAAATATATATATATATATATTTAAAAAAAAGAAGCTGCTGGCAGAAGTGGACAAGCCCTTCCCAAACAAGCAATGTCTTCAGGGAAACCAATGTCTTCAGGGAAAGTGCAGTTCCCTTATTAATATACTTGGGTTTGATGCCCTGTTACAGGCATACAGCAAAACAGAAAGATGACATAATAAGAAAAGCCAAGCTTCAAAGAACAGATATTTAACTTCTGGAAGCAAGGAATACATATAACATAAAATGAAGCAAAACATATTAGTGAAAAGTTGGATTTGATTCAAATGGCGTGAAAATTGATGAACGAAAAATCAACAATTTAAAATATGCAGATAACACCTTATAACTTACAAAAATGACATTGATTTTAAACAGCTACTGTTGGAAATTTAAAAAGAATGTACAAAAGTAGGATTATAGTTGAATATTAAGAAAGCAAAAGTAATGTTAAATAACTTGATTTTAAACAGCTACTGTTGGAAATTTAAAAAGAATGTACAAAAGTAGGATTATAGTTGAATATTAAGAAAGCAAAAGTAATGTTAAATAACTTTAATGTTGACAATGGACATTGAAAATATTAAAATATTTTCTATACCTCAGTTCAGTCATAAGTCCAAATGGAAAATGAAACCAAGAAAGAAGATTGAGACTAGGAAGGGTAGCTATGAAGGAACTAAAAAATATCCTCAACTGTAAGGATGTGTCACCAGATAGCAAGGCTGGGATCATCCATACTACGATACTCCTATGTATTATGTACAAAAGTGACAGCTAGACAATGATGCAAGCTTTCATGGGGGAAATGAGTTGGCTTTAATGCTGGAGGAAAGCTTTACAAATGCCAGCTACCACATACTACAAAATAAAGAATTTCCAGTTCTATTGAACCCTCACTAGAAGCTAAAGTGACTAAATTGAGACTATCACATTTTGGACATACAATGAAAAGAGAAAACTCACTCGAAAAGACAATAATGCTGGGAAAAGTTGAAGGCAGTAGGAAAAGAGGATGACTGAACATGAGATGCTTTGCCTCAGTAAAGGAAGCCATGGCTTTTTGTTTGCAATACCTGAGCATGAACTTTGGGAGGTCATTAATTCAGAGGATTACCATAAGTCTGAAGCACACAAATACAACAACAAAATATCGTAAACAGTCATACTTTTCAATCCTGTGGGATTCTTTGCATTATGCAGCCTGATGTAGAGTCCTGCTGAATTTGAAAGCTCATCTATTCATGATACTTAATGGTCCAATGACCATATTATCAATTCCAGTTTCTGAATTTTCAAAAAAGAGTCCAGGGCACTTTTTCACCTCACTTGATAGTTTTTATCTGGCACTCTCCCCACAAATATTTAGTATTTGTAGAACTCTAGGATGCCACATTGCCACTTTAAAAGGGTTTTCCATATGTTCCATTTGTAATGCCTTTAGAAAAGGTTTCTTTGCTGAGCAAATGAGTGCTATGAATGTCCTTACCATTGATTTGATATAATGTTGTAATGTTGAAAGTGAATTAACCTATTAAGACCAATCAGATGCTTTTTCTTGTAGAACTTAAAAACTTTACAGTATTTGATGTTAAAACCCAGATGGGGTCTTTGCTCGTGTTCAGCTCAGGGGTTAAGTGGTGTACATAGGTTTTATCATAGTTTTTAAAAAGCTCAGTTAACAAGCAGACAAGTACTGGTTTACACCACAGGTTTTTTTACAGCCTATTATTTCATGTCTTCCCTCTTACCTAATTTGTAACTCATACTGAGCAATAACCAAAGTGCCTGCTGGGAACACTCTTCCTTAATTTAAAAAGAAGAGAGGCCCCCATTATTTTGCAGCTTAGTGAGGTGGCTCTACTTCTGTCAGTCAACTCCAAAAGGTCTTTTGTATACATTTTAGGAGCTTGCATCTCAAATTTAGATCAGTGATTAATTCCAAGGGCAATTGACTTGCCATAATAGACCCCACTCCGTCAAAACTCTGTGAACGCTGCCTTGTTTTTCTTCAGTCTCTTTTGAGCTTACTTTCCCCCTCCCCCAAGACTCTTGAAGTAGCAAAAATAAGAAGGCTAAATGATGCGAAAACTATTGAATCAACTAGTCAGATGATGCAAATTATTTCATCCTCATTTTCTTATGTCACAGCACTGCTGCTGCCATGACCAAAGTCTATAGACCCATCTGTGGAAAAGCTGATATGGGGAATGATTTGATATAAACTGCTCATTAGAACTAGAGGAAAATATTGCAGTAATTGAAAAAATAAAATTGAGCTAGGCAAGGGGGAGCATATTATGGTATCTTTTCATCTCATATCTTAATAGCAGCTTACTCTGAGGAATTTGCATCTTAATATTTTGAGCTACATTTTTACTAAAAATAACTTCAAAGAATTGCGACAGACTGAAGTCCTAAGAAAAAATGTTTTGCTTTGTTTTTCAAGATTCAACAAATGGGTTTCCTTTGGCAGTTATTTTTAGTTTCCCTTCCCCACTTCCCCTCCCCTCTTCCATTTCATAATCTCAAACAGAAGGGCCCTACAATTTGGCAGAGTGAGTCTGCTAGCTTAGGGTAGTGATTTTTGGAGTTATTATTACAGAGCAACTGTTAATTTTCTTTCTTTCTTTCTTTCTTTCTTTCTTTCTTTCTTTCTTTCTTTCTTTCTTTCTTTCTTTCTTTCTTTCTTTCTTTCTTTAAACTAGAAAAAAAAGCAAATCAAAGTACCTAACAATACAAAAAATACAAGCCTAGAAAAAAAACTTAATAAACATAAAAACAGCACAAACAGTGCACCCCTCCACCGGGATCATTTGGAGGTATATTAAGCTGGGTTTTTTTGTTGTTTGTTTGTTTGTTTGTTTTCATTTGTGAAGCTCCATTCCCCTTCCAAAACTGCATTGAATCTTATGAAGGTACACAACGATTTCCTTATATTAGTAAATAATTAATAACAACTCCCCAAATATCACTAAAAGTACATTTATCAAATTCTTTCTACCTTAGTATCACAATAACTATTATTAATAATAGTTATTTCCCATACTTATTGATGTCAATCATTTAATTGAATATCATGCTTTACTTTCCAGGTCTTTGCTATCATTAGTCTTGTTGCTGTTAATACATTTGTTATTAATTATTTTACTGTCCGATTGTTAGTTCCGAAGTGAGTAATCAGTGTATTTTTATGGCCAGCAAGTGGGAAAGCCATTTTGAAAAACTACTGTCTTATGAAACGACTATTAAAGAAATGTGTGCACATGAACTATGAACTGTTTTCTGGCACATAAACTCAGATTGTGAAGGCACAAGTACTAAGACTGGCAACCTAGATAACTCACCCAAATTTGGTGCAACTGCATATGCGTTTGCAATTTGGAAACTGGAACATTTAGATTTCGGTAAATGTTGCAAACTTGCAAAGGCAAAAATCGTGGAGAATTGAAACAGCGATGGCATTTTCCCACTGGGTGTGTCAGCAGTGCCACTATTCACTTTTATTTTAAGTGAATGTCATGTCCAGCTCACTGCCAATCTTTTCATAAGGCATAAGTAAGCATTTAATGCATGGTATTTTATTGTACTGTACTAGGAACTAGAATGATGGTGGTGGGTGATGGTGGTGGTAGAGTCCCTTTCAGCTATGTAGTTCTAATATCATGATAATGATGCACAAAGTCTCTACCTGCCAGTTCCAAATATCTCCAGATATTTGTGCAACTCTTAACTCATTGGCACATCCTCCCCAATCAGTCTACTTTCCCCTCCTTGTAATTTGATTACATAGTACAGTAGCTGCAAACATGTATTGTCATACATTCTTCATAAGCTTATACAGCTATTTTCATCCTGTGGCTGATTAAGGATGGCAAAACGGACTGCTTCACAGGGTCTTGGAGCTGGTGGTCAAATGAAGGGAAAGGGGCAGTTCTCATAGTTTGAAAAGAAGCTGCAGTATGGTCCTGCTAAAGAAGACAGAGCTGCATTCAGCCAATCTGTGCTGTTTCAGACATGTCTTATTTGAGCAAGATATTTAAGTGAATTGTAAGTTATCAGTTCCTGGGCTTACTGTCTTGGTTACTTTCATCTGATTTTATCTGGCTTCTCACTTAGAAACTTCTCTTTTTTTACCCATTAGATGACCTGCTTCAAGATGAGTATGATCCTGCTAATTGCTCTGAATCTGTGAGTGACTTTTAGTATCATTCAGTCGGATACGACTAAATGACTAAACAACAGCACAGTATCTTGTTAGGAAAAACAGATATATACTTCCTTCAAGAGACCCATATTAAACAAGGCAAAGAGAAGTATTTGCAGCAATTTATTCATCTTGTAGGAAGACTAAAAAAGGAGGTGTGCTTATGATGCTAAGTAATCCAAATATAGAAGTACTGAACATAAAGAAAGAACATTGTGGGAGATGTATTTTATTTCATTTCATTAGGTTTTTGTTATTTTTGTTATACTTTATATTTAGTTTGTGTGCTATTTTATGGCTCAGATTTTCTTTTATTACAGGTGCCATTGGTTACTTGCCTTTTTTATTATGTAATGTCTGACCGATTTGGTGGAAGGATGATGCAAACTTAATTTTATTCTTATTTGATCTTATATAATTGTCAGTTTATTGTTATGTAAACTACCCCAAATAGTAATGTCACTAAGTCGGGAGGAATATAAATGTTATAAATAAAATAATAATATTATGATAAAAATTCAGGTAAATAAGATTCCTTATTTGTCCATCTGGATTTATCTCCATTAACTGGAGACACAAAACATAATATCACAGAACAATTTCAACTAAATTGGATAAATGCTCACATAAAATATTTAGGCATACATAGTTACACATCCTAACTATGCGGTACTGAGACAGTAATTGCAGCTCAGAGTGACAGAGAAGTAAACAAGTAGATGATATACCAACTGTTTTAACTGGGTCAAATTTCAATAATTTTAATGGTAATTTTACCAAAGATTTCATTCCTTATATTAATTCTCCCATTGGAAACAGATGAAGATATGTAAATTGATTTTAAAAATTTTAGATTTATCTGGCACTATAAGCTACACGGCACCACTCAAAGGAATCTCAACCCAAAAATACATAAAGGAGGATTGGAATGAATAGTACTGTGTGATACTACTTTTATATAAAACACAACTTTCGGGGGTGTCCATGGAACAAATATGGAACTCATATCTCAAACACTTGTATACTGTCATCTATAAGAACAATGTTAAAGATCTACAACAAGCTCTCTTCAAAAAATATTCTAAGTTTTTCAGCAAGCACATCTCTGCTGGTGAATAAGTTTGTCAAAGCAGAGCCTTATAAGACAATATTTTACCTGAGGAGAAATGCTCTGTTTTATATATGGGTTATATATATATGGGTTATATATATATGGGTTATATATGGACATATTTATTTATTGATTGATTTGATTTGATTTGTACCCCACCTATCTGGACCAATGGACCATGTAATGTACTATGAACTCTGTTATGAAATTAAATAAAGCAAATCTACATTTCTTTCAATATCTTCAAATGTAAAACACCAATGAAAATAATAATAAATAAATATGGTATACCTAGACTCCATATATCATTTGAGACAATTCTTTCACATTCATTTCCAAATTAAGAGTTAGTTAATGACCTTTACTTTTTTCTTGCAAAATTTTAGAATTATATTTTCATCTGCCAACCTTTCAAAGCAAATGGAATGATCTCTCAGTACAGACCACAGATTGGAAATAGCTTTTCAGAACAATGCCTAGATTGATCATAAATTCAAATCTCAGAGAAAATCTTTATAAATCATTTTTTGAATTTACTTTGCATAAATTGAATAAGATACATAATACTCAAATGTCTTTCTGTGGATACAGAAAAGCTTTGATATGTGAACAGAATGCATAGTATAATTTTCATACAGAATCTATTAACACTTTCAAATTTGCAAACAGTATAAAAATAACACAGAATGTTTGTTGACTAAATTTTGTACACACACGCACGCACACACAGTCCTCACACATAGACACACCAACACAACTTTTCCAAAACAGTTTTCCAACAAGTAAAATAAAATTACAAGAACAGCTATTTGGGATATTTATTGATTTATTTGTTTGTTTACTTACATTTCTATGCTGCCTTTCTCCCAACTAAGAGACTCAAGATGGTTCATAATTTAAGGTTTCATTACCTCTCTAACCCTTGAACAATGCCAGAAATAAGGCAACATATGCAATCACTGTTTTGTATCTATGTTCCAAGAGGCATGTGGTTGACTCCTTTGTGAATAGAATATACTGGTCTGCTTCTGCGATAAAATCTGCTATTTATTATGTATTTTGATGTGCTGAATTCAAATATAACAATTAAAACAACTGATTGGCTACTGTTTCCAAGATATTTCAGTTTTTACTTTTTACATCTATGTATATCATGTAGACAGTAGAGCTCTTATCATAAATTGTAAGCCTAGGTCTTTTCATGTGCTTGTGGTTGCTTTACATGATAATATTTCACCATCCCTGTTTATGTAACACTTTAAAAATCAGCAAAAGGATTATATAAATAAAATGTATCATGAAACAAAAGGCAAAAAACTATTATGTACATAATTTAGTCCTAGTCTGTGTCTACTTGGTGCTTCTTGTCTTGTCTCCTGTATTCATTAAATGGAGCATCTCTTGTCACTGTCCCATAATAGTCTACAAGCATTCATGGGCGGGCTCCATTTGCCCTGACAGTGTTGCTCCATTGTTGCAATGTCCTGGTGAAACAGCTTGTTGTGCTCATCTATCGCTGCTCCACAGTTTGATGAGAAAAAATCCAGGCGAGGGGGCAAAACCTGTATCCCCAGTGACATATTGCAATCAAAGTTTCTGTATGCCTTGAGGAGGCATACCAATAATCTATAGCTATCTGCCTTGTTCTTTCCAAGAAAATCTATTGTCAGTAATAGAGATGGGGGTGTTCATATTTGTATACAAATATGAATATCCCTCCACAGGTGGAAATAACGAGGGTCCGGGCCCATGGGGCCAGACTGTCCACTCACCATTCCACTATGGACGGACGCGCAATGGAGCCTTCCTATTGTGGCATTGTCCACAATGGATTAGCCACTCTGCGACCTGGCAGAGAGGCTTGTCATCTGCCTCCTGCCAGGAGTGGCTAATCCATTGCAGACAATGGTGCAATAGGAAGGCTCCATCAAGTGCACGTCCACAACGGAATGGTGAGTGGACAGTCCGGGCTCATGGGCCCGGACCCTTGTTATTTCCACCTGTTGGGGGGATATTCATAGATGGATACTAATACCCCCATCTCTAGTCACTAACTGGAAAGCTTTCCGTGTCACCTTTTCCTTGCCATGCAGTGCATAGTCAAATGCATCATCTCAAATAAGTTAATGAACCTGAGGAACAACAAATACACCTTCCTTTATCTTAGATTTACTTAACCTTGGAAAATTTCCATGGAGGTACTTGAAAGCTGCTTGTGTTTTGTCCATGACCTTGACAAAGTTCTTCATCAGCCCCAACTTGATGTGTGAGAGTGGTAACAAAATCTTCCTTGATTCAACAAATGGTGGATGCTCAACACTTTTCATCCTAGGCTCCAATGACTGTTGGAGTGGTCCATCTATCTTGATGTAGTGGGAATCTCTTGCACAACTATTCCATTTACAGAGAAAAGAGTGCATCCAGTCTGTGGACCAAGCAAGAGAGCAACAACCTTCACATCGCCACAGAGCTGTCACTGAGGTTGGTAATCGTTTATGCACCTCAAAAGTTGTTTCATGTTCTCATATGTTTGTTTCATATGCACTGCATGACCAACTGCAATTGATGACAAAATGCAGCAAAACAGCTTTAAGACTCTTCTTTGACAAGCAGTCTCCACTCATCTTGATTGTGAACAATGTTGAGGGCTGCCATCACACCATCAATGCTGTTGCAGGCTAAAATTGTTCTGCCTAAAAAGCAAGTACTGTCCAAACCCAGTCATAGATTTATTCATAGATCCAATCAAAGATGTATTTTAGTCATTTCTGGTTTAAATTAAGATCCCTTCCCTTTATAACTCACTTATCCTCTGCTATTCTCAAGTCAAGGGTTGTAGATACTGACTCAATAGCGTACCTTGAAAACTAGAGCCAATCAACAATTTTAAGTATAATTTTCATTTTCAGTGACCCAGAATTAGTAAAGTTTGACTACATTTATTTCAAAAGCATTTTGGCTGTAGACCAGTGATACAATACATGATGGAATTTTAGCCTTATCCTACATGGCTCTTATATTCTTAAGTCCAGAGAAAATTGAGGATCAACTGAACAATACCTTTAGCACATGTATAGAAAATATGCTCATTCAGGTGATGAAAGCTAGGTGTTTGCCATAGCATGTGATTTTATCCACCTTGAATGTAGCATGCTTAGTTTTGTGATTGGTCATTGAAAGAATATGCAAGTTTGTAGATGAACATATCTTTGAGGAAATCTCACTTAGAAAGGGGAAGGGGAAGGTTAATAAGTATTCCCTTAATATATTGTATAACCCTGAAGCAAAAGTGTTAAAAGAATTGAGAGTAATTGCTTAACATGACAAATAGGAAGAGGCATCAAAGGGACCAAATAGTGTAGTCATAAAAATGCAGCCTGCAGATTTACAGTGAGCCAAGATGCTGAAATATTATTCAAAACAACGAGAAAACAATCCCAGCACAATCATGATCTGAACCATTAAATTCAGCTTCTTTCGATTAAGGAACATGGGTGACATGCGGCAGGGCAGGGGTGTATTCAGCCAGAAATGAATGTTCTGTTTCTGTATATAAATCTGTAATCTGCTGTTAAGACTGCTACTCATTAAGTTATGCTGCACCAGTGAAACACTACATTAACCAGTTGGACATATTAATTCAGGTAATAACATGAGATGGCACTTCCCAGCATAATTTGTTGTTGGGAGCTGCAGCTGCATCTTATCCTTTCCTTGCTATTTTTATCTGCTGTTCCCATGTAATTGTCCACACAACTTTAACCTATCTGCTTGTTCTCTCTGCTGTAAGACATCAGTTCTGCTTAGCCTCCTGGGCACATCTATCTATTTCTGTCCCTTCTCTCATAAGATAAAGATAAATACATCATATAATGTCTCACACATATGCTGCAGCTGTCTTTCGATTGTGTAGCTCTCTGGACATGTACTTATGCTATTCAGACTGTCCTCATATGATTTGGATATAATTCTACAGAGGAAAACAAGTCTTCTCTTTCAGCAACTGCATGTTATGCACCTTGCACTTTATGAATCCATTTTCAAGGAAAATGCCTACCCATTGCTGAAACAGACCCTGTGGCCCTATCTCTTGCTTATGAAGCTATTGGTATGTTTGCAAGACACGCAAGAGAACCAGCCCTATCATTAAACAGATTGAAGTAGCTGTATTGAGTAGTGGATCCTGGAGAAGTGCAGGAGAACAGTCTTTTACCCTCAGGAAAACAGTTTACCATCTTTAGTGTCAAAATCAGACACCCAGGCAAATTTCTGTACATGAAATGCACAATGGGTGCCATTTTGTCTTTTGCCAAGGACAGCAAAATGGCCAGCCCTGAGATACAGGCCTTTGCAATTTGTTCATTCCTTCCTGGAAAGAAAACTAAAATCCCATGTGAAATTATATTATGTGCCATCAAGTTGGATTTGACGAGATAAAAATATTGACAATACTGCAAGATATGGCACATTTCCCTCCCTTCCCCACATACACATTCAGTCACAGGCAGATACAGTTGATTTTCCTGAGATAGTGGAGAAGTGGGAAGAGGAAGTCATCAATAGCAGTCTGCTTGACGAGGTAGACTAGCCCTGTCAAGATTCTGCCATATACCATAATCAAAATTTCTTGTCGGCTAAAATGGCACTGACAGCACAATCTTACACATGGCTGCTCAAAATTAAGTCTGACGGAGTTCCATAGGATATACTACCAGATCGGTCTGTATAGAACTGCAGTGAAAAAGTCATTAACTTACACTATGGTAGGTTATTTTTAGCCTCTTATCATAAGGCTAGTATATGATTTGAACACAGACGGAGTGCATAATACAGAGCTCTGCACGTATGTGATGGCTTCATGGCCTGATGGTAAGAGCATTTTCAGAGTCAGCTCTGTTGCATGCACCTGTTGCAACAGCTGGTCAGACAGCTAACATCATAGCACTACTACTATTTAACACTATTTTACACTTGCCTCAGGGCTGGTCCAGACATGCTGCTGTTTTGGATCAATGTGGGTTGGAACCCCACTAATCTGGATTTACTCACAACAAACTTCAATACCTGTGGTGAGTTTTCCTTTCATGTACTCCAGATAAAAAGTTTCCACACCATAACATACCTTTCTCCGCATCCTTCTTATCCTCTTACCATTTTCCACCCTATCACCACCTCTTGGATGTTTCCCTCTCTTAACTGTTGCCTGACATGGTAGTGGAAATTTATATTTTGTACAGAAGGGGTATTGGTTTCTTTCCAACATGGAGAAAAAAACCCTGCAGAGTTTGGGGGAGAGCTTGAAGCCTTCTTCTTTTTTCTCGTCTTTCTTTTGTTTAAACAGAGCGTTATATTGATCCTGCCAAACACAGGCAGAGGATGAGAGGGAGCTATGCTGGGGATAACCCCCCCCCCGTTACCCCCACCTTTTAGCTAGTCAGGTAGAGGCAGCCCTGCTCCATGCTGAGGAGAACACTCCTGCAGATGACATCACCGTTGATTTTTGGAGAGTTCTAATTGTGCACACACACACGCCCAAGAACTCATGCTTGTTCAAGAGGAAGAAAGAGATGGAGATAACAGATCTGGAAAAACATAGGCTGCATTTAAAAAAACCCGATGTCACTAGCAAGGCAAAACAACCTTGAAACTGAAGGGAAGTAAGAGGGATTGATCTAAAAGTCCAGTAACATCGTGTGGATTTGTTAAACTAATCTGAATCAATGAGAAACTGAACCCCTACTCAAAAAGTAACAAACAAGATGTATGCATAGGCTCTTAAAGAAGTTAAGGTCTATTCCTGTTCCTGTTCCTGTAAGTAGCCATGTCTTATTGCACACCAAAGCAAAGTTGAAAATGGTCCAGACATACACATGTTATTTTAAAGTATTGTTTACATAGAGAGACACACAGAGAGTATATTTTCCAGCAATTTTCTCAATCTATACAAATAACCTGAAAAGCTTAGAACTAGCTAACATGCTGCTCACACTTCATGTAATACTTAGACCCCAATGTTTTATACCTAATCTTTCTACATCTCCTTTTCAAATGTCCTGAGATCTCTCTGCAAGTTTGGTTCTCCACAACCCTACTCCTACCCTTTTCTCTGTAAACTGTCTGCGCAATCTCAGTCATATTCCTTCCAATAAATACACATTCCTTCATGTGAAGTTAAGATTTACTTCTGGGGATGGGGGCAGTCAGTAGATGCACTATATTGCCAGCTAGGGAATCTTCACTCTAGCCTACAGCCCCATTACTACCAGGAAAACAAGGGAGACACATGCTAGATTTACCTGCCTCTATTTTTCATGTGTATATTTGTCTCTGTGTTATTCAATACCACCCTGAACATTCCAATATTATCTGATTTCAGAAGCTAAGCAAGTAAGGTTTGGGTAATACTTGGATGGGAAACTGGCAGGGAGTACCAGGGATCTCCAGGTAGGACTAGGAAAAAATCCTGTTTGAAACCTTAGAGAACCATTGCCAATCATACTTGACAGTGCTGGGTGATTCAGAGTCACTTTGGAGGTGTTCTTCTTTGCAGGCTGATCCAGTAGAACTACTTTCAAAGTTTGGATTTTACATATCTTAAGGTGCTAAATTGTGGGGTTACCTAAGCAGTGGAGTTTAACCAAAATTGAAACCAAAATGTCTAGACCTGTTCTAAATATGAATAAAATCCAAACATGGCATTTAGGGTCTTTAATGCCACAAGTATCCCATGCTTCTGATCCTGCTGTTGAGAAATGGAAAAGACAGAATAGTTTATATCCCCAGCCCCCAGCATGTTCCTCCTACTTCATCTTTTCCACTTGTTTTATACCTGGACATTCTTGTCCATGCTCCTTCAAATGCATTCAAACGTTCGAGGGAATAGCAGAGGGCTTACCCTTCCTGTGTTTGTGGAATCTATTGTATACTTCTGGCTTAGAAGGTTTCAAAATATCAGTATAGGTCACCAATATTTCCAAGTAAGAGCAGTTTAGCTCTACTGATATTCTTTGTCTGATTCAGTTATCTGAGTAAAGCTTTTCTCCCTAAACACACACCAAATGCAAATGCTCTGCCCTTCTCCACCTTCCTTTCTTTTAGCTGCTACAAACAACCCCCCACAATCTGCTATCTTAGTCTGACACCAGTCTGTGGCAAGAGAAACACTGTTAACTGGTTGTGTCTTGGCCATTTCTTGACAAGTGTAAAATTTGTCAGAAGTTATTATAGCCTTTAGCTCTGTGCCTAATATCTTATGTGGACAAATATTCTGCATGTTCTTAGTGCTAGAACAAAAAAAAATGGTCACAAACTTGAATTTTGGGTTTAACTCCATTGTTAATTACCTAGGTTGGAGTGGAATATGTGGCCCACCAAGCATTGTTGAGACTGCAATTCCAATTGCCCTGAGCTAACATGACCAATAGTCAGGAAGATGCCATTTGTGGTTCAACAACATTTAGAGAACCACAGGTCCCCCATCTAGTGAATTCAATGAGGAGTGTATAACCAGTAGTCAGGAGTCAAACAGTTAACTCCCATTGCCCCAGGCAGCAAAGAACCTAGTGAGGTTGCCATGGCAATGGAGAGAGTGAGAGAAACAGTTGGTTCTTTAGTCTCAGAACCCTCAAATGTATGTGTGTTATTGACTGCAGGAGAAATGATAGACCTGAACTTTAGTGCAAAAGTTGAAGTAACTGTTTGTAATACCTCAGCCTGGAGGAATTCAAGAGCAAAAGTCTGTGTAGCCAAGCCACAGTTCATAAATCAGCCAGCAATACAAAAAAGAAAAATTATCCTTAGTAAGGTTCTTTGAGATCCAGCTTTCCCAATACCAGTGGCTCAAGTGACCCTTCCATATAAAAACTGGGTGTGTCTCTGGGACGCAGTTGTGTTTGACATACCAGCACTCATACTCACCAGCAATGAGCTGGCCAAGCGAATTGCCAAAGGCTCTGTAACTGCCTGCTGTAGGAGTAAGAATGAGTAAAGCACAAATCCTTTTGACTGAAGAGGATGCTGCCCATATAAACAGACAATCAAATAAACCCCTACTGGAGGAAGAGGAGAGGTTGAATGAGTTAGAGTTATTGCAAATGAACAAGGTCAGTTAAAGAAAATTTATTCATGAACAGCAAAAGGATGATAGTCTGAAACCATTCAGAGAGTTGGTGGAAGCAAAACCTCATGCTTTAACTATTAAGAAACCTACTATATATCATGAGGAGATGTTATACAGGGAGTTCCTCCAAAGGAGAAATAAAGCTGCTTCGAAAACTCATCAGCAGCTTAATGCCGAAAAAGTATAGGATGAGACTACCCAGATTGACCTATCCAAGCTTTTTCACTGGACATAGATGGCAACTAGGACTACCTAGAACTTCAATCAAAATGTCTACTGGTCAAGAGTGAGTTAGTTGTTGATGAGCCCTTCCAAAGTATGGAAACTAATACATAGCACACCCAATGCCTAGAACCACCAAGAGAGGAAATAAATATTTGCTGCTTTTAGTGTATTATGCCACCATAATCTGAAAACTGGGGCATTAACCATCATGGAAACTACACTTGTACATAGTTGATGCACTAGTAAGCTTGTTTTCCTGCCAAATAGACAAATTTTCTCAGGCTTGATCTTGCTAAACAGGGATGCTTCAGGGTTGGTATTGCCTCAACATGCAAACAAGAAGTAGTTTCAGGGCAAAAAGCTGCATTGCACTATGAAGCTCATTCCCCTCTTTCTCTGCCTCCATGCCCCCTCACATTTGTGCTCCATGGAAGAGAGGATTATATATAAATAGACAGAGAAGTGGCATAGCACCTCACTAGAACAACAGAAAACCATGTCTCTGTCCTTCCTGTCCATGGGAGAGCGAGGGAAAATTGGACTGAAAAAAAAATATTGGCAAGGGCATAACATTTTAATTTATATGAGAAAGTGGTATAGCACTATACATTTTAATTTATTGGGAAGAGCCATGCAAGTGACATAATCTGAAAATTCAGCACCTCTATTTTGCCTATAGAAGGGTCACACAGGAAAGCAAGGTCTTTAGTCCTTTTGAACCATTCATTGTATGGGCCATGAATATTTTCATGCTGCAAAGAGGTTCTGAACCTTTATCACTGTGATTGATGTCATACAGATTTAGTGGTACCTGATTTTAAGATCATACAGCAACATTGCTTCTGGTTACTCCATTATTTAACTACATCTTCCTGGAAGCAATTCAGAATATATGTTTTCCTTTTTTTACTTGTCATTACTTCTCCAAGGTCTTTAGAATTTAAGCATTTGAGGCCTGCAGGGGGAGGACAATGTATCTGTCAGGCAATATCTGATTCCTCAAGATCTTTTTAATCAATCAAATCAAATCAAATCAATTTATTATCATTGTAAGTATATACATAGTATACACATACAACGAAATTCACACAAACATCCAGAGACCAGACCCACATGCGCACACATAAAAAATCCCAAAACACTCCCCACCCACTAAAAATCCCCCACTAAGAACACAAACATCTGCACTGCAGGCTAAATAACACTGTCCAACTGTTCACTGCTAGTGGTCTTTAATTTCATTATTAAGTGCAATTATAGCTCTGGAATAAAAAACTATTCAGAAAACATGTGGTCCAAGTCTTAATTGTTCTGTATCTTCTGCCAGATGGCAACAGTTCAAAAAAGTAGTGAGCAGGATGGGAAAAGTCTCTAAGGATGTTGTGTGACTTCCTCAGACAGCGGGATGTTAACACACACCTTCAAATGTTTGTGCTCATACAGCCAGTGCCATATGTTTTCTGTTTATCTTTCATGTAATATATAGGATTTATGAAGCACTAGTTTTGGACTAGTGTCATGTTGTCAAAGACATCCCATTCATTTTAGAGACAGGATGTATATGAACATTAGTGACAAACAACTGAGTCTCAACTTTGGATCCCCAGATGTTCTTGGAATGCAACCCCCAGAAATCTTAGCCAGCCCAGCTACTGGCGAAGGGTTCTAGGAGTTTTAGTCCAGGAGTATCTGGGGACCCAAGGTTGGGAACCACTGGATTAGAAGTTCAGTTCCCTGCTGTGCCTCCCAGGACTAAAGATAGTTTGTGTGGCCTTGGGCAAGCTACACAGGTCTGGAGCACTCCCAAAAGAAGTGTCTGGTAATCCACTTTTCAGTACCTTATGCCTAGAAAACCCAGGGGAGAAACATCCTAAATCAGAATTGAATTGGCAACATGCAATAAAATCAATGATGACTGGTGCCCAGTTGTAGCCATTTTCAACAGGAGTCATATGGTCCCCTGCAAGCCCCTGGCACATTTGAAGGCAGCCACAGACTGAAACATGTGAGAAGTTTCTAAAATATATCTGTTTGTCTCATCTCCTTGTTTGGCAGGAGGCCCTGAAACCTGAGAACACACTCCTAAAAGGGTGTAGCCAAAAATAAGGGTTGAGAATGGCCATTTTATAGCCATCCATTGGGAAGATATGGGGTGCATATTTCCAGTTATGTTACTGAATATACAACATAGTCTGCATGCCTCCCATGCTCCTTGAAATTCCTATATATCACTTTGAGAACAACTAGATCTGATTCTGATGTGTCTTCTCTCAAATATTTTTTGCAGTGGGAATGTCTACTTTTGGTTTCTGGAAAAAAAAAGTTTCATGGTCTCTGCAGTGTCTTGGATGCTGCCATAGCAACATTATAGGTGATAAGGGAGGGTGCTGATTCAAGTAAGAACTTTGAGAGGAATCACTCAGTTCTTAAGTGATATTAATGGAATGGATTCATACTCCAGAACAGAAATGTTTGACTTGTTTAGCTATCTCTACTTCATCTTCAGGTCCTGTAACAGCAGTAAACCATGTTAACTTGAACAAGGTGTTTCATGAGAGTCAAGATTTATCATGTCACCAGCAGCAACTCCTAAATTCTAGCATCACTGTAAAGTCATATTTCAGCGTGAAAAATTGTACCAGACCTGAGTGTAGAAAGCATGCTCTCACTCTCTAGCCATGTGCTGATAATAACAATCGCAGTGACTCTCCATCTGTGTTGATAATATAACTTGGGAGATACTATTGCAAGGTTTGTGTTTTAACTTAAACCTAGCAATTTTATGGACTCCCAAGTTTGAGTCTCATTGAATCCTGGTTCACTTACTCAAGGACACACATGGTGACTTTTCGGCAAGCCATTCCCCTTTGAGTAACAAGCCCTTGCTGAGTTTTTGCTGATAGAAGTCAAAAGGCTATTGTTAGTAAAGAATTAGCAACCAAAGCAGCTAACCTCCCAATCTCCCCACCTCCAAACATAGAAGTAATGTTTGCATTTTTCAGCATTTAGGATTCCTACATAAACTGATGCATAAAACAATATAACGAAAAAGAAAGGGAGTGAATTTAAACCTGCTTATTTTCTCATCACAGAAGTTTTCCACATGCTTATTGCTAGAAGCATTTTGAAAGGAGTTCTCGGTGGAGGTGGTTTGATTGAAATTGATGGAAGTGTATGTGCTTATACTCAGTGATGATCTAGCTCCCAGTCTTGCATTCAAGTGTGAATTGGCAATATTCTCAACAAAACAGATCTTGCCTGCTTTATTGTGACAGCAAACATTTCTAATGTTCCATTTCAAACTTCTGAAACACTTAGGACTGATGGGTTTGATATTCAACTTACTGTAACATTTGCACTTCCCTCCCCAACAGAGGTACAATCTTGTAACAGGCAAAACTTCTGCATATATTATTTTTTTTTCCAGTGATCCCATACCTTAGAAAGCTGTGTCTATTAAATTTGTGTCTATCACAGGGGTGCAATATCTTGTACCATTTTTTTTAAAACCAACTGTATATTTCCAATAATACCTAAGAACATATTGGGTGACATTTTGTTGCTTAGCATAGTAAATTGCAATACTACAAATGGTCGTAATTGACCAGATAGACGGGATATAAATGGAATAAATAAATAAATACAGTTGGCTCATTGAATCAGTGGGGATTTGGTCAGTCAACTTCTCTGTAAGTACCATTGATTGAAATAGGCCTACTCTAGTTGCATCTTACTTTAACATAGTAAGTCACAACTAGAGTCAGCCCCTTTGAACTTACAGGGGAGTTGACTCACCAGATCCCCAGTGATTCAATGGGTCTACTCTAGTGTGACTTACTACAAGATTTCAGCCATTTAAATATAATCTCCAAAAATGCCAGTAGAACTCTTCTTTAAAAAAAATCTTGTGGGAATCTAGAGGAACACGTGATTCTCAAGGATGCTCCCCGCCTTTGAAGGCTCACCTTTCATTTCAAAAATACTGTTAGCTCCTTTACATGTGGATGTACAAGCAAATGCATATAGTTTGTTAACCAATTTTTCGTTATGTAGTTAACACAATTAAATAAATTTTAATCTATTAGGTTACCTGTGTATATGTGTCATGTATTCTGCAGTGATTTCCCTCCCCCAGGGTGCCCTGACCACAGAATGTCTGGCTACAAGCCTAGAAACACTCCAGTGTGCCAGTTAGATGGCACTGATGATAAAAATTAAGGAATCTGAACTTACTCACCTCTTAGCCAGCATTACTTAACCTGATAATTGCTCTGTTCTTTCCCTTTCTTTCCCTTCCACCCATTTGCTCTTGATCTCATTAAGCCTCACTTGTGGAACACATTTTGAGTTTAGTGGCTCAGTTGTGAAAGACATGATGCCACTGAAACCTCAGGGAAGAGCTTTTGAGTGCACTTCTCTTGCCATTAAATCACCACTTGGCCCACACATCTTAGGGGATAAAATGTCCAGGTCAGAAAGAATAGCTTTCTGGTAGGCTGAAGTCCACTCAGCTTTCGTTTTGACGTTAAACAGTAACCAGAAGTACACATTTGTCAGTATGGTATACTTCAACCTTATCAAATACTTGACAATCATAAGCAGCTTGTGAACAGAGCGGACGGTCATGCACCCACACCTGAAATTTGGAAAGGAGAGGTAAGGAAACCTGCTCAGTGAACCATCCCTGCTCAGAATGAGTATCTTCATACATAGAAAAATTGAGACTAGCAAATGTCCTATCGCTATTCCCCAGCTACGATAGATCCATTGGCTCAATGGGAGTTACATACACATTGACTTGTCATTCAACGGCAGTGAATTTCTCTAGCTGAAGCTGACAATATAATACTGGTTCAGTTTAAGTTCAAAAGCCATTTGTTTGAAATTCCCCTTGATCAGATTATCCTTGTTACATGCATGCTACCTTCATTGCCTTGTCTCTCACTGATTCAACTTTAACTTGATTTCATCTATTTCTGAATATGCCTTACTTAGACATTCATGAATCATGAACAAGTATCATGTATCAGAGGAAACATAATTATACACTGTGCCCTGTTCCTAATGTAATATTTGCTATTTAACACATGACTTCTTAGTAACTGTTGTTTTACACTGTTATTAACATGCTACTTTTCATTTATTAAAAATAATTAAAGCAAATATACACAGAACCGGAAAAATGGCCTAAAATCCAAAAAAGACCCATCAAAATGAATCTTCATATACTTGTTTAAAAACACTACAAGTCATTACATTAGTTCATAAAAATAAAGTTGCTCTGCCCTTATTAGCCTAAAAAGTAACACATTACATGTAATATTGTTTCCTGTGATTGCTGTTTCCAAGTTCTGCTTCTAATCTCCGTGTGCTGACTCAAAGGAATGAAGGGTCTGTTCAAGATAGGATCTACGTTTGATCCAACATGTGGAGATCAGAAGCAGAAACAGATGATACAATCCTGTCTGCATCCCATTAAATATTGTCTTTTTAGTGATGTAAGCCACCTTGGGTCCTTTAAGATGAGGAATAAACAAACAAACAAGATCACCCGAGAGGTAATATACAGAAGAAGACCATGTTTCTTGTCATTTCTGGTGAAAGAGCCTATAACAATATAATGCAACCTATTTTTAAAAATAAATGATATAGTGACTAAATTGGCTCTTTGCCCAATTGCATACCCTTGTCCCTGGTCTTCCAGTGTGCTGATCTTTATGCAAATTCACGACAGACACAGAAACACATGCGTTGAGCCAGTGGACACTGATATCAGGTGGGAATCAGTGCAGATGGGTGCCTATGCGTTAAAGCTACTTCATATAGACAACATAAACATTCTCATCATCTAGTGATACTCACTTTGAGCTTTGTCTTCCCACCTCCAAAGATTGGGGGAAAGCACACCCATTCCTGAGACTGCAGCTAATGTCCTAAGACCTGGCAACCCCCTGCATGCTGCATGCAGGTGTTTAAGACATTTATACTGGGCTTATCCCCAACCCATCTGAAGTATGGGGCATAAGGAGCACAAATATAAAGGTGATAAGAGTGGCAAATTAATTGTATTCAGTTTACAGTAAATAAAGGCATGGGCTTTCTCTTTATTATTGCATGATGTTACCATGAGGAGGAGATTTTTGGTCTTCCTCCTTCCATCCTGGGGTTTCCATGGCTTCCAGGCAATGAAAGGGCTTACATGGGAACTCCCTCCCACAAGAGGCCAGGCTGGTCCAACCTTTGTTGTTCTTCCACAAGCAGGCAAAGATTCTCTTCTGACAGGCTTCCCTTTAACGACTGGCTGCCTGAGTGAGGTTTTTAAATAGATTATTGTACCTTACTGTTCTTAATATCTTTTTGGTGGTGCTTTTGTTTATGTGGCATGTTTGATTCTTCTCATTATTTGTATAGTTACTGTTTTTAGCTTTAAATATTGCACTTTAATCATGGAAGCAACCTTGGATCTTTTTTAAGGAGAAAGGCGGGGTAAAAATATTTTAAATAAACAAACTAAATAAATGGGAGCAGAAATTTCATGGAACAGAAATGGGAAATTTTAAATTTCTGAAAATTGTTCCTGCCTATGTCTACACAACAGAATATCAACTACAGTGCAAAGTGCTTTGTGGGCTACAGCTCCCAGAATAGACCAGGCTGTCGTCATGGTGGATGGTTCCTGGGAAATCTAATTCAAAAAGGCAACTTTTCCTAACTTTTGCCATGGGTGCTTACAAAGAACTAAAGAAAATGCCTATGTAGATGATCTCAAAAGATTTCACATTGGAATTATGGATGTAAGCAATGGGGGAAAAGGGGTTTAATTGTCTGCATAATATGTCCTTAAGTTGCTTCACATATGATAGCATTAATTTAATCCACTCATTTGTGAATGGAAAGCCTAGATGGGTTACCAAGTACCTTCTCTATCCTATTTTACTGATATACAGTCATGCACTCTAGCATGGTCAACTTAAACTGAGCTGGCAAAGGTAGTCAGGGAAGGAATAAAAGAGACTTGAGCCACTTTTCATTTCATTTATGGAAAAAAAATGTTCCAAAGCCTTGAAGCATCTTTTATCTGTGAGACCCTTGTGTCTGTAGCACTGAGAAGGTACACAGCAAACACAGGGATGAACAGGGGGCAGCCCTGCAACCCCTTCTGGGGCCGCACCCTCCCTGCCGCAGAGCAACCGGCCCCCAGTTCCCACAGAATTTGTCCAGGAAGTTTCCAGAACACCGCTGAGCCCTGCAGGACAGACAAGGAGAGCACCTCATAGGTTTCCATCTTTATTCAGAACCTCTTTAAGAGGATGTTTCACGAGCTTTGTTGTAGCGCCTGAATCAGTGGCTATAAGGGGAGGCATAGCAGGGGTGCTTAAAAATGGACTCAAGGTCCCACCCCACCCCAATGTGACCTGCCGGCTGGGTTTTGCCCACCCCTGATGTAAAGAGTGCAGAACGGAATTTGTGCGCAGCAGATGGGCATCGCGGAGATTGGGACCCAGCGATAGATCTCTGGATCATTTTGGAGGAGATTCTTAACGATTTCCAGTTCCCAGCTGGCTGCCAACAGCGGCAACCAAGTGGTCCCTGCCTGTCCGAATTCACCCTGATAAAACGAAGAAAGCTGCGGGCATGCCGGATTGAACGCGCTGAAAGACTATGAAGGGCTTTCGGTTCTCAAGTCAAAACAAATCACTGAGTTCTAAATTCTCTAATTCCAAGTGTCTCTCTTTTGCACCAGGAGCCGTTGGATGTGGCGGTCATTGAAAAAAGGAAAAAAGCAAAGCAGGCAAACAAATATAAATCAAGTAGATCCCGGAAGGGTACAGGCCGCCCACCCGTGTTTTTTTTTTCCTCCCTTTTTGTTTTTCGCCCACAAACACAGGTCCTTCCAACCTGTAACATCCTTTCGAGGGAAAGAGCGTGTTAATTAGCTATTGTAAAAGGGCAGTAAAAAGAGTGGGAAGCACGCAGTCCAGTATTAAGATTTCCACGGAGGGGCAGTTTTTTTCTACTAGTTACCAAATCGTCGTTAATTAGAAAAGACAAACAAGAAAAGCAAAACCGAAACACGGAGACGCGTCGGCAAACAGAAGGAGCTGAAGGCTGAGCCTAGTCCGTCGGAAATGACCGAAGTCTTTTGAGCGATGGCTTCGGCCCCTGGATCAGGGCGAGCTTCTTCCTTCCTCCCCCCCCCCCGCACGTCGGGAACTGCTTAGGGCCGAGAGCCGGGAAAACAAAGCCCATCGCTCACGCGGGAGTCCTCGCCGAGCGGAAACAGCGTGACATCACCGCGTCCACAACAATTCATCACCATCACCCTGCCCAGCAAATGTCCCGAGGTTCGCCCACAAAGCAAGCTGCCGGGGCTGGCTGGCTTTGATTGTTTGATTGTTTGATTGACTGACTGATCGATCGGCTGGCTCGAGGTCTCCTCCTCCGCTCCTTCCCGGGCCAGACTTGGTCGATTCCCACTCCCCCCCCCCAAATCTGAAATAGGTCTCTCCGTGGCATCCTGCGCCCTTTCTCTGATTCGCGCCTTGCTCCCTCCGCTTCAGCTCCGCCTGAGATCACCCTCGCCCCTCCTCGTCGATCGGCTTCCCCCGCCCGCCCCAAACCCCGTCCTCATCCAACCTTTCCTCTTCCTTCTGACAGTCCTCCCTCTTCCTCCCCCACCCAGTTCAGGTGCCCAGCTTTTCCTACCCCCGCGGTTGTCTTCCCCCCCCCAATCCGTCCCACCGCTTTGCAACAGCGTCCCCTCCCCCACTCGTGACGACCCGATGTCCTCCTTTCCTGCCTCCTCCTCCTCCCCCACTCCTCCGCGCCTCCCGTCCAAACTCTCGGGCGCCCCGCCGCCCCCGTCGGCGAATCCCCTCGGCTCGGCTGCCGCCGCCACCGCCTCCTCCTGCTGTGGTCCTCCGCTATCGCAATACGTCATCCTTTTGCTCGGCCCTCCCCACCCCCGCCGCCATTCCTCCTCCCCCTCCCTCTGCATCGCTAAGATGCTTTTTGGGCAAAGCGAACGGAACCCCCGCCAAACTCAGGGCAAAGGGCTGGGTGAGGGCAACGGCTTCACAGAGGCTTCACTGCCTCGCCGGGCATGCGTACGCGCTCGGCACATGCTCATTCGGGCCGCACGAGGGGCTCTGGGCATGTGCAGAAGCAAAATGGGTACATTCTGAAGCAGGGCAATTTCAGCTATGACACCTGCAGCATGTGCCAGGAGCTGCAACGGCAGCAAAAGCGGCGGCGGCGGCGGCGGCGGCGGCCGCCTGTGCGCGGTGGATCTTCGTCTCTTCAGAGCGGTAAGCAGCAGCAGCAGCAACAGCAACAACAGCAGCAGCAGCAGCAGCGAGCAGTTGGGTCTCTGTGCGCCCCTCCTGCTTTGCCCTGCGTTTCAGTGGGTGCATGGTGACCTTACAGAGTGTGCATTACCTCACAGGTAAATATCAGCTGATCCGCTGTGACAGCAGCAGCAAGAGCAGCAGGAGCAGGAGAAGCCAGCGATCCACAGAGCTTTTCTGGAGGTAGCAAATTCATTCATTCGTTCGTTCATTCATTCCTCCGCTCAATCTGGCCCCTCATCGTCCCCCACCCTTTAAAAAAATCCGTTTGCTCCATTCATCAGCCAGAGGCTTGGCCAAGGATGCTGGGGTCTCCATTATGGATGGCTCTTTTCTACTGTGTGCAAGTGGGGACGGGGGGGGGGAGAGGGGGGAGATGAATATTTCTCATCCAATATCATTGCAATGCACTGCAGTATCAGTGGAAGTGCCTTGGATGTGTGGGTGGCTGGGTGGGATGCAGGTTTTTTTTTTTTCATTTTTCTGTGAGGAGGGGATCCAGCCTGTTGCCAGTCTGGAGATATGAGAGTCCCTGATTTGTGTGTATGTGTGAGTGTGTGTGTGTAGAGAGAGAGGGAGAGACAGAGAAGAGGGGGAGAGAAGGGGAACTAAGAACTAGCTTTATTGGGTTTTATTATTGTTGATTCCTGTTTGCAGTGTATGACAGAGAGAAGCCAGAGTTTCTCATTGCCAATAGGAAAATGTAAAAAGTGGGGCCAAATGTAACACAGCTAAATGAAGAAGGGGAGATTGCACTAGTGATAACTTGAGATGAGCAAGTCTGGCGATGGGCGCTTCCTTTTTTAGCAGCATCAGGGACCCTTGTTGGCATCCTTCATTTCATTACAAAGCTTGCCAAGGTATGCATTGAATGCACTGATATGGTGAGAGAGGCAGTGTGTGTATGTGTGTGTGTGTGGTGCCTATGTGTGTCCTGAGGAGCTGAAGCAATTATATATACAGGCCCATGATGACATCATCTCTTTGACTTTTGCTGCTCTTCAGTCTTTGGGAGGTTGGTTCCTTTTTCATTACTATAATTATGATTGCATATGAGCCTAATGAAATGAGGTCTTGCTTTATTTGAGATAGTGTACTTAACGGTATGTTGCATTTTATGATTTTGATATAATTATATTACATTCTAGCTCAGGCTTATATAAACCCAGGGTGTGCAGACAAGAGCGTATGGCTCCTGACATTGTGCAGTGATTTTGTTTGGACTCTCATACTTGTTTCAGCATTTATAAGATATGCTGTGGATTTAATATGAATAATTCTGCAGCAGTAACTAGGTATAAAGTGTCAGCTTCCTTTATATAGAGAAATTAGCTGTATGAAGAATGGTTGTAATTGATGGTAGTTTATGCCTTTCAATAGCCTTTGCTCACTTGCCTGCCCATTCACAAACTTCAGATGCTTGTTACAGGTATTTGGGCTGTGCAGGTTTTCTTAGAAATGATAGAGAAATTCTTCTTCCTTAAAACTGTTCAGCATACAGTACTTCTAAAAATTAAATGTTATCAAAAGGTGCTATGATCTCACACACTTCATAAATATGCATTAAGAAGCCCTTCACCAGAATTAATGATATTTTGTGCAGCATTTAAAGATATTTGTGAGAACAGATGTCACCAAATAAATTTTTAACTCTATCAGTGATCAAGGGAATTTTGAAAGACTTATGAAAAAGCAGGACCCGTGTTGATCTGATCCTGAATGTAGATCAAGTCACGAGCTCAAACAAACTCTATTCTCATTGTGTTTTTCTTGTTTGTAAAAACATATTTGCAGTCTGTTTTTCAATCTGTAATTCTAAGACATGTGCAGCATGGTCTTATCTGTGTTTCCTCAGAAGCAGGTCCTCACATCTGTAGGAGGTCTATCTGTAGGAGGACTCCTGGTGGAGGCAGCATCCTCTCTGGAACTGACACCACTGTGATCAATGGAGTAACAATTGTGTATAAGATTGCAGTTCTTATGCTTTTAGCCCTTTCATTTCACAGCAATTCAATGTTAGGTTTTGAAAGTTTCAGTCGAAGTCTGAACATACCACTTGGACAGATCCAGTGGAGGCATTTGTGAACCTTAGTAGACAGCTTTTTAGTGGAAAGTAGTTTTTGGTCAGCTTAAAAACTGGCAAGCTATATTTGGAATAAGGTTTTGCTGATTTATGCCAAAACAAAACAAACAAACAAAACCAAAAACCTATTAGCCTTTAAGTTGCCACAGGACACTTTGTGATTTTGCCACAGCAGATGGTCACTATTCCCCTCGAAGCAAAACGCTGAAAATGGTGGCCACAAGTCAGAATTAACTTTATAGCACATAGTTATTATTATTACTAGTAATAAGCATAGAAAGGATTGATACTGTATAGGAATACTGAGAGAGAGAAAGTAGCTGTGTCGATCTTATACCTATACTCCTAGAAAAGCATCAGTATTAGAAAAAAATATAGATACCTGTGGTGCCTGAAAGTCTATAAGATTTCAGTGTAAAGCCCTGCTTCATTAGACATGTAGAAAAGCTGTGTCAGTTAATTAAGTTCAGTAATGGCTTCAAATAAAAAATTCATTGGTTCATGTGCTTTTTGCTTCAGAACTCCATTATTGGATTATTGAATATCCTGTTACAAGAGACACCAATGTCATTTTTACAAAAACTAGTGTCAAACTGGCCATTTAATATTCATATTCAAAAAATGCACCTTAGAATTTGTGTGTGATTGACAAATGGTGCCAGAATATAATTTAAACATTCTTAGGCACATAACATTATTTGTGTCAAATGACATATTTCCAGTTTAACAATAATGCCACCCTTTACCATCTCTTAAGATTATGGCAGTCTACTGTCACAACTTTGGGTACGTTCCTGAATCTATCCAAAATTCCTGAATTTTGGATGGATTTCCTGAATCTATGCAGTATTCACAGTAAATGCACTGAAAAATACGTACATGAATAGGAGTGAATGTATGGAGCACCTTATAAGTTATAATTTAAGTACCTTGCACCTTGGGTGAATGAACAGTGGGTTCATAGCCATGAAAGGAAAGTCAGAGCAGAGATTGCCTCAAGCAGTTTCTTTGAGATGAAGAAAGTAATATGTGACAAAAAGTTTAAACTGACTTTGAGTATACACACTGGGAGAAATCCTATTGCCCAGCTTGACATGAGCTATGGTGATGATATCATCAGCAGTGATTAATTGCTGATGACTAAAGGCAAATCACTAAAGGTGATTTTGGGATGCACAGGACTTGTCCACAATGTGACAGTCACATCCCTCCAAATCAACAAATGAAGCCTTTGATTACAGTGATTTGCTATCACTGGTGACATAATCATTGTTGCATATATGGAGCTGTGCAATAGGATTTCAGCTACTGTGCAGTGTTAAGAATTCTTGGTTGCACTATAAAAATGTAATCATGGAATTTAACATAAACAACTCTAGCAATGGTAGAAGCATTTGAAATGTGAATTTATCAAAGAAATATTAAGGCAAATGAATAAAGACCAAGAAGTCATAAAACAGAGAAGGCAGAAAGCTATAATACTTTAATAACTTAATGAGAAATGCAGATTGTGACAGGTGATCACTCTAAGATAAAATAAATGGGAAAAGAAACTCAAGGAGGCAAACTTACTGAGAATCTGGCATAATGCAACACATCATTGTTAGATTTGCTATATCTCATGTAAAAATGGCCATGCTGACATCTACAGTGGACCCTCGACTTACAGAATTAATCCGTATTGGAAAGGTGGCCGTAGGTTGGAAAGTCCGTAGGTTGAGGGTCCATTTCCCATAGGAATACATTGAAAAGCCATTAATCCATAACCGACCGAAGAAAAAAATACCACCCCCCCACAAAAAATGAAAATAAATAAACCTTACCGGTCTGAAGCCTTCTGGGGTCCCCCGCCGCTGCCACCACCACTGCCCGAGGCCTCCGAGGACTTCCTCGCCACAGCCGGAGGGCTCTTGGAGGTCCCTCGCTGCCACCATTGCCGCTGCCCAAGGCCTCCAAGGCCTTCCCCGGTGCTGCCGGAGGCCTCACGGTGGTCCCTCACTGCTGCCATTGCTGCTGTCTGAGGCCTCCAGGGGCTTCCCCGCCGCTGCCGGAGGCCTCTCGGAGGTCCCCTGCCGATGTAGGCTTTCCCAGGGTGAACCGGGCCTACTAGGGGAGGGTTTCCCCTGGTAGGTCTGGTCTACTCCCCGGGAAAGCCTGGTAGACCTAGGGTTGCCAGATACACAGGTACTAAAAGGAGGACATAGAAAGACAAAAAGGTGGACAAAGGAAGACATACAGTATTGAATGTTTCATTTGAATTATTCTAGATTAAACCCACAATCAATACAATTTTATTACAATAGCTGCCAATCAATGTCTTTTAGTGAACCGACCAAGAAACAGTCATGTTAAAAATTAAAAATAAATTCAATGGAGGCTTTTTTTCAAAATACCGGGGGTGAGCGGGCAGGTGGGGGGGGGAAGTCAGGGGGAAGAGGGTCCTTCCACCTCTCCCCTTCCCATCCAAAATTATAACAAAATATACAAAAGCCTGACATTTAAAGGTCTTTATCTTTGCCTGCCTGACAGAGGACATTAGGCTTAAAAGGAGGACATGTCCTCCTTTTGCCTGACATCTGGCAACCCTAGGTAGACCGGGCCTACCAGGGGAGGACTTCCCCTGGTATGCCTAGTCTACCAGGCTTTCCCAGGGAGTAGACTGGGCCTACTGGTGAAGCCCTCCCCTGGTAGGATCGGTTCACCCTGAGAAAGCCGCCAGCGGCGGCGGAAGACGACCTCTGAGAGGCCTCCCCTGGAAGGCCTCCAGAGGTCCCCTTCGCCACCAATCGTGCCTCTGGAGAAGCTCCACCACCATGGGAGGCATCTCAGAGGTCCCCCCCCACTGCCGATCATGCCTCCGAAGCACGATCAGTGGTGGGAGGACTTCCAAGATGCCTCCCGTGGGGGTGGAGAAGCCCTGGAAGGCATCCGGAGTCACTATCGGCAGCCTACGGACCGGAAGGGGGAGGTGGGGAAAGCACCAAATTTGAATTTGGTGCTTTCTCCGCCTCCCCCTTCTGGTCCGCAGCTCAATTCTCCGGCCGCAAGTCAAAGTAAAATTTTGCAGCCGGAGAAGTTTGCAATTCGAAAAGTCTGCAGGTGGAGCCCTTCATGTGTCGAGGGTCCACTGTAGTTTCCAGCTAGAGACAACAATAAAGAAAGAATAAGATATTTTTAAATACTAAAAGTACAGATTCTTCAAGGCTGTGCTGCCTGGGGAAATGTAGAAATTGTATTCCATAAACAGAAATCTGCATACTTCTAATTTTAGATATGGGGTTTTTTTTATTCTTCTTTGTTTTGTGATATATCAATAAGATATAAAGGAATCTGTCTCTTCTGTTTAAAGGGAATGCAAGAAAAACATTAATACAATGAATCTTTTACTGTATGTTAATCATAGACAGTGAGTATAGCATTGGCTAAAGTTTTGCTTTTGACTGCTTGCTTGCTCTACAGTTGTTAGACATTTGTAGTGCAGAGGTACCTGTATAAGAGTGTAGCAATTTGATGCTATTAAATAGTTTGTTTAAGTCTGGGACTAGGGAGGGCAGCAATGAAGGAACTAGAAAAGATCATCAAGTGTAAGGATGTGTCATCAAAGAGACCAAAGCCAAGATCATCCACACTCTGGTATTTCCAATCACCACATATAGGTGTGAAAACTGGACAGTTAAGAAAGCTGACAGGAAAAAATAGATTCACTTGAAATGTGGTTCTGGAGGAGAGCTTTGCAGATACCCTGGATTGCCAGAAAGACAAACAAGTTGGTCCTCGAGCTATCTTGAGGCAAAAATGTTGAAATTGAAGTTGTCTACTTTGGGCACATCATGAGAAGACAGGATTCCCTGGAAAAGACAGTGGTGCTGGGAAAGGTGAAAGGCATCAGGAAGACCAAATATGAGATGGACTGATTCTCTAAAAGAGATCATAGGCCTGAGTCTGCAAGGACAGCTGAGGACAGGACATTTTGTAGAGCACTCATTCGTAGGGTTGCCAAGAGTTGGAAGTGACTTGACAGCACATAACAACAACAATAGCTTACTTGACTTCACCATCTCTGTGTTGGCCGAACATGTTCTGTTAGCCCATTTGGACCAGTAATAATCAGTAGCAGAAAAGTCACTACAGTCCTGTAATTATTTATGGTTATTACCTTGTTTCCCCAAAAATAAGACGTAATCTGAAAATAAGTCCTAGTATGATTTTTCAGAATGCTCATAATATAAGCTCTATCCCAAAAATAAGCCCCAGTTAAGTGAAACCCTGCCCTTCACCATTGTGCAGCAACCAGAAGAAGATGACATGACTGTATCTGAATAAATGTACATAGATTGTTGTACACAAGAAAAAAAATCTCCTGAAAATAAGCCCTAATGTGTTTTTTTGGAGTGAAAATTAATATAAGACCCTGTCTTATTTTTGGGGGAAAATAGGCCTGTGAATTCATTGCCACTTCTGACTACAGGTGTCTGGAATTTCAGATACAGTATTTCATGGTGGGAAAAGCAATACCTGTTACTTTGTGTGCATGTATTTTTCCTACTTCTGGGACTTAAATCTGGAAATATTAATTCATCACTGACATTGTTGTAGATCTATCAAATTTAATGGCACTTTGCCAATGTATTTAATCAATTAAAGAGATTCACAAAGGGATTCAGATTCATGTCCTGTCTGCTCAGAAAAGAATCATTTTTTGTGTTCAATGTAGCATTGAGTATGTATGGGATTGTAGCCCTGCTGGATCTTCATGAGATAGTTTTTAATAGTAGCAATTCTAACTCTACTTTTTGCAAGTGTTTTCAGGAGCATCCAAGTGAGCTTACTATATCAATCACATTACTGTACAAGAGAAATAAAGTGTAAAAACTTATTTATTATTTATTTATGTTATTTATATCCCGCCTATCTGGTCGGGTCAGGACCACTGGTCCGAAAGGTAACAGAGCATTAAAACAACCTGGAACAAAACAACGAAGAGGTTAATGCAGATTGATAACATAGTTGATAACACAATTAATGACATAGTTAGCTCATACCAGTATATTTGTTGGTTTGGTGTACAAAACAAAACATAAAACAAGAAACAAATAAACAAAATCACAGCAATTTAAGTGTAATCTGTTGCAGGATCTATGCAATTATTCCTAAAATTATAATCCAAGAAGTATGAATTCTACAAAGGCAACATGGGTTTGTCTTAGGAAAACTGAAACTGGAGCTGTATTTAATCATGGATCTCTGACAGATTTCTGTGCATTGATACTTGTGACTTGCAGGCACACATTTGTTATTTTGGAAATACAGATTGGAATGAATACTGTAAAATAACTAAAAGATTCGGGTAAGAACTGGTACACAGCAGAAGAGCCATGTGCTGTTGTGCATTTGTGGAGCAAAAAAAATATTAATTATTGCATCTTATTAAGGCCAGAACTGTCTGGGAGAGCCTTGGAATTGTAGTCCAAAACAGTAACTTTATCACACTGTGATTTTCACAGGAATGAACAAGCCCTCCACAGTTCTTTAGAATTTATCATAATATAAAACCTATGATTCTCATTTCCCTTGATTTCATTTCAGTTCTATTCATCCAGAGAATAAGGCAGTTTCACCCTTATAGCTGACTTTGTTCTGAAACAGCATCTCATTCCAGCTGATTAAACTCTGTGCTCCTAATTTTGTACTGTAAGCATAGCTTACACACTTTTCTATTAACAGTCGGTTGCTTAAGTCCACTGCCAAGCATAGCTTGGTAAATCCTAATAATTACGTTTGGAATGCCTGTGCTTTTTATTAATTATGTAGATGCCCATCCACTCAGCACTTCTGCAAAGAATATACATTTGTGGGATTCTGCAGGGCAATTAGTTGTGACATGAGACTTAACCATTCATCATAGCAGGCTTGTGACTTGACTGTGCAAGATGCAATATGAACGGCCATGATTTTGCCAGCTGATTGAGAATCATGGACCTGAGCCACTGTTTCCATTATTGAAGCCATTTTGTCATTAAACTGATGCACTTGAGCACTGATTCAGGTCCTTTGTATTTAAGATATATTATACCTGACACAATCCTCTCAGAGAATCATAGGATTGTGAGAAACCAAGATATTGAGTCAGGGTTCTAGATCCCAGAAAGAGTTCTATTTGCATCTGAGTGTGAACATGAGGAAAACCAACCCTGCAAAACTCTCCTCTGAACATGGGTGCTCTTGGATTGAGAGGCCAGCATGCATAGGCACCTTGGGGACAGGGGCAGGACATGCAACCAAATGCCTTGTGTACATTTTATGTACCCAGTTCAGGCATAACATCTGAGTCGTGCTTAATTTTGCAGCCAGTCAAAGCACACCACCATCAGTGTAGAAGCCCCAGCTAGAGAACAGCCGTCTCAGGGATAAATTTAATGTGACATTTATGTGCCTTTGTTTTTTATTGTGAAGAGTTTTAAAAATGGAAAGAATATTAGGGAATGTGTGCTCTGAAGTATCTTTTGAAGTTGGTATTTACTTTGAGGCAGTGGTTCCCAAACTGAGGCTGTGGCCCTTGACAGCATGAAGAAAAGGGGTATGAGACAGTGAGATCATCCTTTCCATCACAGTTGTTCTTTTTCCTCTGATGTCTCTTATGGTAAATTATATTATATATTAACTTTTTGTGATCAGAAAAAAAATACTGTGTGCTTTTAAAAATATAATTTTACTAAGATGTGTTTTTTTTATTTTAAACCATACATTGATTTTGTTGTTGTTGTTGTTGTTGTTGTTGTTGTTGTTGTTGTTGTTGTTGTTGTTGTTGTTGCTATTGTTACAAGAAGGCTGGATTATGGTGGAGGTGAGGAGGCATGAGAGTTTCTCAAGAAACGAGAAAGGAGGTGTGATGCTGAAACAATTGGGAATTTGTTTAGCGGAAGATTCCCTGTTGGCAGTAGCTCATCCAAAGGGAGGGATTTTCTGCAAGTAGCAGTAGGGTAGGAATTCCCAGCTCCGTGCCTGTTGTGATGCAGATAATGTTCACTCTTGCCAATTTATTCCCTCAATTATTACTCAGTTTACAATGTAAATTGTAAAATGTACTATTTACATTTAAACAAAAAAATCTTATGTGTCACATGAAATTAAGCATGTATTTAATGCAGAGATTTGAAAAAATCTCAGTCTCCTTCCTTTTGGTTGCTGCAGATCTGCTAGCCATGAAGATTCATTCATCATGGGAAATCTTTCCTCTAGCATGAGACCACCAAGCACTTGTGTTGCTGTTGCATTTGTTCTTAACTTGCACAAAATGTCTCTATACAAAGTTAGTGCCTTTTTCCTTTACGAAGCTAAAAGCATATACACAACATAATCTCAGAAGAGCAGCTGATTGATCACAAAGACATAAGCAATCCATCCAGTACAACTAATTTTACTAGTACATTCGCAAAATAATGGTTACATATTTTTTCAAAAATGCACATACTGTTTGCAAAACCGTCAGAAGGCAAAACAAATTTCACTATCTTGGAGGGAGTAGATTTTGGGAAGCATTGGTATTTACCACTCAAAGACAAATCACAATAGTTTATATCCCTAACCTCACAAGACCTTTAGTTTGGTCTTCATGTAGTGCAAGACTTAACATAGAGGGTGTACAATTCTGTTCTTGTGTGTAGAGAAGTCACAGTATAATGTAGAAGTAGAAATTCAGATGATGGAAGCCCTGATAAAAGGGAGCAATTAGCACAAATAACCTAGGATAATGACAAAGCAGGAAAAGCATATTGCTAACACTTGTCTTCTCAGAACATCACCCTGTCTCAGGACCCAAGATGTATATACTCACAAGGAATCTCAACAACATATTTTCTACATGGAGATTGCAGCGACCAGAGGCCTTACACAGGTGAGCAAAGGAAGGTGGCCCACAAGGCAAAGAGAACCTATGGCTTAGAGCAGTGGTTCTCAACCAGTGAAACAAATGCCACCAATGGGGCACATAATACTCTGTATGGAATGGAGGATATTAATACCAATTGCCAAGAATTCTGTCTTCTTTAATCCCCATCTTCTATAATTGTGACATGCCATCTTCTACTAACCCTACTTTCTATAGATTATGCATCTGTAACCCTTTATCTGGTGATTAACAGCTATTGTAGCAGTAAACATTGTACAGTACTCAATAAAGTTATAACAATGTTTAGCTACTAACCAAATTATTGGTCCTTTGTACTTACTTCCAATAACACTCCTATAATTTTATGTCCTTAAAATTCATGATACATAGTAAATATAATAATGGAATGCTTAGAAAAGTATGAATTACTTTCTTGGTAGAACTGTGTTTTGGTTCTGACCGGTTAGGACCCAAGTTCTTTCACAGAATGATTGCTGGGACATAAAATATGGAAGGTTGAAAACCATTGCCTTAGAGCAGCGTTCCCCACCTTTTTAGTTCCACGGATCAACTGGGGAAGGCGGGGCACCCCCTGCGTGCGCATGCACGAAGGAGCGCACACGTTCCCATGTGGGCATGGGTGCGTGCATGCACAAAGGAGCAGTGGGTGCTCGTATGGGCGTGCATGCTTATGCACATGCACAAAGAGTGGTGCAGCGCTCGTGTGTGGGCATGCTTGCACGCAGGTGCAAAAGGGCTGTGCAAGGGGCAGTGTATGTGGGGGTGGGGGGGAGATCTGTCTCTGCAGCCCAGTCCGGCTCAAGCTGCAGACCAGGGGTTGGGGATCTCTACGCTAGAGTATTGTAAGTAAGTACAATAGAATATTGTAAGTGAGTGAGTGAGTGAGTGAGTGAGTGAGTGAGTGAGTGAGTGAGTGAGTGAGTGAGTGAGTGAGTGAGTGAGTGAGTGAGTGAGTTACTCAAGGTGTTTTACAGCATTTAAAACAGGAATATAAAACATAGCAGCTTAAATCCTAGTAATAAAATTATCTCTGCAGAAGGTGAATGACAACAGAAATGGAGATATTTTCAAAAATTAAACATATCCTATTTCTGTTTCATAGTTTCTATAGCTCATTTTCATGTGGAAACCATTGGATCTGCGGGTCAAGCAGAGGAAATCTTTAGTGACTGAAATTCACAACTCCTGAGGTGATGTGATCAGTCTTTTCCAGGCTGTGGTCAACTAACCCAGTCACTCACATTATACTGGCGCAGTGCTACATATGGAAGTGAAGAAAACCTTCTCTGTGCAGAGAGATTTCAACTCCAGACTGCTGGTAAGACAGTGAGCAGCACACTTGTTTCTGTTTATTTTGAAGAGCACATATTAAGCTGGCCTCAGTTTCTAGCATGTCCCAATAGGGTGGAGATTTGGAAAGACTCCTAACTGAAACCTTGGAGACCTATCATTGTGGATAATACTGAGTTAGATGCCCAGAGCATCTAACTCTGCAGTCTTTAGTTGTATTGGTACTCATAAACCCTGTTTCCGTTTTAGAATTTGATCCAACACAAGGAGCAGGCCACACTGTGACTGAAGCCAGTGAAACTATATAAGGATAGGTGAGTATCTGTTTTAATGACTACACCATCAATCACCATTGTGAATGTCAGGGGAACCACTAATGTGGGGATTGGAAGAATGCCTAAGAGGTCATACTCCTTTGTCTCTTACTCGGTTACCTTTACTAGTATCTCGGCACTGAAGCTGACTGTTTCAGTTGTTGACTACGATGGTCACTTTGTCTTTCCACAGAAAAGATAGAATAAGAGATAAGAATTGTATCTACTTTAAATGTAACAGAGACCAAAAATAAGGCCCATACAAAAACCAACAACAGTGGAAATCCAGCTATTCTTCCATGGACGTTCACTCTTTTGTCTTTCCAGAGCTTCCGTGCTTTAGAATGATGTCAGGCAGCCTGCGTTGGAAGAAGTGATGCTCTACCCACCATGGACATTGAGAAGTTTTTCCCTATTACCTTGATGTCTGTCTTGCAACTTTCAAAGGCATGTAAGCCCAGCATGCATAGAAACATTGGCAACCCTTTGCTTTGTGATATTCAGAACTTCCTCCATCACTGATGCAGTTCAATAAAAGTGTTAACTCAGCAATGCCTATGTTCTTATTATATTTATTAGATACTTATTTCTCTTGGAGAGGGGTGAGGCTTTCCTGCATACTATACTGCAGCATGACTGAGGATCTGCAGCTTGGAAAGAAGTTAGAAGCTGAAGTAGATGCAATTTCATAGTGCTGTCTTTCCATATAAAGGGTTCTCCATCTTCTCTGTATTACCTGGTCTGCATGCAGCTTGGGGCTCTGGAAGGTGCCTGTTCCATTAGCAATGTCGGCTTTATGAAATAGGAGAACTGAGTTAATTATCCTCCAGAGAGAGTTCTAACTTCTGTCCTATGAAGATGCAAGCCACAGAGGCTAGCAAAACATTAGGAAGAAAAACCTTCAGAACACGGCCAAACAGCCTGAAAAACCTACAACAACCGTTGGATCCCAGCCGTGAAAGCCTTTAAGAATACATTAATTCTCATCCACTTTCACTCCACTTTTTTTTTGCATCTAAAACAATTATCTAAAATCATTATTGTTGGTGGAGCATCCAAAAGTTGAGATGTGTGTTTTGGCAATCATTACAACAAGCATGGGTGGTAGATCTGAACTGTCATTTCCTGTTCTCCATTGTGATACTCCTCTTGCTATGAGCTTCCTATTATAGCTTCCATTCTTTGTTCTGTATGTGACCCTTTTCTTTTCAAGATGCTGCTTCTCCTATTGATTGTGTGTGTATGTGTGTGTACTTGTACTCTCTCTCTCTCTCGCTCGCTCTCTCTTGCTCTTGCTCTCGCTCTTTCCCTCTCCCTCTGCAGGCCTTTTTCATACTGGGCTGTATTGCTACAGTTTTTCGGTGCTGGTTGCCAGTGGTAAACTGAACTTTATTCCTTCCTTTATTGCCAAACTGTTCACAAAGCCAGATCTTCATCTGGCTTTGTGAACATCTACATGATTCCAGACCTGATAAGAATGTTTGGAAGTTACTCATTCATATGATTTTCATAAATCAGGAGTGACATGATTGGACATAAAAAGAGGATTCAGACACCTACTTGATTAAAAAGCCCTTAGTCTTGAGGCACAACTGAGGCACAACTGTCACTGGGTTTCCTTCCATGGGAGTTTGCAGACAGTGGGCTCCTAGCATTATTATAAAAAATCAACATGCAGCACTTCTTTCATCCCCTCTTTGTTAGATTTTTATTCCTCCTAGTTGAAAGTAGAAAAAAAGTTTTTGATTGATAACACTTCTGTCAGTTTAGTGAACAAGGCTGGATGATTACACAATAATTGGTATATTTATCTGTAAATTTGTATTTATATTGTATCTGGATAGCTCAGTATTTTAGATACCTGGCTGTGGAGCCAGAGATTCCTCATTCTGCCTCCTGCAGGTTGAGCCAGCCTGTGTGACCTTTGACAAGCTGTACACTCCCAGGGTGCCCCAGAAGAAAGGGATGGTAAACTACTTCTGACTATTCTCTACCTGGAAAACCCTGAAAAGAGTCACCATAAGTTAGAATTGACTAGATGACACATTATTGTTGTTGTTGTTGTTGTTGTTGTTGTTGTTGTTGTTGTTGTTGTTGTTGTTGTTTCTATCAAGACACTCAAGACACTGTACAAATGAAACGCTATTATAAAATGGGAAGTCGAACAAAAATGAATAAAAAGACTAAAACAAGGGGGAAAAACCCTACTAGTTCCGTTTAAAGAGCCCCATTATAATGGTGAATTTTAACACCGTGTCTAAAATATCAAGTGTATGAATAGACTAATTCAAAAGGGAGTGCCTTCCACATAAGGGTTTTCTTAAGTGTGTTGTGGAAATTATGGGGCTGAGAATGGACATGTTCTGCTATGCCTTTATCTCATGCCTCTTGTTCTGTTGACTTTGTTGTTGTCTTGCAGAATATTCACACTATAGTGCAAGGGGCTGATGTAGGGAGCACAGGGTTCTGTGCCAAACATGAAGAAATTAGACACTGGAACATTTCTCTGACATGGAGAGCAATGACAGGAAAAAGCTCTTGTGTGTGTCACATAATTAAAAGCACTGGAGGAGAAAGAGGAAGAAAAGAGTAGCATCTAGGCAGGATTGCTGCCCAGGACCACAGGCGGAGCAATCTGAGTCTGCATTCCATTCTAGTTGTCTGCTTCCATGTTACTGGAATGCCTTCTCCAGGACTTTGAAGTGCCTTGGGAAGTCACAATATAGATTGGGGGGGAGGGCTGAGAATGCTGCACTGGGAGCCCAAGAGGGCTACATGTGGGTCATGGGCCACACTTTGCCCATCCATACTTAAGAGACACCAGCATTTGCCTCAAACAAGGACCTATTTCTTTTACTACGTTTTTTAATTGTCCTTCTTACCGCTATTAGACATATTGTGAGCCACAAAGCAGGAAACAAACAGAAAGATAAGATTGATGGATGACATGAATTTTTAGTTAAAAGAATGCAGTTATTAGCATTAATGACACCTCTCATGTGTAGGAATTTCCAAAACTGAAGCATAAACACAGTGCAAGCAGTAGATGAGTATTATATGTACACTCTCTTACTAATGGTGTTACGCCAGCTATATAATTGCTATTAATAGTAACTGCATTAGTGGAGTATCTATAATGACTCAAACTTTACTAGTTGACTCATTTTGTTGGTTCACACTCTTGTGCCTGAAGAACTTTTGGTATTGGTATAGAGCTAGATCTCAGGACTGAGGTCCGGGTCTGGCAGCCCAAAGTCCCTTCCAGATGCTCACCTAGAGAATGGCATTTGGAGAAGCAGTGGCAAACAGATACAGTGTTGGCATGTGGACCCACATGTATTAGCTGATGGGCATGCCAGGACCCTGCTCTTTGCCATTGTATTCTTTCTTTTTTCTTTTTCTAAGATTTTATACCTTGATGTAAGCTGCCTTGGGTCCTTTTAAGGAGAGAAAACACACACACACACACACACACACAAAACACACACACACACACACACACACACAGAGGGTTGGCAAACTTTTCTTTGCATGAATATAGAAGCAGATGTTGAAGAGAAATGCTAGTTGCACACCTCACAACTCAAGTAACCTCCTGGACATTTAAAATTGCTTAGGTGCAGCTCTAGCTTGCACACACAAGTTTAGCAGAGGATTCTTCTCCATCATCTTGCTTATCTTCATGCTAGACCAAGTTTCACATTTTTCAATTCTGAATGCAAAGTTGCTGTTAATAGGTATGGCAGAGGGGGCAGGAAAAGGGTTAGAGGTCTTCAAACAAGACTGGTTGAAATCTAGTCAGTGGACAACCCAGGTTGACTCTTCACTTGTCCATGAGAAATTGAGTTTATTATTGCATCATGTTCCATTAATATTCCGTTCATTAATGGCAAGTATGAACCATGAACTAACTTACTCACCCTCATGTCCTCTGTCTAGAACTGAAGCTGATGTTTGCCTTTCTTTCCACCTCTCTGGCAAAGTTTCCTGTTTTAGACTCCAAGTTCTGTCTGGGAATTGTGGGAGTTGTAGTCCATAAAAGTTTTTCCAGTCTCTGCTTTCTAGGGAACAACTCTCATGGGAACAGTTGTCTTCTGAAGGAATCTGAAGAGAAAGAAACCAGTTACTGTATATGTTTTCCGCTCTTTAGAAACTGTTCAGACCCTACCCACAAGCTGACAGAAAAACTTTACTTCAGTCCAGAAATCATCCAGTAAAGGGCAGGTGTTATTAGCCTTAATCACAGTATCAACTCCTTACCAATTTGAGTCTTACTTTAGTGAAGTCCACTCCTAGAATGTTGCCCAAAGCTATTCCAAATACACTTGTGAAATCAAAAGATAATCTTAGGACATATAGGATGATAATGAAGTAGCAGCTGGAGGGAATTCCACATCAGCCCTGTGGGATTCCTCCACTTCTTGATATTGCCTTGGGCTTGGTGTTCTCCTCTTCCAAGGTTTAAAAACAAACCTAAAGCAAACAGATAACACTGCATTTCTTTTCCTGGTGACAGATTCTGACTCTGCTTTGTTGTCTCAAATAATAAGAGCAATTAAAATGTGATGTGAAAGCCATTTCTAGAAAATGATTTGTAACTTAAGAGTCACATAACGGTGTTCCTGACACAATGGAGCCAAAAGGGAAGTGGAACTTTGAGCATTAACATGGTGTTTTTGAAATGCCTACATACAAATTTGTTCCCAGCCTTACACAGGTCCACATTCATCTGAGCAGAGGCTATCACTCCAAGCTTGTGAGTTAATGTGTCCACATTCTCATACTAGAGAGTTATACAAGAGTGGCGAGACAACAGGAAGGAGAGCCACAAATTGTATGGATGTATTGGTTACTGATACTGTTGTACAGATACTGATACTGAGTCTCCTACAAGGAAACACAGATATCATTTTAGATTCAAACAAGGTTTCTAAGCTGTACTCAAGATAAGGTAGCTGCCTTCCTAACTGTTAGAGCAGTAGGACAGTGGAATCATTTACCTTGAGAGGTGGTGAGTGCTCCAAGACTGGAGGCATTCAAGAGGAACTTAGACAATCACCTGGCAGATATCTTTGGATTTGTATTCCTGCATCGAGCAGGGGGCTGGACTTGATGGCCTTATAGGCCCCTTCCAACTTCACTATTCAATGATTCTATGGTAATACCCTTTAGCAGCAGTGAAGATGGGTCAGACCAGGACATTTTGTTGAATAGCAAGTTGGTGCCACTTTCCATTCCATGTATAAAAGCTGAGTGGATTGACAGCTGAATTGTTCTTCAGTAGTGGTAACATAGGGCTTTCTGGTACACCTGAGGGACAGTAGATTTATTATAAGGGATGCAGGACATGCCATGGTGGCGTACAGTTCTCTCCTCCACCAATGTATTACTACCATCTCACAGCATTTGCAACTCCAAGCAACTGCATCACTCTGCCTGATGGTAGAGCAGACACTAGCTACTACTGGACTGCCATGACCACAAACCAACAACAAAGTGCTGTAGAATAGGTGTGTAAAGAAGATAGGCACTTTTCACTCCTCTCAGCTCTCTTCAGGCCAAAAAAGTTTGGCCAGACACTTTCAGTTCAGCTCTGATTGAATATGTGCTACATCCACAGCTTTTTTCAAGAGTGGTTACAGTACTCAGTTTTCAGAAATGAAACGTTTTTCTTGTTTTCATGGTTTGAGAAATTTGAAAATATACTTGATTTAAGTGTTGTTGTACATATTACTTATTCTCAGATCATTCAATGAATATTTAAGCTCACTCTAGACTTATCTATAAAATTCTGTATCTAAACTATAAATGCAGTATGTTTCCATCTGAAAACTGCTTGCTTTTATTTCTTCCCCGGCTCCTCTGACATCTGATGTTCTCTTTTGGGAAATGGAACTTTACCAATTTTAGGGTTCTATGGTTATAATTTTTAATCTTTTGTTGCTAGTAAAATATTTTTCAGGGCACCCTGAAATGAAGTGTGGCTTGTCACAGCTGGATGTGCTGATCAACACCTTTTCTTTGAAATATTCGCTGCACAGCATGTGTCAGTGTGTGGTCTTGTGGTGTGGAACAGGATGGAGGGATGGATGGATGTTGGCTGCCCATCAAACTCCATCATGCTTTGGCAGTTCCACTCCAATAAAATGGTTCAGCCAACTTGTTACTGGCAGGGTGCCATCCAAACAGAAGGACTTCAGTGGAGACGGCCAACAGGCCATGTATGTATGTCATGTTAGGCATATATGTCTGCATATCAATAATCTAGAGAGCTTTCATTTAAAGGCAAAAAAGCTGCTCCCTGAACTGAGAGGGTGACCTTTGAAAAATGAGATCCAAGACAGATTTTGAATTATGGATATGCACACTGCCATGAAATGGCTGCTGTACTTCTTGGTTCTGTTATTATGCACAGCCAACGCAGAAAAAGAATAAGGGGGTTTTGCAGTCTGTTAACTCTTAGCCATTAACTCTTGATGTAACAGTATGACATCAACATGAAAAATGTTATTCATTGAAATGTGTCGTCCACGGTCCATCATAGTGAAATGTGTGAGATATTTGAACAACCAATATGGCACTATTTGTGGCAAGGAACCATATATCTGATTGTAACTTATTAGCATAATTAGAAGTTCCAATCAGTTATGAAAAAAATGGGATGCTTCCTGCACCCCCTTTGAAGTATCAGAGGCTGGATATAGGTATGGTTTTATCATCTGCTGTAGCACAATGGTTCTTCACCAACCATGCTAAAGTATTATTCTAAGAGGCTAATAATAATTGCCTGTTTACTTACATGAACAAGTGCAGATAACAAAACTGTGCTGCTTTATTTTGAACAAGATACTTTTAAAGGGGCAGTTTAGAAGAGAATGGTTTAACATGATATTTTTACAATGCTTCTGTGCTAACATGTGGCCTTAGGCAGCTGCAAAAGTGGGGGACTGGGTCTTAGAAGGAATAAGAAGGGAACTCGATCAAGTAGACAGAAACAGATTCACGTATGAAGGGACAGAAAAAAAATCCAGGCCAAGGTTCAGATGCTTTTTCACAGTGGAGACTGATCTGGAATAAGCATACAGAAGGTCAATCAAGCAACAATGGGAGCTCACAGATGGGGGAGGGAATGGGAGACAGAAGCTCAGAATGGTTTACTAACCCACAGTACTTGAGGCAAGACTAGAGGGACATTTGATGTCAGAGTTTGGCTGCCAAGCTAGGAGTCAGTGGCTTTCTAGGAGTGGAGGTAGAGCCAGACTGGTCTCTTGGAACAGTTGGGAAACATGTGCCCTTTCTCCCCTCCCCCCCCCCGGTATTGGTGAATCACAACACCCACCATCCCTCACCATTGGATGTGCTAGGTAGAGCTGATGGGAATTATAGTACAACAGTACTGAAAGGCCGCATGGTCTCTAGCCCTCCTCTAGAAGAGCAGTACTCTACAGCCTTGAGGGGACTGTCCATAATGAGGTGATTACGCCATAGGGATGATGGGTGTTAGTGACAGCCCCTGTCTGTTCCTCCTGGACTCTAGAGCTATTTCATTCTGCCACACAACTTGTCCTCGCACACCCAAGCTCTTTAGACCTCAAGGATATTATATGTTACTCTGCTATCTCCAATTTGAGGAAAGATTGCACTTCAGATCCAACTGGCTTCTGCAGGTGGAATAAGGAGGGAGTGCCACTGTGTCTTTTGCTTCAGTCTGCAAAGCATTTTGAGCCTGTCTTGGCCTTGGGTGACTCCTTACAAGGGTCACTAGAGAAAAGGCACCTGGTCTGAAAGCCAGTTGAGCTTGGTAGAGCTAGCGTACTGTTGTAGCTGAAACAGAGAGCAGCAAATCAGGAAGTCTCAAATTCAGATCTCGCATCTACCTTGAAAGGACTGGGTGGCTTTAAGCAAGATGGGAATAATACAGAGGTGCTGATCATTCTTGAGTGTACTACATACATATAGCAGTTTAATACCACTTTAACTGTCACAGCTCCATTCAATGTATTCAGGGGACTTTTAGTTTGGTGAGGTACTTAGAACTGTTGTGACATGAAAATCGTAACAAAACCATGTCTGTGAAATGCTTTGAATACTCCCAGGTGTTATATAAATAGTAAATATTACAGCAAGGCATTTGGTGTGATGGTGGCCTTCAGTTTAGTTGTTGATAGTGTGATGCAGCCCCAGGAGCTGGAAAATGTTTGTGGAATATTCAAAATCTTAAATCATTTCAGTGGGGCTTTAACAAGATGTTTCTGTAAATTCTCACTGTGGGGCAGAACTGTAAAACTACGACTTAAATACCTCATTTACCTTGAAACCCCTATTAGGGCCAGTATAAGTCAGTTCTGAGCTGATAATGCATAACATAACATCATTATGGACAGAAATGTTTGTTTTACAAAGGTGTAGTCAGTAATTTTTGTGACTATTATGCGGGAATTGCATCAATTAGTTTTAAATACAACAAATATTCTTGCAAATATCCCTCCTTATCTATTGCTGCAGACTGCTACATGTTCGCTTCAGTAAAAAAAGAGAACATTCTCTTAATTTCTGATGTGCTGTGAACATCATGATTGCTGTTTGCATTTGCATTTAAACAAATTTGATTTAAGATGAGAACTGGTGTGATCTTTTTGCTGTGCTGTTTTGGAGGCTTTATTATTTCCTTTCAGGTTGATGGGAGCTGTTGCTTGACTTCAGAGTATGTTCTTGATTTCTTGGGGGATGCGGGCTTTTGATGGGTTTCACTGCCAATCACAACTAAAGCATACAGTCTTTTAAACCATTAAATTGTGTTCCAAATAATTAATAGAACACTGCTGAGTGTAGAAAAATGGATGCTAGAATAACTGTGAATATCTGCCTTTGAAACACCCTGTATCCTATGGTCCTCAAGAGTAATTTGCAGAGATAAATTAAAGGCTAAAACATGGCTTGAAGAAGAAAACAATCACAGTTGGCATAACAAGGGAGTTCTAGTTCTGCAACAGCTTAACCATATATGATGTATCTAAAGTTGAATCTTGAGCCAACAGCATGAGCTTGCCAAGAGTGGGGAGACAGCCTCTCACAACTCCTTTCCTTTTTGTCCATATCTTGTACTTCTAGCTGTGCTATTTGAAGGCCTTATACAGTGGTGCCCCACTAAACTATTACCTCGCAAAACGGTTTATTCGCTAGATGATGAGTTTTTGCGATCGCTATAGCGCTTCGCAAAACGGTGTTTCCTATGGGCTATTTTCGCTGGACAATGTTTCGGACCGTGCTTTGCAAGACGGGGTGGGTTTTTTGGACCGTTTTTCGCAAGGTGACGATTTTGACAGCTAGGTCCGCGACTCGCAGAATAGGTGCTTTCGGGACTCTTTTTCGCAAAACAGCGATTTTGACAGCTGATCTGCACTTTGCAAAACGGTTTTCCTATGGGCGATTTTCGCAAAATGACAATGATTTTTCCTCATTGGAACGCATTAAATAGATTTCAATGCATTCCAATGGGGAATCGCATTTCGCAAGACGATGTTTTCGCAAAACAGTGATTTTCGCGTAATGAATTAACATCGTCTTGCGGGGCACCACTGTATGGTGATTGGTCGTCATCTTTGACAAGCAACTGAAACAGATTCGGAGTTGCACAGATTTTTTTTCAGCCTGATCCTTTGCACTTTTATGTAGAAGTGAAAGCTACTGGTTCTAAAGGTACTTGTTCACAAGTAAGCATGCTTAGATGTCAATTATTTGAATTAGCTAAAAAGGTAAAGGTAAAGGTTCCCCTTGACAATTTTTGTCCAGTCGTGTCCGACTCTAGGGGGCGGCTCTCATCCCGCTCTTCAAGCCATAGAGCCAGCGTTTTGTCCGAAGACAATCTTTCCGTGGTCACATGGCCAGTGTGATTTAGACACGGAACGCTGTTTACCTTCCCACCGAGATGGTACCTATTTATCTACTTGCATTTGCATGCTTTCGAACCGCTAGGTTGGCGGGAGCTGGGACAGGCGACGGGTGCTCATTCCATCGTGTGGATTCGATCTTACGACTGCTTGGTCTTCTGACCCTGCAGTACAGGCTTCTGCGGTTTAGCCCACAGCACCACCACGTCCCTTATTTGAATTAGCTAAATGAGTAGAAATGTCAGTTTTATGTAACTTACTAAATACAGGCAAAAGTACATATTTTCCCAGAGTTCTCAGATTACGATATTTTAATATTTAGAACTGATCAACTGCAGAACAAAGCTTAACAATAAAGAAAACAAAAAGAGAAGACAAAGGGGGAAGATGTAGGAGCTTTAATGAACCTTTTTAGAGAATCATAGAACAAAATAATGTAATTATGAAGCATCTACTCCTACTTTCTCTCAATAAACAAAATCCATAGCTAAAACATTCTTGACATATCACTATCCAACTTCTGTTTACAAACCTCCTATCATTCCTGCTACCACAGACTTTGGCTGGAAAGCCAATCTTGCCATGAAATTTGGACTGAAATATTCAATCATTGGTGGAAACAAGGGGCTCTAAGGTACTCTGTAATCAAGCCTTGGGAAATATGCTTCCATACTGACTGTACAAACTCAGTTTCTATGAGGGCAGAATATTCCTTCAGGATTTGATAGATATGCAGTACATCTAATAACATATGTCTCTGTGTCGAATAGACATATGCTATGAGATGTATATTATATCTGCAGATGTCGAAGGAATGTCACATATTAGTAGACTTCTAGGACCCATTATCCTCCAGATGTGTTAGATTATAAGAGTCAGTATCTCCACCCAATCAGCAATGATTGTAGATTTCTTCTTCTTCTTCTTCTTCTTCTTCTTCTTCTTCTTCTTCTTCTCTCTCTCTCTCTCTTTGGTGAAAAGAGCTATGTGTCTCTTGCCTCCCCATGTCAGATGGGGAAGCAGTGCTATGGGAAGGGATGTTAAAACATCACTCCCCTTCTTCTTCAGTGCCTTATAGCACTGCTTCAGTGCCTTATAGCAGTGGTCCCCAACTTTGGGCCTCCAGATGTTCTTGGACTACAACTTCCAGAAGCTTTCACCACCACCTCTGCTGGCCAGGATTTCTGGGAGTTGAAGTCCAAGAACATCTGGAGGCCCAAGGTTGCCTTATAGCACTGCTTTTCTTATCTGATGCCTCACATCCAACATCTGCTTTAACCTTTTTTATTCCTGTTGTTTCATTTTTACATCCATGGCAGATCCAGTAATTTCCTGGGATCCCTTATTATTTTGTCCTGTCTCTCTTCCATGTAAACATTTAAATTTTAATTTAAATAGCTGGATTTCCTCTACTTATTGAATAGAACAAAGAGAAAGAAGAAAAGAATCTAAGCTAGCAACTGGAATTCTCATCCCTCAGATGCATCAAACATCTGGTTGGGCTCTTCTAGTTCAGCAGAAACATGTCAAATAGAGCAGGAAGGTGCAATGTAGTTGTAATGAAGCTATCCCACTGTCACAAGGAATGTGCCAAAGCTAGGAGCTCTTTGGGTATCTCAGGATTCTGGATCAAGACATGTCCTAATGTGCTGTTCATGGACAAAACAATATTCATTTTCATGGGTGTGTAAAGTATGAGAATATGTTGATTAAATTACAGAACAGAACTAGAGAGAAGCAAATAATTATATGCTGTCATTTTATTAAAGTAATATCATTCTAAGTGTCCTTGCTGTCTGCTTTCAGTACAGTTTATTTAGAAAATACTGCAAGAAGTGGGAAAACAGGACCGAATGTACAGATTGTAAGAATTATGGGAGCTCAGATGATAGAGTACTCCTGTTGAATCAATTCAGGATTGATTCTCTTTGATGAAAGTGGTATTCTGAAAAACAAAGAAATAATAGCACAACCACCTTCCAATAATCAGTTCTATGGGTATGCATATCTGAGGAAGGAAGGGTTTTTCTTGGGTGTTTATGAAGCCTCTCTCCTATAGTTGCTGGATTTTCAAGATGTTTTCAGCATCTCTAGTCGAAGCTGTCAATGGTATAATGACACTTATCCAACCAAAGTATTTGAAGAACGTTTAGGCTGTGAATGGATTTACAATAAATAGAAACCAGACATTGGCACAACTGCTGAACCAAAAAACTGCCAAGATTGGCAGAGCTGCTGAACCAAAAAAAAAAAGTGTATATTCTTGTTTGCCATTTCCATTCCATTCTTGTGGTGGTTATTAGTGATTTTGTTGAGAGCAGATTTTTAAAGGGATAATGGCAGCAGCATTTCATCTGATGTATTTTCATTGGCATTGAAGAGCCACAGGGGGGTGGAATGTGTTCCATGTTATCAACAAATAGTAACCGTCAGTGCAGCATGAATATATACAATTGTATGTTCCTTCTGAGAGTAACAGTGGTGTAGCAGATAGTGTCAGACTAACATACAGGAGACCTGGATTCAAATCCCTGCTCAGCAATGGAAAATCACTGGGGCAAGAGGAGGGTAAACCATGTATGTTGTCATGAATTAGAACCAAATTAATGGCACATAACTGAATTTCATTACCTCTATGGAACACAATTTGTGTTTTTAAAACAGATTTTAATAAAAATCAAATGTACCTCACAAATGTAGCAACCTAAATGCATGCAAGTTCATTCTTACTAGTATCTAATAAACAGAAAGGACACTAACATTTCTTGAGTACACACATTTCTGTTGTTTCTCTTTTACTTTTTGCTCATGATAGAATATTGGGGGCGGGGGGAGATCTGTTTTCCTGGTCCTTGATTGTTGGGATTTTATTTTACATCCAATATTTAGGTACAATATTCTTCTTGAGCTTCTCATTCTTCCTACCTGGAAGCATTCTGCAAATTAGAAGAAAATATTAATGTAATTCTCTTTTATTCCTGTAATCCTGCGGCATCCTTCCCCATCATCCCAACAAGTTTCTGATCTAAGACCTTGCTACCATTAATGGGGATAAAAACTCCTTTTGCTGGATCTAAATTAAATTTCAAATTATGGAGCATATGGTAACACGCACAAATAAAGAAATCATGGATTATTCTCCATAGATGCAAACCGGCACATGACTGGCTTGACTGGGTGAGAATATTGTTAAATAATTTTCTTTTGTGTCTGAAAATGCTGAAAGGCTAAGAAATGTATTTCATTTTCATACCTTTTGACTTTGATATTTTAGGAAATATGCATTCTGCTGTTTGATTGTGCGCTTTTGAGGCTTTAAGTCTTTAAATTTTCTGAATGAAATTAAAACATTCCTTTTCGTATTTTATTGCATTTTTATACACCTACATTTTTCTGAAGTTTCACTTAAGTATTAGCCTGCCTTTTAAGTTTAATCTTTATGTATTTTTAAGCATTTGAACCTACAGTTTCTCATAACTGTAACACTGATTTCTGTGTAACTGAAATGTGTCTGTTACCTTTCAGACAGTAACATGCTTTCAAGAACTTTTGGATTTTTATGCATAGAATCAATGTAGATGAACAAAGCTTAAACAGTTGTGATGGGCCACCACAGACTCAGACTACCTAGGGATGTTATAAAGTTTTATAGTACCCTGAGGTCATTGTTCAGGTGGCATACTTTTGCCTGTAAGATGATAACGTCCAGCCATTTTATGATGCCAGTTTGGAGCAAACGTCATGCTTTAGAGCCCACAAATTGAAGAATGCCACAGCTAGTGGGTTGTACCCTCTGGTACCATATTGCTAAAGCAAAGTTCCTGTTATTCTCATAGTCTTCACTTTGATCCTTACACATGTTACAAAACATGTAATTTCATTCCATTCACACAAGCCATTCCATGGTTTATCTTATATAAAAAAGAGAGAACTAGCATACCAGCTAAAATCCAGTGGTTCAATTCAGCTTTAGATTGCTGAAGGCTTAGCTAAATAAAAAAAACAAAAAACTTTGACAGCTGGCAAATGATCAGCAAGGAGAGGGCAAACGTACTGTCTCATGGCAAAGATAGACCATGGGATAGACCACAAAGAACCTGGGATAGACCACAAAGAGACCTGCTCTCAAGTTCCCACCAAATAGGCCTCTGTACATGGTGGGGCCATGAGAAGGGCATCTCCACCAGATCATAAAGCCTGGGCAGGCTAGAACAAAAGAATAGGCTGAACCCAAGCTGTATAGAGCTTTATACATCATAACTAGCACTTTGAACTCCACCAGAAATGTCGTGCAGCTTCCAGCCTTCCTTGTAACCGGCTGCTGTCAGATACCTGCCAGCAGAAGAATATCCTAAGGTCATACAGCAGGACAGGGGAAAATGGGCAGAGAACTTGTGGCGAAAGGTAATATATACAGATCTCTTCCAGCTATGCCAGCACAAACTTAGGCTAAGGTGAGGAGAACCCTAAGTAATTTCTAAAAGCTCTCGGCTGGGAAGGGTTTGGACTGATTTAATTTTAAACCTTTGGCTAGTTTAATTTTAGCTCAGATGGCCCTCAGTCATTTTGTATAGTTAGGATTATAGCCAAGGCAGTCGCTGCAATGTTGAAGGTCAAAACATATCTCTGGTTGTGTTTTTGCAATTAAAGTGCAGGGTTATTATTATTATTATTATTATTATTATTATTATTATTATTATTATTATTATTATTATTATTATTATTATTATTATTATTATTATTATTATTATTATTATTATTATTTTAAAAGTAGATTGAATCGGTGGGAGGTTGATGGTAAACGGTGTTTAATTGGGTTTTCCCTCAAAGCAAATTCAGAAGAGGGATTTTCGTTAGGGCCATAGCATTCCTCTGCCCACACATCTATTCTGGCAACACAATCACAGGACATATCATAGCCACACACAATATCAAGAGAACATTCACTTGTTTCTCAGCTAATGTGGTCTATGCCATCTTTTGCCAACAATGACCCTCTGCACTCTACATGGGAGAAACAGGACAATTCATACGGAAACGTTTCAAAGGCCACAAATCTTACATAAGGAGGCACAACAGTACAGAGGAACCTGTCTCCAACCATTTCAGTCTACCAGAACACTCTGTGGAAGATTTAAAAGTCATGATTTTAGAACAGAATCATTACAAATAAAGAACCCAGAAGGAAACAGCTAAGATAAAATGTATATGCACGATGGATACCCTTATAAATTGATTGAATATAAGCCTAGGTTTCTAAAGTCGTTACCAAATGTAATACTTCTGCTGTTATCCTCAGCCACTTATTTTCTTCACAACTACCAAGGATCAAAGATAAAAACTGTCAATATTCTCTACATTAACACACATGAGTCCTCTGTTGTCTTCATCCATACTCATATTTACTGTTATTTACTCTTTCCCCCCTTTTAACTGAATCCCAAGTCTTCAAAAACCCACACACATACCCCTTCTCTCTCTTCTCTCCCCCTCTCTCTGCTCAGACCCTTAAACCTAGGCCTAATTATTGCATGTAGCCAATTAATATTTAGAATGTTCTGCTTGTGAAGCTGATATTTCATCCAAAATTTCATTCTGTTTCCATATGTCTGACAAAGTGGGCATGTCCATGAAAGCTCGCATTAAAATATAACAGTCTTTAAGGTGCCACATTTTTCATCTTCTTGGTTTTGTTTCTTTGAATTTTGCATGAAAAGCATTCCTTCCCTGTGCTTGTTTCTGTGCCACTACAGTATTTTTCACTCCCTCCTGTGAGGTTTTTTTTTTAAAGGTAGGTCTTGTATAAAAAAACATTGAACTTCTCGTGTAGCTGAATCCTAAAGGGCCTGAACCAATATCTTTTGAGAAATTGCTACTGGTTTTCATTCTGAAGAATGCTTAAAAGGATGTTAATCTAGCACTCATAAAAAAAAAATCCTCATTCCAAATAAATAAACTCTATAATCAGCCACTGAGGCCAGAATGCAATTAATATGGACATACCACGGAAAGTAGAGAAATCTGAACTTGTTTAGCCTCATTACAGTATATGGTATAAGCTTAGATGTTACTTTGAAGTTAATTGCTTTGCTTTTCTTTTAAAAAAATTATTGATGAAAGGGTGACTGTTAAAATATTATTTTGAGAGGGATTAACTGTAGATGTTAACTCTCTCCCTCTCTGTGTCTGTGTGTGTATTTACATGGCAATACATATGAGAAATAGTTTAGAAGAAAATCTGAGGAATGTCAAAGTAAATGAGAAGAAAAAGAAATATGTCACACTTAAGGAAAGACAAATGTTTCTCTGCAGTTTGCCTACTGACAGTTGTGTCTGCAAGAATTTGCTGGTCATATGTATTTCATGCAGGCTGTTGTAAAATATTGTGTACAGATACTGCTTTAAGGGACATGGTCAGAAAGGTGTCAGTGTCTTTGAACGTCTTCTCCTGGAAATCAGTATAGCGGCCAGCATTATCTTAGAGGTGTTTTCATAACCACTCCTGCAAGATCCTGGAGGCATATTAGGTTACAGGACAGCAATGGTGTATTTTGGATGCAATGAATCCATTATTTGGTTCTCTTAAATTGTTGTGCATACGTGCTGCATTGTGCAGGATCAAACTACCTTTTCTTGGGTAGAAAGGGTTGGCTGGTAGCAAAACTGTGAACTATGAGCGGCTGCAGACATTTGGGGAAACTGTGCTGAGCAAAAATATAAAGGAACGGTATAATAATAAGGATTAACAGGGAATTCTGGCAAAACTGCTCCAAGAAGGTATTTTAAACTAACTTTTCTGTCTTTGCTCCCTGTGATTTATACACTTCTTATCAACTACCCAGTGATACCCAGTCCAGCATATTTGCAGGGTGCCAGTTGAGAGAAGAGTGATCCTATACATTATGGCTCAGCATCTGCCTCATAATTCTGAACTAAATACAATTAATTATTACAGTGCCATGGTTGAGGCTTTATGTAAATGCTAGGGCAGTTGAACTATGTTCCACCATTATAACCAGAATTCTTGTAATCAGTAGTTTTTTGAAAATGGCTCAGTAGGTAAGGATGCTGCTTAATAAAATATGAAGATTATTAATAAATTAAGAATAAAGTGAAGATCCTCCTCACATCATAAAGGGATTAGTTGACCATTTCCCCCTTAGTGTAATCTGCTGTTGGCCAGCTTTTTTCTCTATGTTGGTGCATTTTCACATGTGATTTTGTTTATTCGTGTAAAATATGATACATTGGAAAACATGATGACTCTTGCCATGTTGCATGAAACAGTGTAAACAGAAGCTCTGTGAAGATTTTCACTCATCCAGGAGAGGTTATCTGGAAGGTGAGTTGTGGCAACTGGACTTCTTTCTTATTAGGTTGAAACATTTAGCTACTCATCGAGTACTGAAGAAGCAACTTCCTGTAAACAGAAGAATTGGATGGTTTATTTGCATCTTGGTGATGTCCTGTTTTGTCCCGTTGTGTTTCCTCACTGTGTGTGTGTGTGTGTGTGTTTGTGTGTGTGTGTGTGTGTGTGTGTGTGTGTGTGTGTGTGTCTGCGCATTCGTATCTTCATACAGTAAGAATATTATAGTTTTGCATGGAAATAGGTGTTCTACATAAATCATATTTTGTGTTGAAGCCATGACAAGTTGCAGAAGCCATGACAAAAACCTGAACAGTTCAGGGTCCCAGTCTCACACACTAAAGCTGGTATATCTCAAGTGGGTTGAAAAATCCATATGGTGCTGTCTCATCATGTTCTGATGACTGGTCTTGACTCGAAGCTTATCATATCCCTGTCAGTGGATTAATCTGAATCTAGCAGAGTCTGATTCCTTTAGTCTGAGGATAGTCCAAACTTCCAGCAGCTGTGCTTTTCATATCAAATAAGTTGTGGCTGCCCCAAAATTCAAATATGAAGTGGAAACTGGAAATCTACATCCGGCCAATTCCAGTTCTCTTTGATTAGAAACACTATAGCATCTATAGCACATTGTTGGTGATTTTAAACAAATAAATATTTGGTTTATTTTGTAGACTATGTAAGTTCTGTTTTGCACATGCTTAGTATATATTACCTTTCTGGTGAATCATTTATGGGAGAGGAAAGGAGGATAGGAGTGTGGTTGGTTGCTAAGGAGATACCAGAATGCAGGGTGAAAGCCCACTCTACCACAGAGCCAGAGTATGGAAGATTTCAGAGGAAATCAGAGCCTGCATTCACACCCCTATGTAGGAGTGCCCTGAAGATAAAGTTCAAATGTTGTTGTTAGTCGTTGTGTCCGACTCTTCGTGACCCCATGAACCAGAGCACGCCAGGCCCTCCTGTCTTCCACTCCCTCCTGGAGTTTGGTCAAATTCATGTTGGTAGCTTTGATGACACTGTCCAACCATCTGTCCTCTGTCATTCCCTTCTCCTCTTGCCCTCACACTTTCCCAACATCAGGGTCTTTTCCAGGGAGTCTTCTCTTCTCATGAGATGGCCAAAGTATGGGAGCCTCAGCTTCAGGATCTGTCCTTCCAGTGAGCACTCAGGGTTGATTTCCTTCAGAATTGACAGGTTTTTTCTCCTTGCAGACCAGGGGATTCTTAAGAGTCTCCTCCAGCACCACAATTCAAAAGCATCAATTCTTTGGCGGTCAGCCTTCTTTATAGTCCAGCTCTCACTTCCAATGAGCTCTCCTCTTTTACCCTCATTAAAAGGTTCTTTAATTCCTCCTCACTTTCTGCCATGAGTGGTATCATCTGCATATCTGAGGTTGTTGATATTTCTTCCAGCAGTCTTAATTCCGGCTTGGGATTCATCCAGTCCTGCCTTTTGTATGATGTATTCTGCATATAAGTTAAATAAGCAGGGACACAATATGCAGCCTTGTTGTACTCCTTTCTGAATTTTGAACCAATCAGTTGTTCCATATTCAGTTCTAACTGTTACTTCCTGTCCCACGTATAGATTTCTCAGGAGATAGATAAGGCGGTCAGGCACTCCCATTTTTTTAAGAAGTTGTCATAGTTTGGCCAAATACTACCTTTCAGCTGTTTAACTCATCTAGGCTGTTTGTTACTATATCGAATTATGTCTATGTTTGATGGTTGTTTTGGATTTTCCGGGCTGTTTGGCCGTGTTCTTAAGGCTTTTCTTCCTAACCTTTCGCCAGTCTCTGTGGCCAGCATCTTCAGAGGACAGGAGTCAGAACTCTGTCTGTGCTCTGTTGCAGTTTGTTGGATAGCTGAGTATTTATAGCTGTGGGAACAGCTTTTGTCCTTTTCTGGGGATTGGGTGATTATGGTGATCAGCATATTTTTTTGCGGGTGTATTGTTGTGATAAGGGGGAGGGATGATCTGTCACTGTGATTGATGGGTGTCGTTAGCTGGTCTTTTGTGTGCAGTGATCACTTGCCCTTGTGGCTGGGTAGAGTTCGTTGACCTTTTGCAGGCTGTATTTTTCAGTGCTGAGAGACAGGCTTTGTTGAGTTTTAAACTTTCTTCTTTTTTCTTGAAGCTCTGCTGGTGTTTGTGGATTTCAATGGCTTCCCTGTGCAGTCTAATGTAATGATATGTCTATATTTCTCATTCACCTTAAAGATGATGATTCAGTTATTATTGGAATAAATCTCTATTCCTGTTTCTGAGAAAAGATTAAAAGTACAGTTTTGAGACACTACCTATGTTAATTATTTCTCCAGACTCCATGTCAGAGCTTAAGTTGAAAAAGCTAAATAATGAAATACCCTCTTACAAAGCCCTTATTCCCTACTACAAGGAAATCAGAAGGAAAAGAATTAAGCAACTTCCAAAGAGGTCTTAGATAGTGTAAGCCAATAGTAAAAAACTGTTCTTCAAAGGGACATTTGAGGGAGATAGAAAGGGCAATCAAGATGTGGAATTAAGGCGGGGTAGACTAACTCCCCCTCCCCTGTTGTCCTTGTATTCAGACTTTTCTATTTAGCTTTACATCAAAGATTTTTATTTAGCAAGGATTTTGGTAATTGATTGGCTGCTTAAGAAAGAGCTTTTAACAGATGGACACTATTTTTTTAGTGTGCTTTTAAGTGGCTTTAAATTTAATTATGTTCTAGTTTTTATTTAAATATATTTTAACATTTTATCTTTTGTGTAGGGAGGTTGTGCCTGTTTTTAGTATTATTGTAAGCAACTGTGGGGAAGAGGCTGGACATAAATAAAATAAATAAATAAATATATAAATAAGCCCAATTCTAAAGTCCCAGATTTATCTGTTCAGGAGAAAAGACACATATCTAAAGATGACTCATAACCAGAATAAGAGAGTGACCCTCCCCTTAATGGCAGGAAGACATTTCCCCACCCCTCATATGAATTCTGTGCAACTGTTTGATCATTGCAAGAGCAAAAGTCAGACATAGTCTACACTCTATCTTTGAAATGACTTATTCTATGAGATCTATGGACAGCTGAGGTAAACAATTTAATCTCATGCGTATAAATGACTCATGGTTGATGGAAAGAGCTTCTTCTGTCAGACTGTATAGTGTGGTATTCTGTCTATCTCTATGAGCACCCATGTGCCAAGATTACAACATCCAAAAACAGCAGCTCATGAATCATAGTAACTGAAGTCAGAAAGGGCTTTATGATACATTTTCTACATAGCACTGACTGCAGTTGATTGTTCAGTGTTGTACAGCCTTTGAATGTGAGCATGGGGTTTTTTGTACACTGCCCTGATTTTAAAGATTCAAAATGATGAGGCTTTCAGCACTTCCCCTGGGAGAATCTTCTAAGCTGTTATTATTGCTTATTTCAAGGCAGTTGTTCATTTTATTCATATGCATCTGCTTCCAAACTCTTAGCCGCCTAGAGTGGTCCTCACCGACCAGATAGGTGGGGTATAAATTAAATAAATAAATAAATAAATAAATTTTTAACCATTTATCACACTATGTCTACACGAGACATGGTAATTTGGTTCCTGAGTGTCACACACATGTATCTTGAGAGTAGTTACCAAATCTGAGCAGAGCCATGTCTTGCAACTCTCGATTGTGTCTCATTCTTCAACAGAAGTGGAGTTGGCAAGTACAACCAATAGTGAAATCCATCGTACTTCTAGCAAGAACTAGGCTGGAAGCGTGTTTAAAGTGTCAATAAATGCATATGCTCCAGAGTTCTCAGGTGGGCTCATATGGAGGATATGTGTGTATGTTTCTGGTTCCAAATAATTCAGGATTTTGAAGGCCCAAATCTGTACCTTTAGTTGGCCCTGGAAACACATGGTAGCTCATTATTATTATTATTATTATTATTATTATTATTATTATTATTATTATTATTATGATGATGATGATGATGATGATGATGATGATGATGATGATGATGATGATGATGATGATGATTATGATTATTTTTATTTTTATTTTTATTTTTATTTTTATTATTTTTATTTTTATTTTTATTTTTATTTTATTTATTTATTTATTTATTTATTTATTTATTTATTTATTTATTTATATCCCGCCTATCTGGTCGGGTGAGGACCACTCTAAGTGGCTAACAATCATAAAATGATACAATAAAAATGAAAATAGGCAGTTCTAAGTGATAAAAGCACTACATGACGTTACACGATATACAAAGCAAAAACAGAAAGGGAGGAAAGAAGAGGGTCAGGAGTTATGTGATGGGAAGACCTGCTGAAACATCCATGTCTTTAATTGCTTCTTAAAGATACCCAGCGAGGGAGACCCGCGAATCTCAGGAGGTAGATTGTTCCAGAGGCGAGGAGCCACCACCGAGAAGGCCCGATTTCTTGTCTTTTCCTTCCGGGCCTCCCTCCTGCATTTTCTAAGGGCAGGCAGCCACCAACAATCTTCTCTAGAAGCTTCCATATGCTCTAGCCAGAAAGGCAACAAAACAAAGTAAGCTTTCCTTAATCATAGGAAGGAGATAAATCTATAGCAGTGATTCCTCCCCTTGGGTAGCCCAGGTGTTCTTGCTCCAATTCCCGGAAGACTTCACCACCAGCTGTGCTGATCAGGATGTCTGGAAGTTGCATTCCAAGAACACCTGGATTACCCAAGGTGAGGAACTACTGATCTATAATACTGTACCATCTTTATTTTCTGTTGAGATTATGTGTAGTTGATGCTCTGGAATAGAGGTCTTAATATCAACACTGAAATGTCTGCTTATAGAAACAGTTAAGATTCAAATGGTGACTTGGTTGTTGCTGTTCATGTTTTGAGTAGTAAGGTATTAAAGGGGAAATGTTGCAAAAAGGGTGTTTAGTTAAAAAAAAAGCTTATTGGCTGAAATGCTGTTGCTTAGTGTAATAAATAGATATGGGATATTTCTATTTGTATCTCTGCGGATACAGATATGAATATTGGCACCACTAGGGCCTTGGACTGAGAAGATAGGTGGCTTGAGAGAGGGATCAGAGAGGCCATTCATGTGCATATAGAAAATCCCTCACTTAACAGGGGTGGAGGCTTTAGGTACAATCTGTCTCCTATTTAGCATGCTGCTCTTTCATCAGTCCCTTGGAAGATTAGGACCACAAACACAAGAAATACCACTGTTAACGACCATTAATGATCCATGACAATTGATGGAGAAGGACTGCAGAAGTGGGATTTCACTCACGGCCAGTCCTTTGTCTTTCTAACAAAACTATTCAGACAAATGGGGGGAGTGAAACCAATGTGGAGGATATATCAGGGATATCCTACCAACTCTCCTCAGAATGTTTCAATCAAATAAGAAAGAAGTCCAGTTGCCATGACTCATCTTCCAGATAACCTCACCTGGATAACTGTGAATCTTCACATGCATACTTCTGTAACTTCTATTGATCTAATAGGTCTATTGTACTTGCAGATTACAACGCTAAGCAGCAAGATTTCAGTATTGATTGTTAAAATGGGTTAAACTAAATTTCCTGGAAAAGTCTGCAGACTACCCATAGGGCAGTGATGGTGAAGTTTTTTGAGCCTCTGGGTCAGTGCATCCTCCAGAGGGCGGATAGGGGGCGCCTTCCCCCCTCCCCAAATATAGGCAGGGCCCTTACCTGGGCTTCTTGCACTGCTCCCTGCCCCGCTCGCTCGCTCTTCTGTGGCACCGGACCCGCAATCAATGGGCAGCTGTGATGTGCTCTGAGGGGCGGCTGAGCATGGCTCCTCCTTCATCTCCTGCTGCTGCCACTGCTCTTGCCCAATCGCCTCCTCCAGTGCCACTCACGGGCTCCCTTCAGGTGGGGAATGAAGCAGCAGTGTGAGCTCGAGCTGAGCCCTGGCAGCGAGTGGTGGCATGCCCCACACCGAGCTGGCATGAGTGGCGGTATCGGCATGGTTCACATGCCTACAGAGAGGGCTCTGCGTGCCAGCTGTGGTACACAAGCCATATGTTCGCCTTTGCTGCCATAGGGGGTCCACAAATACCAAATATATCTATTAGACTGTACATGAGGAAGAGCTGGATGAACAATAGGAATACATACATCTCAAAATCGGTGCTATGCTATGTATGTAGAGTGGCCTGGTGGGCCAGATAGGCGGGGTATAAATCAAATAAATAAGTAAATAAATAAGTAAATAAATAAGTACATAAATAAGTATATATATATATATATATATATATATATATATATATATATATATATATATATATATATATATATGTATATATATATATATATATATATATATATATATATATATATATATATATATATATATATATATATATATATATATATATATAAAAGTATATATATATATATATATATATATATATATATATATATATATATATATATATTTATAAGTTAAAAGGAGCCAGTCATGTTTATTCTTGAGATGTACAAGTAACATTGACTTCCAGATTCGTTTTAGGTTATGTTGGATTATCTCAGTGATCTTGTCTGATTGGCTACTTTAGTTTTGCATTTGTGTTTTCACAACTGTAGTAACAACTATTATTTCAGTCTCCTACAATATAGAATATTTTTCCGACTGGCACACTTTTACTTCATAATGTCATTGCATGGTCTTGAATTAAGAGATTGTTTTTATGACAAGATATTTGAAAAGGCTAATCTGATATGTCAGACACTGGTGATGAACTTGACATTTGCAACAGACTCTTTGATATAAGTTTAAAATACAGTGTGCAAAAGGTCAATGAACTCTGCCCAGCCACAAGGACAGGGGATCACTACACACAAAGACTAGCTAATGACACCCATCAACCACAGGAACAGATAATCTCTTCTCCTTAGCACAACAATACACCCACAACAATACACACTAATCACCCATCTACAGGAAAAGACAAACGCCTATCTCACAGCCATAAATACTGCACTCCCAAAGCCAACTACACCAGAGCACAGAGTGCTGTCCCCTGAAGATGCCGACCACAGAGACTGGCGAAATGTTACAAAGAACAACCTTCAGAACATAGCCAAAGAGCCCGAAAAACCCACAACAACCATTAGATCCCAGCCGTGAAAGCCTTCACGAATATATGTTCCTTTGATATTTCCAGTTTTCTTGAACAGATCTCTGGTTTTCCCCTTTCTATTATTTTCCTCTATATCTTTGCACTGTTCATTTAAGAAGGCCCTCTTGTCCCTCCTTGATATTCTTGGGAAATATGCATTCAATTTTCTGTAGCTTTCCCTATCTCCCTTGCATTTTGTTTCCCTTCTCCTCTCTGCTATTTCCAAGGCCTCGTTGGACAGACACTTTGCTTTCTTGCATTTCCTTTTCTTTGGGATGGTTTTCATTGCTGCCTTCTGTACAATGTTACAAGCCTCCATCCATAGTTCTTCAGGCACTCTGTCCACCAAATCTAGTTCCTTAAATCTGTTCTTCACTTCCACTATGTATTCATAAGGGATTTGGTTTAGATGATACCTGACTAGCCCAGTGGGTTTTCCTACTTTCTTCAGTTTAAGCTTGAATTTTGCTATAAGAAGCTGATGATCAGAGCCACAGTCAGCTCCAGGTCTTGTTTTTGCTGGCTTTATGGAGCTTCCCCATCTTTGGCTGCAGAGAACACAATCAGTCTGATTTCGGTATTGCCCATCTGGTGATGTCCATGTGTAGAGTTGCCTCTTGTGTTGTTGGAAAAGAGTGTTTATGTTGACCAGTTTGTTCTCTTGACAAAATTCTATTAGCCCTTGCCCTGCTTCATTTTGAACTCGAAGGCCAAACCTACCAGTTGTTCCTTTTAACTATTTACTCCCTGCTTTAACATTCCAGTCCCCTATAATGACAACTTTACTTTTTACTTTACTTTATTTAGATTTACACTCCGCGCCTCTAGACAAAGTCTACTCAGGGCGGCTTACAAAAAATGATAAAATACAATAAAATATACTTACTAAAACATAATAATACAATCAACTAACAGCTGGATATGTAAATTATCAAGATGGGGAACTAAAGAAACGAAACAGTTAATTGACTGGAGGGAAGGCCTGCCTAAAGAGCCAAGTTTTTAAATGGCTTTTAAAAACATCCAGCGAGGGAGCCAGGCAGATTTCTATTGGTAAAGTATTCCACAGCCGAGGGGCCACTGCCGAGAAGGCCCGGTTTCTTGTTCTTTCTTTCCAGGCCTCTCTCGGTATAAGGCCCCTCAGCCATCCCTGCTGGCTTTGTCGGGTGCTTGGAGTAGACCTGGGTGGGAGAAGGCGATATGCCAGGTATCGAGGTCCCAAACCGTTTAGGGCTTTATATGTCATCATCAGAACTTTGAAATCAATGTGGAAACGAATGGGCAGCCAATGCAGAGCAGCCAGGGTGGGGGAGATATGCTGATACTTTCTCACCCCACTAAGGAGCCTGGCTGCTGCATTTTGCACCATTTGAAGTTTCCGCATCAATCCCAAAGGCAGCCCCACGTAGAGTGCATTACAGTGGTCTAATCTCGAGATTACGAGCACGTGGACAAGAGCAGTGAGGGCCCTCCATCAAGATATGGTTGCAGCTGGGCAATCCGTCACAGTTGAAAAGAGGCAGAACAGACCACAGATGCCACTTGGGTTTCCATGGTAAGCACCAGGTCCAGGTGTATCCCCAAGCTGCAAACCTCACTCTTTGCAGTGAGGGTCGACCCCCCAAAAGAGAGGGACTCACCCACGCCGCTGATGGAAGGGCCACCCACCCTCAAGACCTCCGACAAGAACATCTTTCTTTGGTGTCAGTTCTAGAAGGTGTTGTAAGTCTTCATAGAATTGGTCAGTTTTAGCCTCTTCAGCATCGGTGGTTTGTGCATAAATGCGAATTACTGGGATGTTGAAAGGTCTGCCTTGGATTCGTGTTGAAATCATTCTATCATTTTTGAGATTGTATCCCAATACAGCTTTTCCCACTCTTTTGTTGACTATGAGGGCTACTCCATTTCTTCTACGGGATTCTTGTCCACAATAGTAGATACTGTATTATAATTGTCTGAATTGAATTCTCCCATTCCCGTCAATTTTAGTTCACTGACGCCCAGGATGTCAATGTTGATTCTTGCCATTTCTTGTTTGACCAGATCCAGCTTACCAAGGTTCATAGATCTTACATTCCAGGTTCCTATGCAGTATTTTTCTTTGCAGCATCAATCTTTCCTTTCACTTCCACGCACATCCACAGCTGAGCGTCCTTTCGGCTTTAGCCCAACCACTTCATTAGCTCTGGGGCTACTTGTAATTGTCCTCCACTCTTCCTCAGTAGCATGTTGGACACCTTCTGACCTGAGGGTCCCATCTTCCAGCATCATATCTTTTAGCCTTTTTTTCTGTCCATGGAGTTTTCTTGGAAAAGATACTGGAGTGGCTTGCCAGTTCCTGCTCCAGGTGGATCGCATTTAGTCAGAACTCTCCACTATGACCTGTCCGTCTTGGGTGTCCCTGCACGGCATAGCCCATAGCTTCACTGAATTACTCAAGCCCCTTCGCCACGACAAGGCAGCAATCAGTGAAAGGGATGTGAATATTAGCTGGCCCCAGAACTATAGTATTTCCCACATTTTTTCCCTGTGTAGTCAGGCTCTGCCTCTTGCTGGAATTAGCTGCTGGATTTAGGCCAGTTGTTGCACTGATGCTTTTCATACAGTTCACTGGAACCAGTTCTATATAAGTATCTTGATTCACCAACTGTTTTCCTCAGGTATCCTTTGTACATGTTGCAAACCAAGATTGTTGTCAAAACTCCTCTGAGATTTAAAAGACTAGCTTCAGAAGAGAAATGGCCTGCAGAATTTGTTTTGCAGTGACTGTTGCTAGAGTTTATATAAAACATTTTTCAGGAAAATGCCTGGAGATTTTAAAAAAACAGCAACAAATGCAATATTTTATGAAGCAAATGATGCTTTCTCATTTCTGCATCTCCATCTGTTCAATTTCTGTTTATTACAGAGGAGACTAGGAACAAAGTGTTTCTGTGTGGAGTGCTCCTTTTCACCAGTCAGCCTTATTTTTTTCCAGGTTACTTTGCTCATCCAATCTTCCATTGTCTATTCTCCTTGTTCCCCAATATATGTGCACCATTCTGGAAGCCGTGTTTTGTTCCTATTTTTGGAAGGAAAGAGAGAGCCTGTCCATACTGGCATATAGTTATGGTATATGGATTGCTGATTGCACAATAGGGACCAGGAAAAAAAAAGACTGCATTTGCTTGAGTTTCTACTTAATCGATTCTTCCCTTTTAAGAGTCGTCCTGCACCTTTCTCACAAAGTGCTAGGGCATGCATTCTTTTTTGTGTGACCTGGAGCCCAGCAAGCTGAAGGGTCAGGTGGGGAAGAGCAGCCCCAGAGTCCAGCTGAGACCAGCAAAGGCTCTGCAGCAACTACTCCCTCAGGGGTAGTGCTGTGCACTGGCTCAGTGTAGCACGATAACTGTGCACCACTCCAGGTATCACCTTAGCAGCAGTGGCAGAAGTGATGGAGGCCATAGCAGCAGCAGCAATTAACTGGGGAGTTGACAAGAACAACTGACAGGCAGCTGTGAGGCTGTGATTCCCTCTGGCCCTGGGGCTGCGGCTGGCTTCCTGACTCAGTTGTGGATTGGAGGAGACCTGCTGGGAGATGGTGAGCAACTGAAGAAGTGGTGAGCCTCTCCAACATTGGGACTGGCTTCCCGCCCTTGTTGATCAGCTGGGAAGTGGAGAGGAGCAGCAGAGGTGCTGAGCCTCCAACACTACAGCCAGCTTCCCATGTGCTTCAAGGCTCCAGTGTGGATGGAAGGATTAAATACGGTATTTTTTGCTCCATAAGAGGCAGGTTCCCCCTGCAAAAAAAAAGTGGAGGGAAAAGTCTGTAAGTCTTATGAAGCAAATACTGTCCCCCCCCGCCCCCATTGCTGCCTTCCTAGGCCTCCGGAGGCCTCAGAAAGCCCCACCCCACCCTCACCAACACTGTCGGAGGCTTCCCCGGCTTACAAAGCACCGGCACCCAGCCACTTCTCTCCGTCCACGGAGCTCCTGTGACCTGCACACCCCACCCAGGGTGTTCGGTGGTGCTTACTCATGAGTAGACAATGCCTCCTGTGGCGCTTACTGGTGAGTAGACCTGCGCATTTGGCGACCCTTACTCATGAGTAAACACGCACCTTCGGCCACACCCTCACCAACACCCTCCTACCTTAATTGCCGCTGCTGAGGTCTTTTGGCCTTGGAGCCACGCATGTAGAAAGGGAGACTGCCTGCCCTTTGCAAAGATGCGGCTGCAGCTTCATTTAGGGTAGGGAAGCTGCAGCTGCCATCTTTGCAAAGGGCAGCCTGGATTCCCTTAAGGCAGGCTAAGGCAATCCAAGCTGCCCTTTGCAAAGATGACAGCTGCAGCTTCCCTACCCTAAATGAAGCTGCAACCACCATCTTTGCAAAGGGCAGCCAGTTTCCCTTTTTACACTCTGTGGCTCCGAGGCCAGAAGACCTGAGCAGCGGCAATTAAGATTATGGTGGCGGGGGGGACCCCCGCAGTGCCTTGAGGCCTCCGGAGACTTGGGAAGGCAGCGATGGCGGTGAGGGCCCCCCAGGAGGCTTTGGACCAGTAAGGTGCTGCTTTTTACTTTTTTTAAAAAATGTTCTGGGTGGGGTTTGGATGGTAGGTTTGGGCTGGGGGGTATGTTTCTTTGTTGCTTTGTTTTTTGGTGATTTTTTTTTTTTGCAGTCCCAGCGTGGGACTTGCTCTGTTTATTTATTTAATTGCCCACCCTTGATACAGAGGAGTATTTTTTCCTGTTTTCTTCATCTAAAAATTAGCTGCCTCTTATGGTCAGGTGCGTCTTATGGAGCAAAAAATACAGCAAATTGCACTGAAGATAAGGACTTTTGAAGCATGGGTGTAATCACACCAAATTTCACAGTATGGACAGGCACAAAGATTTAAAAAATGCTTTAACACATGCCTATGGGGGTGGTTGTAAAAGATCATGTGGTATTTTCTGCTCCCATCTTTTATGTCCCTCTCTTCTGATGATGTAAACTGGAATTTTTAGGAATGAAGTCACTTCCTTCCTCCTCAATCCTATTCCCGACCTCTCTCTAGTGTCCTAAATAGCTGCTCTGTCTGTGATGGGCCCCCTCTAATTATCTCTCTGTGTGGTTCTTCTAAGCTGGTATTTCATTCCATAATCACACACCTCAAACACCGCACGCACACACCCCTTAAATCTTACAGTTTTTTTTTCTATTTGTTATTGTCTTTTTCCCCTATAAAGATCAGTGGTTTCATCAAGCACACCAATACCTTCCTCTTGGCTTTCCGTGTTTTTGGGCTAAAGTACTGTTGGCTCTCATTGACTAAATTAGAATGTATGGTTTCATCATTGTTTAATATTTCACCAAAGTACTTTATGGTTCTGTTTTTTGAAAGTATATGAAACTGAACAACCTGTGGTCAACAGTTCCTCCTGATTTGCCTTTACTGTGGTATATTTATATTTTTTGGCTTATACATAATGCTGCTGGCTACCTATTTTTATAAATCTAGGAATATACATTTGACATTTCTCCAACTTGCTATTGCCATTGAAAATTTTACTAGAGCTTTTTTGATTGTTGCAAAATTTGAATATTGTCTTCCAGACTTCTACAGGAAAAATGTGTTGATTGCCTCAGGAGTGTTGGCTTAGTGAGTCAGGGTTTCAACCCCAAATACAAATAAAAACAAAACAAAACAAAAAAGTACCTCCTCAGTGTATCACAGACTTTCTATGACGCCGGTCAAAATCCTGGTGCTAATCACATAGTGTAGTGGTTCCCAAACATTTAGGCTTCACACTCCCTTAGTTTTCTGTCCAGTAGCCATGGCTTCCCTTGCTCGGAGGGACTATCAGGGCTCTGTCTCCCACCAGGAGCAGGATCTTGACCCTCCCCCTCCAAATATCCACAAGGGCTCACCTTTTTCCAGGTCCTGATGCAGAAAACCCCTGAGGCTACTGGCAAGCATTTCTACTGGGGATCATTGAGATAAGGAAAGGAGAGGCAGGCACATAGCCTCCACTTCCTGTTCCTGTTAGACAGAGCTTTAGAGCAGTGGTTCTTAACCTTTTTGAAAGAAACGCCCCCTTAAGCCATTGAGGAAGTTATCATCGCCCCCCCCTCCCCGCGGTGATGATATCTTATTTATTTATTTATTTATTTATTTATTTATTTATTTATTTATTTATTTATTTAAGACACTTAAATGCAATGACCCCTGAAAACAAAATTCAATTTCAAGAAAATGAAATGCCCCCCAAAAGTAACATTTAATGATTTAGTTTCAAGCGAATTTTAAGACGCAAAAAGAAATATAAAAAGGACATGAAAGCAAACTGCAATGCAGGAACTAAAAAATTTCAAGCCGAAAACTCTGAAACTAAATTAAGATTGGAGGAAAATATATATTCATGCACATTGTAAAAAGGCTGCAGCCATCTGTTACATACAGCACTGATGTTACCTGTCTGTCATGGGTTTGGAGGGAAAGTTCCATCCTATGGAGAGTGGAAGGCGGGACATCAGGAGGAGGGGCTGTACGGTATAAATATGTGATGCCTGTGTGGTGAGAAGGAGACACTGAGAGATGCTGAGAGACACTGGGTAGTGACGAAGCAGCAGCTGGGAAGAAGAAGCTGTTGTGGGAGTCTGTGTGTCAGACAGGGTACTTCTGTGTGTCAGAGTACCAACCTGATAGGTTCAGGTGTCTGTTGGGTAGCCAGAACTGATAGGTTCAGGGTCTGTGCTTCAAGTTAAGGGTTCTGGGTGAACCAAACTGTATGCTTGTATGAGTGAGAATAAGCCACGTTACTTTATTTTATTCACCTGATTGTTTTATTTTCCTGTGTGTGTATTTAAATAAACCTTATTCTTTTTATTGTTTAAAAATCCATCCCTGGTCTGTGTGACTTTTTATAGGGAATGGGTTGGTGGCAGCTTAGTGTAACTGTGTGGCAGATCCCAGTAGGTCTGGGTTTGTCACATTGATTGGTGTCCAGCGGGTGGGATACGACTGGTCCAGTTGTCCAGTGGTCCAGCAAAGCCTTGGCAAGTGTGCCCAGAGCAAGGGGGGTCTAGTCAGGGACAGTCTGAGGCGCGTAGGTAATCTTCTAGGTGTACCTCACGGGGAGGTGCGCTAGTAGAAGAACGTGCCAACTGGGGAGACTTAGATTAAAGTGCTCTGAGGCAGCCTAGTTTTGGCGGGAAAAAGCTGAGGCAAAACTGCGTAGTAACAGTGATCTAGCTTGCCAGCTGAGAGGCCCAGCAGAGGGGGGTAGGCTCTGACTCGATACTGTTGCAAGTTAGTGCTGAAGAACAGCAGCAATCTCTAGGGAGAGCTGGTTCTGAGGCAAGAAGGAAAAAAGTGGTCGTTTTATTTTGAGGCTTGACTTTTAAAGCAGCCTGTTCTGAGGGGGGATTATGCCCTTGACTCGAAGCCAGATGGCCGAAATGAGTGAAGTGAAAGACCCCCAGATTGACCAAGGTTCTGAGGATGAATTTGGCTCAGTGCAAGGTGACAGCACAGGAGAGCAGAACCCAGAACTTAGAAAAATACTCATAGTCCAACAGCATGAACTGAGGATGAGGCAATTTGAAATGGAGGAAAGGGAAAGAGAAGAAAGATTAGAGAGACAGAGAATTGAATTGGAATTGCAGAGAGAGAAAATGGCGTTTGAATTAAAAAAATTGGAACTGATGAATCAGAACAATAATAATAATAGGGATTCTGAGGGAGGCCAACTGTCTAAAGCTGACCTGAAGAAATTCCCTGTGTACCACAAGGGAGATTGTCCTGAGGTGTTCTTTTCCTTAGTGGAAAGAGCGTTTGTGGACTTCTCAGTGAGGGAAACTGAGAAGATGACCATCATGCGATCTTTAATCAGTGGTAGCCTGGCTGAGGTCTATGCCGAGATGCCTGAGGAACTGATGAAAGATTTTGCAGAGTTTAAAAAACTGGTGTTTGCCAGACATGGGATAAATGCAGAGCAGCTGAGACAAAGATTCAGGTCCCTCACAAAAAAACCAGAACAGACTTTTACCCAAGTGGGGGCCCAATTGGTGAGGCTGCTTGAGAAATGGCTATCGCAGGAAGGGACAGAGACCTATGAGCAGCTTAAAGACTTGATAGCACTGGAACAGTTCTATTCAGTCCTGCATGGGGAATTGAAATTCCAGGTGAGGGAAAGGAAACCGAAATCTGTGGCAGCAGCCGCAGAAATCGCAGATTTTATTTCCCAAATAAGAAAGCCCTTGGGTGAGGGGAAATCTGTAGGTAAACCCAAAGAAACCTACAGCAAGTACTCTCAGGGACCAGGGAAAAGCCAGCAAGGGGGAGGGGCCCATGGTGAAGGGAAGCCCTCAGACATGAAACTAAGACCTCAGATTTTGGAGGGAAAACCAAAACAAGATGAGAGAGAATCAAAATACACCAGAAAATGTTATTTCTGTCAGGGAAAGGGTCATCTAATCTCAGAGTGTGAGAAATTAAAGCAGCTAAAAGGAATGGTGCCTCAGAATTCTAGTGGGACCAAGCCAAAAGCTGTGTTCTGTGTCCAGAAAGAGCAAGGCTCAGTGTCACAGAGGGAGCCTGTTGCCATGGCTACTCAGTCTGGAACAGCTACCTCTGCTGATCAGGCTGAGGAAAATGGTCCTCTTGTGGAGGTAAAGCGCTGCTTGCTGATAAAAACAGATTCTCAGTTGTTTGAGACAGCAGGGGTGGACGTAGGAATACTTGACCGTCAGTATAGGGGGCTGCGGGACACTTGTTCCCAGGTAACCCTGTGCCATCCAGATATCATCCCTAGGGAGTTTATAATCCCAAATGAGAGCATGAAGGTGGCAGGGATTGAGGGGCAGGTAATCTCTCTGCCAGTAGCAGAGGTACCTGTCAACTTTCAAGGCTGGAGGGGAGATTGGCGGCTAGCGATTTCAGCGACTCTGCCAGCAGCCGTGCTCGTGGGAAATGACCTGGCTGAACATGTGAAACGGGTGCTAGTGATTACACGCTCACAAGCCACCACAGGGACAGTTCAGGGGGGTAATGATGAGCCAGAGACGGAAGCAGAGGGGAGTTCAGAAGCTGTGGTGGAAACCTTAACCACAGACAGCAGATTTGGACAGGAGCAAAAGGCAGACGCCACTCTCCAAAAGTGTTTTGAACAGGTGACTGACGCCCAGCTAACACCTGAAACCCCAGTGAGATTTCTGGAGAAGAAGGGGATTTTATATAGAGAAACCCTGAGGAATATCTCAAAAGGGGGAGATGGGATCAGAAGTCAGCTGGTGGTACCTGAAAAGTATCGCCCCATGATCTTACAAAGGGGTCACTCTGACATGTCTGCTGCACACTTAGGGGTGAAAGGGCCCCTTGATTTGATCAAGCAAGATTGGGAGCAGATCACCCAGGATGACCCACAAGACGTTGTGACTTACATAGACACCTTGATGAATGACCTAAAGAGAAATCTAGAGCTGGCAGCAGAAAACCTGCAAGCTCAGAAGGTCAGACAGAAAACATGGTATGACCACAAAGCTAGAGAGAGACACTTTGACCCAGGGGAGGAAGTGCTTTGGCTTAGGCCCTGCAGAGAGAATAAACTGCAGCTCAAATGGGCAGGACCATATAGGGTCATTTCCAAGATGTCAGACCTGAACTACCTTATAGAGCAGGAGGAGAACCAAGCAAGGAGGGTGGTTCATGTGAATGCCCTAAAACCCTACTACAGAGGGGAACAGAGGGTTTTATTCGCGATAAAAGCAGCTGAGAGTGAGGAAGCTGAATTACCCTTCTGGGAGGGTAGAGGGGAAGTAAAATACAACCCAGAGGAGGTAAAGATCAGTCCTGCACTCACCCAAGACCAGCAGCAAGAACTAAAAATGCTGCTTAGTAAATATCAACAGGTGTTTTCCAACAAGCCGGGGATAGTGAAGGGAGTGATGCATCGGATCCACACAGGGGATGCACCCCCGCAGGCAGTATCCCCATACCGAGTAACGGGACCCTATAGGGACAAGGTGCGGAAGGAGCTGGACGAGATGCTTAGGGAGAACATAATCGTCCCCTCTTCTAGCCCTTGGTCCTCTCCGATAGTCCTTGTGGACAAGCCTGATGGGAGCATTAGGTTTTGTGTTGATTACAGGAAATTAAACCGTGTAACCACTCCTGATGCCTACCCAATGCCCAGGCTAGACAACCTGATTGAAACCATAGGGGGTTGTCGGTTCATCTCATCATTGGACCTGGTAAAGGGATATTGGCAATTAAGAATTGATCCCAGGGATCAAGAAAAAACTGCCTTTTGCAGCCCTTTTGGTCTCTATGAGTTTCGAGTCCTGAGCTTTGGTCTCAGAAATGCACCAGCCACATTCCAAAGGCTGATGGACCAGACCTTGGCAGGGCTCAGTGACTTTACAGTGGCCTACATTGACGACATAGGGATCTTCAGTAATACCTGGGAAGATCACCTGATACACCTGGAGTTAGTGCTGCAGAGGTTAAGTGCAGCAGGGCTAACAGTAAAGGCCAGCAAGTGTCAGCTGGGTAGCCCAGAAATAAAATACTTGGGTCACATGGTAGGGGGAGGAATGATAAAACCCCTGGAGGCCAAAATAGAAGCTGTTCGTGATTGGCCTAGACCCAACACCAAGAAAAAGGTCAAATCATTTCTTGGGTTGGTGGGCTACTACAGAAAGTTCATCCCGAGGTTTAGCGAGATTGCGGCTCCGCTGACCGATCTGACGAGGAAGAAGGCTGATGACCGCATCCCGTGGACCAGCGACTGTGAGGCGGCGTTCCAGAGGTTGAAGGAGGCGTTAATCAACTATCCTGTGCTGCGTGCTCCCGACTTCGACCGGGAGTTCATCATTTACACCGATGCGTCTAACAGCGGCGTAGGAGCAGTTCTGTGCCAGGAGGATGAGAATGGTGACCAGCATCCAGTGTCCTACCTGAGTAGGAAACTTCAAAAAGGTGAGAGACATTTGGCAACCGTGGAGAAGGAGTGTTTGGCCATAGTCTACGCGATCCAGAAGGCCAAGCCTTACATCTGGGGAAGACATTTTGTTCTGTGTACTGACCATTCACCATTGCAATGGTTAAAGACAATGAAAACCCACAATAGCAAACTTATGAGGTGGGCTTTAAACCTACAGGACTATGACTTTGAAGTGAAGGTGGTCAGAGGGTCAGTGAACTGTGTTGCTGACGCCTTATCAAGAAGACCTGAAGAATGAAGACGGCGAAAGAACATGGACTATATGTATATAATGATGACAAAAGTAAAATGTACCTGGTTTTTCTGAATTTGGTTTGTATGAATAAAGGTAAATTGATGTAATGTTAATGGTAAATGTTTAAATGCATAATTGCTATGGTTAACTTAGAGTGTAAGGATAAGTAAGTATTATATGGTATGTATAACTGTTGTTGTATGTTTTATCCAGGTTGGTTTTTTGGTGAAAAGCACGTTAGCTTTCCCCCTACAAAACAACTTATAAAGAGGGGAGGTGTTACATACAGCACTGATGTTACCTGTCTGTCATGGGTTTGGAGGGAAAGTTCCATCCTATGGAGAGTGGAAGGCGGGACATCAGGAGGAGGGGCTGTACGGTATAAATATGTGATGCCTGTGTGGTGAGAAGGAGACACTGAGAGATGCTGAGAGACACTGGGTAGTGACGAAGCAGCAGCTGGGAAGAAGAAGCTGTTGTGGGAGTCTGTGTGTCAGACAGGGTACTTCTGTGTGTCAGAGTACCAACCTGATAGGTTCAGGTGTCTGTTGGGTAGCCAGAACTGATAGGTTCAGGGTCTGTGCTTCAAGTTAAGGGTTCTGGGTGAACCAAACTGTATGCTTGTATGAGTGAGAATAAGCCACGTTACTTTATTTTATTCACCTGATTGTTTTATTTTCCTGTGTGTGTATTTAAATAAACCTTATTCTTTTTATTGTTTAAAAATCCATCCCTGGTCTGTGTGACTTTTTATAGGGAATGGGTTGGTGGCAGCTTAGTGTAACTGTGTGGCAGATCCCAGTAGGTCTGGGTTTGTCACACCATCTTCACAGGTTTGGCTTGCTCCAGCGCCCCCCTACTGCCCCCCTTCTGCTCCAGCGCCCCCACACCGCCCCTTTTCATTCTACCGCCCCCCTGAAAAATGAAACCGCCCCCTGCTTTAGAGGAACTGTTCATAGGGCTATGAACAGCTCCTCTACCACCTTCATAGCTCAGTGTTCCATCCCTTTTCTGGTGGTGCCCCTACCTGGGTTTCACAGCACCCTCTGGAGCCACAGCACACCGTTTGGGAACCCTGACATAGTGTAAATATTTGCATGCAAATATTCTTAGGCAAGTTATTCAAATTGTTTCACCATTCTATTGTGTTCCACAACCAATTGTGCACTGTGGCAAGAGGGTGAACAATGCAGCCTATGGAACTGCTTGCAGGATATATTTTCTGTTTTCTGCAACTATGTGAATTTTGTAACCAGTTGTGGCAACCTTGAATTATGCCAGTGTAGCTACAAAACAGGATTTTGGCCACTAAATTCGTGATATCATAACCCCAAAAAATAACTCCCCATTCCAGTAATCTGCTGATTTGAAGAACAATGGATTAATTGTTTACCTCCATCATTAACATTCACTGGTCACAGAAAAGGTGGGGGAGCCTATTTTAAAATGTCAGGTTAAGAAAGTTCTGAGTTACAATGTGTGTTACATTTTTAAGTCTAGGTTGTTATTTCCTCATTTGTAGAGAGGGAGAATGCTGTGAAGTTTTGTTGCTCCAGGAGATAGATTAAATATCCTGTGTCCCAATTCTCTTTTACTCTTCCTCGAGGGGAAGTTATCAAAGTATGCTTTTATTCTGGATAGCACAGGATCACAAAACTACAGCTTGCCCTCCTTTTTATAATCAGCCACAAACCTTTTACCGGCATGAGGGAAAGAATACACTGTCTGCTCTTGCTTGCAAGAGGCTGCCACCCAGAGCATTCAGACAAAACAAGATGATTTTTTTTAAAAACAGAGAACAGTGTGTTGTGTATCTGTGTTCAGATGTCTTTAAGTAAATTTGTTAAGCATTAAATTCTTTAGGGCCAATCAAATTTAATTTTTAAAAAATGTTGATCAAGAGAGCCGTATGCATTTTTATATTCCATCAGGGAATAAAGCCACTATCTGTGGAGTGCCAGGATTTGTGTATTTTCTTCTTTTAAACTAATTATCTTTTTTCTTTCTTCTGGGAACCAATTTTTAAAATAATAACACATGCATTTTACAACTTTGGTTGTAGAACCTATTCCCTGAATTCAAAGGGTTTTTTTTAAAAAAAAATCTCATGTCATCTCTTCTATATTTTCTTAAAAATTAACTTTATTTATTTATTTATTTATTTATTTATTTATTTATTTATTTATTTATTTATTTATTTATTTATTTATTTATTTATTTATTTATACCCCGCCCACCTAGACCGAAGTCTACTCTAGGCGGCTAACAATAAAAAATGGAATAAAAACAACACAATAAAGTAAAAAAAACAACAATAGTAATATGGCACAAGATGAGGAAAAGAAAAAAAAATTGAAGTGATAATACATTTCTGACATTTGTAGCTGGTGGCCTTGTGTTATCTTCACCACCATGGAGATCTGGTGATGTGGGCAGAGTTCTAGCAGTAAGAAACCTGTCCCATGGTTCTTTGATTTTATTCTGAACTTGGAGACAACTACAATTCTCAGAATCCCCTGGCGTCAATGCTCTGATTTTATTACTCAAAGGTATGTAGTGTTCAGTCAATAGATGCCAAGTGAAACTTTTGCAGCAAGAGCAGCAGACCTAAATTACTGTTCATGGTCTCTTTCTGTCTCAGATCAACCATAAAGGATTTTTAAAAAACTGAAAAGAAATCAGTTATACTTTTCACGTTGGTGCTTATTTAAAACTAAAAAGTGTCATAAATCAAAGATATAGTGTTATGAGGTATTTTCACAGCAGAAGTGAGGGAGAGCATCTTCTCTAGATCTGGTCTTAGATATGTAGATATAGAGTTTAGAAATAACTGTAATTGTGCCTGTTTCAAAACCTTCTGTGTAAAACCACATTGAAGAAGATAACAATTGTTGCCCAAACCTTGTTGCTGGTTGTGAAGGGGCTCCATGACAGTTCAAGCCTTAGGATCCCAAACATGTAGGTCTACCACTGGACACAGTAGCTGCTTAATGCCTTTTGTTTACTAGTACTGGCAAACACTATCGGAAAGCACCCAGTCCCACAGTCAAGAGGAGCACATAGGATGGATCAGTTTCCCAGTACCTTAGCTTTTGTAAGGGTATCTGAAAGACTCTGTAGAGCTAATGCATAGAACTGGGTCAGGATGTAGCTTGTGTTAAATTGGTGCAACCTGCCTGAATGTATATCTGTCTGTGTTTATCTTTCTGTATATGTATATATATATGCATATGCATATGTATATGTATATGTATATGTATGTATGTATATGTATATGACACAGTTAGAAATACAGTATGCTAGACACTTCTAAAAATATCATCAACTCATAGAAAAGTTGGTGTTATCCAACCAGGAAGCAGATTTGATACTGGAATGTCCTGCTTTGTTTTGACATGTAAAATCTTTTCTGTAAAAAGCAGAACATTTTCCAATAGCTGTGGGTAGTTAATGGCTGATGTGTGTGTTTTTAAGCTCTTCATTATTTCTATGGCATATGTATTGACAGCATGTGAAGATCACTAGATATATAATTCTGTTTCGTAAGCTATTGTTTCCTTTTTTTGCTTACACTTGGATTGTTGAAATTCTCTTTAATCCATTGCAGTGTAACTGTGAATCATGGGTTTTGCTTCTTCTGAAGTCTGCTGTAAACCACAGAATGTGAAGTATTTACTGAGTACATTATATAACTTGTCAGTCTACTGCTGTAAGCAACTGCGCTTGGATGGCTTCATGGGCATTTTTTAAAAGACCAGACAGAGCAAGGCAGCTAATCATAATCTTTCTTTTGAAATGAGATCATTATCTTTAATAAGCTGCCTGTTGTAAAAAAGACAGAGTAAAGATTTCTAAACAATGAGGAAGGATTTTCTCTTGTGTTGTTCATGCAGTGTGGGGAACTTCAGCACCAAAATGGCAGCAAAGGGGTTACTTGTTCAGACTCTATTCTCTACCATTTGGTTCTGCAGTAGTTGTCAATTGGTAGTTCATGGACAAATAGTTACTAGGGTTAGTTTTGTCAACCCTAGATGATTACCTAGGGAAGAAACGTCCACTTTTCATTATTAGTTGATGATTCTAATTTGACCTAAAGGGCATGTCCAAAGATTTCAGGAGCAGGAAGCATTACGGGCCTTCAGGTTGGTTTGTGTGATTGATGAAGGGCTGCCCCAAAATCATGCAATTCTAGTAGGCAAATCCAATCCATATAAACTTTATTTCACATGATAAACAGCCCAGTATGAAGCATTAAGAAAATATAGAAGGGAAAGCCCATGGTATATTCCTAACTGACTGTACCACAGTGGTGTTGACACAGTCTTGCCGTGCTTTATATCGGTGTTCTCAGGACAATGCAATACAACTGCCTCACAGCTTAATCACAAGGGACCATTGCGAGGTGTCAGCATATGGATTATGAAAAGTTTTAATTGGTCAGTAAGGTTTCTAGATTCTTGCTTCAAGGTGCCAAATACAATGCAGTTTAGTTTATGGACATCAGTTCTATCTAAACACCTATTCTATTATAAAATATAAACCTCTAAGAACAAACCAGCCCAGTTTGCACATAATAGGTTTGTACTCTAAACCAGCCCAGTTTATATTAAACAGGAAACCATGAATTTCTACTTTGTGAACAAATTACAGTGTACAGTACATTTTATTTGCACATCCCCTCCCTTCTCCCAGGCCAGGATCAGAGGCAAGGGAGGTATGTGTACATCACTATGGCATATGTGATTCACAAGATCCCATCCAGCTTTACAGTTCTAAAATTATGATCATGAGTAGATGACAAAAATGAAGCTACAGTTTCCTGGTGCATTTGAGTGGTGGAAACAGTAGTAAACTTCAATAAACCAGGATTGGAAGCATTTTGGTTATTTTTATTTATTTTTTATTTATTTATTGTATTTATACCCCGCCTATCTAGTCATTTCGACCACTCTAGGCGGCTTACAACATAAGGATAACAAGTTCTAAAAAAATTTATAACAATTAATTGTTAGTGCACAAGGTTCAAATATAAGGGGATAGTTTTGCTTATTTAACAGGGAAAGTTGTGCTGGCTTCACTGATATGAAAAGGAAGGAAAGGGAATGAGAACACATGATCCCAAGACTTGTTCAAGTTTCCTAGACCCATTGTTATGGTTGTGTCTGATGGAGCCCATTGAATGAGTGGAGCATATTCACATCCTCTGATGGTAGAAGCCCATAATGTGTAAAGTCTGCACTGAAGACATATTTGCTGTATGTATTCCAATACAGAAACAACCTCTGGTGTGTGTCCTCTCTAGAGATATTATTCTAATTGCAGTAAGATGGGACATGTAAGACCATTGTACACTGTAGCTTTTTCAGAAAGAAGGAAAGATTTTTTTTTTCTGTCTCCAATAGCCAAATAAATAATAATTGGCCAACTTTTGTGCTATTCAGATAATATGGAAGCTGTTTGCTTTTCCATCTGCATCCATTGAAACTGTTGAGGGTCTTATTCAGTCCAGAAAGTTGGGAGGACACAGTTTCTTAAGACCATTTTTCCTTTTTGGAATGGGCTTCCTTCCTTCCTTCCTTCCTTCCTTCCTTCCTTCCTTCCTTCCTTCCTTCCTTCCTTCCTTCCTTCCTTCCTTCCTTACTTACTTACTTACTTACTTACTTACTTACTTACTTACTTACTTACTTACTTACTTACTTACTTACTTACTTACTCTTAAAGGAAATCAGTGATTAGACAAAGAATCTGATACATAACTACTCCTTAACCAAGTGAAAATCACAAGCCAAGTGAAACCCAACCTGTACTTTGAGATGAGTATTTGTTGTTGAAATGCACAGTCTGTCTTTTTTTAGGTCACGAAGGTTTTGCTAACCCCTTGAGATCCTTTGGCTGACATTAAAGTGGATTTTGTGATTTGATTACTGTATAGACCTTAGTCATGTGCACCTAGTTTTGCTGCCCTCCACCATCTCTTTCTTTATGTGAGCAGCAAGTCTGAAGAGAAGTTACTGCTTGTGTTTAAAGCAAGAATTTAGGTTATTCAGACTTTGTGCTTGTGTGTAGAGTTTAGATCTGAGCAGGACTGCTTCTTCACACATTTTGTTACTCATGTGAACAAAGTGACAATGCAGGGGGCCAACATTCTCTTTAAGATATGCGCATGCATTCTCACCCAGAGCCCCATTGGGGCTGAGTATGGGCAGCTGGCAGCTGTTTTTTTTTTTTACTTTCTGTTTCAAATGAAACCACGCCCATCCCCATGCTCACACTGTGGGACAGAAAATTAGAGGGAATATTGGAGGAGGCAGATCTAGGCAATCTCCTCTAACTTTGTTGATGATGTTGGATTCAATAGCTACTGAACAGGGCTAGCATAACTATTAAACAAGGAAGCATAATAATTTAGAATAACCAATTGCACAATTTCCATAATACACACATTTATAATATGTAGATTGGACTATCTAGGTTTGGAGAACCAAAGTGTGGCAGTCCTAAATTATTCTTACTCCTTTTTGTACTTCACTCTTTTGTAGCACATTGTTTCCCCCCCCCCTCTTTTTCATGTTTCGAAAAGGGTGGGGTGGCAAATACGTAACAGCCATCAGGCATCTTATCTACTGAGGCAGTGAAGCTATAAACTCCTTTCCCCATCAACAAACATATTTTTGAGTAAATTACATGGATCCTATTGGGGAGGAGATAGGAAGAAAGGAAACTGGTGGAATCTTGGCCTGCACACTTGGTGCCACACAGTAGTTATTTGCACTGTATTTCTTTCCTATGCCAGGTCAAAGTACTTATTTTTTCCTATGTTTTGTGTTTTTGCACTATTCGGACCCATATAGATATGTACAATACTTTAAAATATTCATATACAAATCAAAGTGGATGGTCTACAAATTGGCTTGAAGCAAATTGGTTGCTATTTGTAACACATTATTCAAACAGAATTGAAGCAGATGGTATTCATCCACTTCTAATATATATACTTCTGTGTGTCACATAAATAATTCCTGAATAACTCTAGCAGAAGTATCTTTTTATAATTGTTGGAGAGCTTAATTCACAGAAACGTTTTCCCAGTTCATTTTGAATTGAGCAATTACAGAAGGCAACAATAGTGCTTGAACATTCTTCTGCTGCTGTTATTTTTTGCTATTCCTAATCATAACATTTGTGGCCCATGATGTATACTATGTAAAGACAAGTAGCCTACGAAGCCTTATAAGCTAAACAACATATAAAAGGAACAGAGAGAAAGGAAAGCTCTTGTTACCATCTAATTGAGGCCTTTAATGATTCCCTATCCCTACAAGTCTTTTCAAGGAATGGAACGCAAATAAAGTGTGGCAGTCTCTAAATTACAAGCTTAGTATGTATGAGACTTCTGGGGAAATAGCAGTGGAGGTACTTGTGTCTTCTTTATTTATTTATGAGGCCTTATCTCTCACAATCACTTATGGAGAAGGGCACATTCTATGCCTTTGCAGAAATAAGAACTGACGTGGAAAAGAAGAGTCACTAACTCAGAAAAGAAGGATTTCCTTCCCTGCCAATACACAAATCTTTAAATCATTAGATAGTTTCTCTTCAGGCCTTGTTAGGAGAAAACACTTGTGCCAGAGGAGCTGGAACACAGTGAAGAAGTAGAATTAGCAACAAATTGGTGACATTTATTAGTTACTTACGAAGTGTGAGCCTTCTCTTTTATGGATTCAGTTGCAAAATATTGAGCTGTTTTCCTTGTTATTATGAAGTACTGTGTGTACGTTGGAATTTTTAATACCCACATAGTTAAGTCTCCCTCACACTGCTGTTCAAATTGTTTCAAAGCCTCCTATATATAGCTTGAATAGCAAGAAAAGTTATTTGACTTCTCTGTAGCCAAACTGGTTCCAAACATAATTTGTCTTGTAGTTGAACCACAGGAGGTGGCCATGTATCACTTTTTTGGTGGATGCTTGCTCTACATTTTGGAGACATGTTAGTGGACAGCATACACTCACAACTTCCCTGGTCAGTCAGGGGAAGTAGAGGCTTTGATTGGTATGTGTATCTGATCAGCCCTCTCTCTCTTTTTAAAAGTAAAATGGGTTCGGGGTGTTATTTTGTAAGAAAATACACATACACGAATATAACTATTGATGCAGAGCAGGACAGATATGGCCTGCCATCTCAATTCTCTATGATGTTCAAATGGGAGGTCAGCCCCAGAAGTGAGTATTCTGGAAGTATAGTTCAGACCATTCTTCTGAAATAACTAATAGTTGTCTAGCTAAATATTTCAACAAGATTACTGTAGCCTCTGTTTGTTTTCTTAAACACTGCCTTATTTATCTCAGTGCTGTGTCCCAAGGTGCTTAAATAGTCACAGTCCTGTGCAAAATGGCAAGCAGTAGTGTATTTCCACTTAAATTATAGTAAACATGTCTAATTGTGATAAATAGGGGGAGAATTTCTGTGACATTTCACATTTTCTCTGCAGCCTACATTTGAACCCATAAGTAAGTTCAAACATGTTTATGAGTAACCTGGCTTTTCTTACCAGATTACTCATAAACACGTCCAAACCCATCCATAAGCTCAAACATAGTTTGCAGGAAAAAAATGACATGCCATAGAAATCTTCCCACCTAGTGATAATAGTTGCATGCATTAGTTAAAATCAGCATATGCAAATTTAATGCAGGTTTGTGTGTGTGTGTGTGTGTGTGTGTGTGTGTGTGTGTGTGTGTGTGTGTGTGTGTGTGTGTGTGTGTGTGTGTGTGTGTGTGTGTGTGTGTGTGTGAAGAATGTTCTCATTTTTGGTATTCATTGTCTTTTATGTTATCTTTTTTTATCAATGGAGCAGCAGACACCCTAGGCCTGTATGTGGTACCAGTTAGTTCTGAGTGGTGTTAATAACTACCATACACAAAGCATTTGTTTTGTAGCTATGGATTTCCTAAGCCCATATAAAATACAAATATTCTCCCATGTTATCAGCTGCTATGACTATAAATTGATATTTTTCCAGACTTCAGTTGAAGTTGCTCAATAATTCATATGGTTTACATTCAGCTATTCCACCTTGGTGCTTTTGCCTGTCTTACCAAAATGTGTGCATCAAGAAAATCCATATTTCAATATGCACTTGATCTTTACAAAATTGTAAATTCCATTGTCTGATGTTGTTTAGGACAAATTAAATGTGTTTCCTGATAATTGAGTTTCTAGCTTACATCTCATTTGATTCTATGTATATTTATTCAGAAAGAAATTCCATTGTATTCAGTGTGGTCTTGTTCTCATATACATATACAGTGGTGCCCCGTATAGCGACGTTAATCCGTTCCAGGATTAACGTCGCTATCCGGATTCTTCGCTATGCGGGAGGGGAAAACCCATAGGAACGCATTAAACTCAGTTTAATGCGTTCCTATTGGGGAAAAACTCACCGCTAAGCGAAGAATCCCGATCCGGCCGCCATTTTCACTGCCTCGGTAAGCGAGGCGTGAAAACGCTGCGGGCGGCCATTTTCCCCCAGTCAGGCAGTGCTTGCTTCAGCTGTGGACGCCTCCGCGCAGGTTGCGCCGCCCAGCTGGGGGGAGAAGGTTGAGGGCGCCCACGGTGGAAGCTTCGCCGGAGGTTGCTCTGAAGCCAGGCTTCAGAGCAACCTCCGGCGAAGCGTCCACCGTGGGCGCCCTCAACCTTCGCCGCCTTCTCCCCCCAGCTGGGCAGGGCTTGCCTCCGAGCACCGGCGGTGGACGCTTTCCCGGAGGTTGCTCTGAAGGCTGCGCCTCCCAGCTGGGCGGCGCTGCCTTCAGAGCAATCTCAGCCTCCACCAGGGGTGCTCGGAAGCAAGCCCCGCCTAGCTGCGGGGCTTGCCTCTGAGCACCGGCGGTGGACGCTTTCCCTGGAGGTTGCTCTGAAGGCTGCGCCTCCCAGCTGGGCGGCGCTGCCTTCAGAGCAACCTCAGCTTCCACCCCGGGGCTCGGAGGCAAGCGCTACTGAGCACCGGTAGTGGACGCTTTCCCTGGAGGTTGCTCTGAAGGCTGCGCCTCCCAGCTGGGCGGCGCTGCCTTCAGAGCAACCTCAGCTTCCACCCCGGGGCTCGGAGGCAAGCCCTACCGAGCGCCGGCGGTGGACGCTTCCCTGGAGGTTGCTTTGAAGGCAGCACCGCCCAGATGGGCGGCACTGCCTTCAGAGCAACCTCCAGGGAAGCGTCCACCGCCGGCGCTCGGAGGCAAGCACCGCCCACCTGGGGGGAAATGGTGCCTATGGGGAAAAATCGCAAAGCCATCGGTATGCAATCACTTTTGCGATCGCAAAATCCGCATCGGTATGCGGATTCGTCGTTAAACGGTGCACTCGTTATACGAGGCACCACTGTATTGTAGCCTAGACTCTGTGATGCAGTCATGTGTGCTTGCAGGAGTACATTTCAGATATTATTAAGTGGTCACCTGAAAGCAAGAACTTCAACGAGCCTACCAAGTGACCTGCAGAGGTAACAGATAGGTAGGCTTTGGATAGAGCGAAGAGGGGCAGCTGAATCTAGACAGAAGATAGCATGACATTTGATGTCACAACCACACTTTGGACTTTGCCATAGTTCTAGGATGTGTTGGAAGCCTCCATTATTTAAAGAGGGAGAGACCATTGCTGAAGCTGAGTCCTTCATTGTCTAGGAAGGAGGTAAAGCCTGGAGCAACCTCTATGGACTCTGTGCAGATGGTGTGATTGTATGGTTTTATCACCAGGTGATACTGGTCTTAGTTGCATCTATGGTGTCAGTTCTGCTTTTGTTTAAGTGAGACAGTAATGTTCTTGAGCAGGTAGACCAATATATACTTGAAACTTTCTATGGCAGACTCCAATGTTGTGCACTTTTGAGGAATCAGGACTGAAATACGTTTTCCTGTAACATGTGTTGTGTTGTTGCATTTTCTTGTCTCATGTTTAGCCCTCTTCACGTATTGAGAAGAACATGTGAGCACAGAAAGTAAGGACAGAGGGGGGACTGAATACACTGGCTGTGCCCCAAGATTCACATGAATGGCCTTCTTGTTCTACTCTACATTTTCAACCCTTGTGTGTTCTTTCAAACACATGGAGAGGACTATAAATTGTGCACTGGTGTGTGAGGCTTTCAGTCTCTAAATTAATTACCTCAGATGGTGTCATTATTTGATGTTCCTTTTTTGAAATGTCTGCACAAAATGATAAAATTGCTATTAAAATTATTCTAGTGGAAGTAATTTGATCCAAAATCATATGACATGGCCCCTTAGAATGTTGTGGGTATGCCACAGGAATTCATGTAGGTATATGGGCCCAAATCCAGTTGTTACTCCCAAGGAGAAGCAATCCACTATTTCATTGACATTAAGTGTTTACATTCCATTTGACAATTGATTTAGGCTTGGGTATGGCTGACCTTTAATCAGCTGCAACTGTGTGAATTGATTCTCTCTTGCCCCTGGATCAGAAGATCCTATGGGATCAGGTCAAAAGTCTATTTTAACTCTCCCTGAGTCCAACCAGATGCTTCTAGGAAATTCAAAAGTACAATAGTGACCTTCTGCTCATGTTCTTAAGTAAGGTATGGAAAAGTGAATAGCTTCTGACACAGAAGGTCGTATACATGGTCCTTGTAGTTATTGATAGCCTGGTGAATTTGTCTAATTCCCTTTTAATGTTATCCAGGTTGGTGGGCATCACTGCATCTTACAGTAGTGGAGTCAATAGTTTAACTATATGTGATATTAATAATTACGTCCTATTTATCTTGAATCTTTCAACGTTCAGCTTCATTTGTTGAGCCTTGAGTTCAAGAAGCGAGGGGGGAAATTTCACCCAAAATTTCTCTAGAACATACAGGCATATGCAGTTATCAACTAATATTAGATCTGGCAACAGTGTCAGATTTCAGCTACTGTACTTCTTTCCTGGAAGTCAGCTTGGCATCTTTTCCTGATGTTTTTGCCCCAGTCTGTTTTCTACATCCGATTAATATTTCTATGAGAAGACAGTAAACATAATTATAATTTTAGAACTGCAGAGCTGGAAGAGACCCTGTGGATCATTGAGTCCATCCTATGCCAAGGAGGCACACAGTGCAGAATCAAATCCCCAACATCTGGCTCCATAGCCAGATAAAGATTAAATTCTTCCAGTTTAAAACAAAGTTTAAACTCTTTCAGCTGTGTTAGTTGCTGAAAGGTAAATTGCTGTGTGGCTTACTAAATCTGTAGTAAATAAATGAACCAGGAGCTAATAAATATAATAGCTGAAATTTTGTACTTTCACTTATAGTTAGTTTAATTAGTTAATTAAGTTTAAAAATTTCTGATCAATTTTTAAAGTAGCCTAAATTAATTGGGTAGCAGTTTTTTAAAAAAATAATGATCAGTTTTAGTACAAGTACGTACTTCTGAAAAGTGCAGATGGTATTTTATAAGTGCCATTTCCCTTGCTTTCACACATATACACAGGAGGTATGCCTTTTCTGCAGTGTGCTATGGCATATGCATGTGTCAAATTAAAAACAAAAGGTTTATTTCTTCAAAAGTATTGCTTTCCAATCTGAATAAATGTACTTGTGCGACTATTGATTAGTTGATTAAAAGTGTTGCCACTAGGATTTCTGGAATTGAATGTCAACACCTTAAAGTGGAAGCATTACACTCCTGATTACTTTTTTAAGTGAAAAATGATAGGAAATAGCTGTGGCAATGCCCTGCTGTCACTCGCCTTTTCAGTGGCATCTGATTGGGCCCTGCAGAAGACAGAATTTTGGACCAGTTCTTTGTGTTTAGGGTACGACTTTGGGGCAGATGTCCAAGGTCCCACATATTTTGCCACATATCTTTTTTTAAACAGGCAAGTCACCTCTCTGTTTGAAGGGCTGTCAGAGGATAATCTTTTATTTGGCAGTGCCCTCTCTTAGTTCAGGTCCAATTAACAATAAAGAACTATACAAAGAGTTATCTGAGTGAACACCTGAACAGTAGACTGCACTGTTAATGTACATCATGGTTTCCTCCTCTATGGTGAGATGTATTGCATTAAAAATACAGAAATTATTTTAAAATTTAGATTTATACACATCATTTATATTATTTATATATTTGTTAGATGCTTATATTGTCTATCTGAATTGGGTTTCCATGGATAAACATGAGTATTTAGTTAAGCATTTATGAACATTTTCATAAGGTAATGTTCCCCTATAAATAGGCTTCGGATCTAGATAGGGAAAAATATATATTGGCCATGCGGTTATTCTACTGTGGAATTCTGTGGGTGTTATTCTTTTCATTCAAGTTGTGAGATCCAACATTGCTCTGTGATGTAAAACGGCATGATGGTGCGTGTTCTTAAAGCCAGGGAGCTCCTGTGCTCTGTTACTGCAGGCTCTCAGGAATGCCCCTTGCAGAACATTCCTTTCCTGGGCAGCCAACTTTGGAAGCTAGTTTATTCTTGGCTGCAAAACCATGAGGATGTCTGAATGGAAGACAGGGAAAGAGGACTTTCCTTCTCATCTATGCCCACAAAGGAAGGATCAGTAAAAGTCTCTCATCTTGCAGAGACAGGTAAAGGAAGGGGAGGAGGGAAAAAACAGGCAGCTGTGTGGGACTCTCCAAAGGAGGGAAATTGGGGATGGTGGGGGTGGAGTGACAAGGGGTGGAGGAGAGGAGCAAAAGGGAGTGTATCTGGGTGCCTTGTGATTGGTAAGCTTTGCAAATGCATCTGCCAGCAGGACTTCAGTGGAATGTGAAACCAAATCATTTACAAGTTAAAGATAGACACAGAGTACACCACATTGTGGGCAGGGATTTCAGTTTAGTCTCTCACAGAAATCTGGAGTGGAGTGCATGTCTTTTACAACTCTGAGACTTCTTCAGACTATCAGAAACCTCTTAGGATACTTTTTAAGGAGCTTAAAAAGACCATGGTGCATACTGCGGGGTAAGTGGCAATCTTTATTTGAACTCCTCTCTTTGCCTTTATTGTACGTGCTCTGTGCCGTCTGGTCTAAAGCATTACATGGAGGCATACTTACAGTTGTTTACCCTTTCTGAGTGGTTTGGAATGCATGCCTTTCTGAGTAGTTCGGAACACATGCCTTCACAAACTGGCATTGCACACCTCATCTTGTTGTGGCATGTTTGAAGATTCCCCCCCCCCTTCGGTGATCCTAATGAAATCATTTAAAATTGGAGTTTCATTCTTGTCAGATTTATTTTTCCCTGATAATATGCTACATCTATTTCCCTCCTAGAATGGGAAGCAATTATGCAGAGCTGAAGTTAAAATCAAGTTGTTTTTATTATTATTAATTTTGGGTTTTTTTGTTTTTAAATGGTTTAGTAGCAGGCCATCCTAGCTACAATCTAGCACTTCTGATTCCAGTCGGCTCTGTTTCCGTCTTGTTCTTTTGCAATGTGTAATTTGGGTGCACAAAACATTCCATTACTCTGTCTCTCTTCCACCCCGTTCGCTGGCCACCTGCCTGCCCCCTCTACTTTTCATACTTGGTAATATATACCTTTCACTGTTTTGTTCTGTGTTGTAAACATTTAAGTGCCATGAAAAAATGTATAGTAACATTTGTATAAACAAGATTGTTAAAATATAAAACATACAGAGTGTTCTTGATCTTTTTGATTAATTGGGCAAAAAATAGGCAAGCCCTCCTTTATCAGGCATTTCTGGTTACTTGTTTCAAAGTTTTCTGATCCTCATCTGAACTGTAATCTTATACTTGGTTACTCATGCATGTACACCACTGATGTTGGTAGGGCTGTTGCAAGAAACTGATGATAGGTTTATACCCTGTGCTTTTATAGACTCAAACAGAACTATTAAAATACTTTATGATTTCACAGAATAAGAAGAAGGCTAGGTACATTTGCTTCATTGTACAGGCTGTGGTTTGCTATATAAGAGTTTGGCCGAATGTCAGTCTGAGCTTGCTCACATTAATTTGTGGTACAAAAGTACACCTTACTTTCTTACTTATAGTTAACTTTCATAAATTCTGCCTACAAAAAAAGAAGAAAAAGGTGTTTTTAATAACCTTTTAATAGTTGCAGGGAGAGATAATGTTTTGCTTTTTTAAAAGTTGAGATACATAACTCCTGCTCCTTTGGTTCATATTTTGAAGCATTGTTTAATGCTACAAAGCAGTGTTGAGTTTGGAAATATGAAAAGCGACACTTAGCTGCAAGTGAAACCTGTTTCAGTCTTTTGATAGAAAGTCTGTTGCACCTGACAGGCTGTCCCTTCTCCTTGTTAGCTAATTCCATATGCCACAATGCTTGAATAATTTGTGTGTGTGTGTGTGTGTGTGTGTGTGTGTGTGTGTGTGTGTGTGTGTGTGTGTGTGTGTGTGTGTGTGTGTGTGTGTGTGTGTGTGTGTGTGTGTGTGTGTGTGTGACATAAATAAAGTTACTTTTATGAAATCTGGCCTTTCCCCACATTGATCATGACTGAGAAGAGGTAGAAACAACTTAAAAGAACAAATGAGCACATCAAAGAGAAGAATATGGGGATTATGACCAGTTTAGTGGGTTCTTGATTCCTTAGGCCAGGGTTAAGTTTAAATATGTAGCATAAGTGTAGTATTTTGTAACACTTAAATATAGAATAGGATGGGGTAGGAGCAGAAGGAAATATTTTACCTCTGGTAACAAATGTAGGAGTTACCTTGCCTGGAAGAGAAGATAGTCTGGGAACACAAAGTTATGGAGAAGCTGGCATGTTAAGTGGGGAATTGTATCTTTCCTGTCAGCCATTGATGGGTCATGGGTTTCCTATCTTTGCCATTTAGGGTATCTGTAGAACCATCTTCTTCCACATGAACTGGACTTACAGTTTGGAAGTCCTGCTCCATGTCCATCTTTGAACAACCTCTCTGAAGCAATATGTCTGCCCCCATGGTTTTGCACATTGCATACAGTAGCAAAGGCTTATTCTGCCATGCTTTCAGTTAAATATAAATAGTCTTCCAGATGGAGAACTCCTGAAGCTACCACTGTGCCTGCTGTTAGATATTGTACGGCTGTTCTGTCTTTCTCTACTTAAAATATTTTCTGGGATAATAAAAGGATAGAAATAGTGAGAAAACAGAGGAGAGTTACAAATGGAAGCCAGCAAGACTTGAACCCCCACTTCCCCCAATTCTGTGAATGAAGGAGAATGATTATGTGACAAAAGCCCTACTTTAAAGCAGTTTTCTTATTTTACTTTGTTTACAGCAGATGCTGTTTTAATAGTTTATTCTCCAGTAATATTTCTAATGCTGCTGCTTTAGTTTATAGATTATGAACTACTTATGGTTTCTGTAGGAAAGGAGGTTATAAATAATTGTCAATAATATTAAATATACATGATCGTGTTTCTACTACTTTCTATTTATAGCTATATTGGCATAGTATCCCATCATGGTAGTGCTTCCTGTTTGTGGTTGCTTTTGCTACAATAATGCCTTTCTGTAGAATATCTAAAAATACTGGGTCAGGTTTCTAAAAATACCTTTATACTCTGGGAGAACTGGAGTATGTCAGCCCTTAGGGAAATTTGACAGGTTCTATTCAAAAGTTAATGAAGCATTTTAAGATAATACTTTGTTAATAAAATGTATGCATGCCAGAATCCAGTGTTTCTCAGGAAATATTAACATGGAAATATCCATACAATCGTAGATAACGGTGCTATGTTATAAGCCAAACATAATGCTTGGGTCAATGGCACTCTCCAGACATTTCACATTGAAATTTTGTTCAAGGATGTAGATTATTGCAAGTGGCTGTTGTAGAAGATAAAAAAATACAATAAGAAATGTTCAAATAAACGTTGGCCAAACAGTAGTACTTTAGCAGAAATGTTTGTTAAGGTCAGGACCTGCAAACCCACTGATTTCTCATTACAGGCACCTCACCTTGGCATTGCCTGCCTCTGTGACCTTGTTGAAACCATTCAGTAAATGTTCCTGTTTTATTTACGCACAACGTCAGGAAATTTATACAGTACTAAATTATAACCATTCAAATTACTTGCCCATTAGCAGAATAACTATTTTCTTTCCCTTTCAAAATTCCTCTGACAAAGTTTCTGTACTCCACATGAATAGTACTGAAAGCCAAAGCAAAACATGAATGAATGTTTCATGAAACTACATTTGGGATCTGTCACCTGCCCATGTCAATGAAAATGCAAAGACTGTTGAATAGTGCACAGAATAACATTGATTTTGACCTGCACCACTGCTCTTCTAGTTCTACGAAATTCTCCTCCATTGCTTTAAAGAAAAAGACAAAAGGTTGTGGTTATTTTTTCAAACTGAAGAAATTATGGGTTACTTAGAAACATAACAGAGAATCTACAGTATGTAGGTAATTGATGGCAGTATTTCCTTGCAAACCAATTAATTACCCACAGTGAACCTCAGTTCATTCTAGAACACAGTAAATCCAAGCTAGCTGCCCAGCTTGTTTCAAGAACTTAATGTGAGTCATAGAATCATAGAATCATAAAAAAAAATTAAGTTGGAAGGGACTTATAAAGCCATTGGGTCCAACCCCCTGCTTAATGCAGGAATCCAAATCAAAACAGATTTGACAGATAGTTGTCCAATTTTCTATTGAACGCCTCAAGTATTGGAGTGCTCACCACCTCACAAGGTAATTGGTTCCACTGCATCATAGAATATCTTCCAGGATGTTCTGCACTGTTACAGGGTGGCCTCTGGCATTTGTTGGTGTAATTGAATAGCCTGTGGTTGAGAACAGGGAAAGTTCTCAACTAAACAGTGAAGAAGGCCTCACTGTTTAGTGTGTACACTGCATATATTTTCTGCACAGGTCTTGTTCACCTGTAGAATCTCAGTTTGTGTAGCAGAGATTGGAAAGTTACTTTTAGGAAGGATGGATATAATGGCATGCCGAAGCCATCTAAAACTGAGCAATGATAGGGTGATTCTCTGGGTCCTGGAGCATCATCTTATCATTCCTTAGTTGTGGGAAGCTTTAGAATGTCATCTGTATTCATTATCTTTAAAAGGAGCATTGCAAGTAAAGAGTCTGATGTATGTATTTACTTAGAATAGGAAGCTCTTGTACACCAGGTCAGATTATTGTCCCTCTCTACTGCAGTGCTGTCCATTCTGACTGATGTAGGCCTAAATTGACTGTCAAATTAGTGCATGTTCATCAGCGCAACAGGATTTTCTCTTTCACTTCTCTCCTTGCCCAACTGGCCTAAAATATTAGGAGGACTCAGTATATAGGCTTTAAGGAGGCATTGGAGAGGGGAATGTTCCCCTTCCCAATCTTCTGACAATCTTCAGCTGCTACTAGAGCTTGTTGCTTTTTTCAAATGGGAATTTGAAAAATCAGGAATTAAAGCTGGGATCTTCTGCATGCAAATTACACACTCTAATTCTGAATTGTTCTTTCAAACAGGGAATGTTCATGTATTCTGACTACTATTAACTGCTAACTATGGCAGAGAATAAAGGGTTTGAAGTTCAACCTTTCTACAAAATGCTAAGAATGCAGTGGGCAGACACCGCATAGAAAGCAGGCATAATTCCTTCAATAATATGTCATGGGGCAGAGAGTGGGAATTTACCAGCTTTTTCTGTGAAACATGATGCTTGCTAGGACAATGGTAAATAGGGGAAGCAGGGAAAACAACTAGATGTCCACGACTCTGTATAAAATGAATCACTCCCCTAGAATATATTTTGCTTCCCTCACACTTAAGAGTGTTTGCCAGCTGGCCAATGTTTTATCTCAGAGCTTTGGGCTAAGCCAGGCATAGATTAACCAGCACTGACGGTATTTATTTCACAGGTCATTAATCCTGCCCTTTTCCTTTGTACTCTACTGTAAAGGTAAGCTTTGTGTTCATTGTAGCCACATACACAGTAAGGAAAAACCAGAGAAATGGAAATTAACATGTTTCTGTGAGAAGATAACATTTGTAAAATTATTTATAAATGCAGTTGATCATATTGGCATTATTATACTTAGTTGTCACATTCTTGGTTCTTGTTGTATTAAAGTTGACAAAAATATGATTTTGTGCTCTAGTTGGTATTCAGATAATTTTGTAATGTCATGGTAATTCAAAACATGAGTTCTTTTGGTCTGAGTCAGCGAAGAGACCTTCATTTCAGTTATTTAAATAGACTTGAGATGTGGAATTCTATATACCACAAAATTCTACTGTGAAACAAATTATTAAATATTTCAGTATATTTATGTTGGCAATATCTTATTTAAGTTTTCAGAGAGGTACGTAACTGTGTCGGACTGTTTCAAGCACAACAAAAGCTGAGTATTGAGACACTTTTTGTATGCCATGTTTCTGAAGAAGTGGATTGTCATCCATGATAGCTACTAATGAAATAAATTTGTTAGTCTTAAAGATATTCAATACTTTTGTTTTGTTTTGTTTTTTCTCAGTGTAGTTCAATCTTAGAGACAATTCTTGAGCTATAACATCTCTATGTTATTCTTACACAATGTATCAGAAATGGTAATGCTTTGTTTGAACCTCTGGTTGTACAACTATAAAACTAATTTTACTCACTTGAGATTCCACATAGTACAACTGTGGATATTGTGCATTTCTTTTTTATTCCAGAGATTGAGTGCAACATTTACAATTTCAAGAGTATGAAAGCTCCATTTCTGTTCTGTGCAGATACACTAAGTTCTCTAGATCATCTTATCAATAACATGCCTCTGCTATTCAATTATTATTTTAAAAAAATGCTTCCACCTGCCAGTGTTCTCGATATGGCATTATTTTTTATTCATGGGCAGTTCTTGTAAAAGAATTGTCTGAATATACTTGTTCAGTGGTTTTGTAAGTCCGTTATAACAACCAATAAGTCTACACCATTAGTCCTGCTTGCCAGGTTTGAGTCCTTCTATATGAACTCAAAATGTTCAAAAGCTGAAATGGTCATTTAAAGGAGGCAGTATGAGACATCTGTGGTTGCTCTGGTGATATACAGCATCACAGGCACTCACAAAGATTTATTTGTTATTATTTTCACAATTGTTTATTGTCTACATATTGTGTTTTAGTTCACCTGTATACTGCCAGAGAACTCTGGTTACCGAGCCATGCAAAAGTGCAATAAATACATTTATTACTAGGATTTATTACTTTTCCAATGAAGATACAAATAAAATCCAAAATGTATATAAATCAAGTCCAAAGCAACAGAGGTTAAAGCAACAAGCATGGAGATAAAATGAATGAAAAATGCAGCATAGTGAAGAAATGTGCAGAAGGTTCAAAGATCTGAGAGAATTAAAGGTCTCTGGGTGGCAGGAAAAAGAAAACTGTTTAGATGTGAGGAAGTCCTATCTTGGGAAGGTTTCTTCTCTCTTGGGAAGGTGGCAGCATTTCCTTCTCTGAGATTTCAGGGTTTAATCCTCAAGCTTTCCTGTATGATGTCACATAGGCAGAGTACCTAACAGTTGGAGTGGGATACCAAGCTTTCTTCTTCTGCTGCTAGGACATGTGTGACAAGAAGGCCAACAAATCATACCAAATGGCAGAATGAGCCCAACACTGGCATGCTAAACAGGTGAGATGGCAGAAAAGAGAGCTAGTGGAGAACAACCACCTTCCTGCTAAAACAGTGAGCCTCAAGGTAGGGTAGAGATAGATGCCTAGGCTTTAAAGTCACTTTACACATAAACACCAAACTTTCTTCTTCCCAGTGCTGCTTGTCTTGAGATCCTGAAAAATATGTCAATCCCAGGAGATTTTCAGCTTTTACTTTGAAACCCTAGGAATGATCCTGTTTTTCATAACTATTTTTCATACTGCAAAAAAAGATCTGCTTCTGAATAGCTGCAACTGGATCTAAGCATGCGAGGGCACCCTGAGCAGGCTCTCTCCCATAAGGATTTTGGGTATTAGTTGGATATATATTGACAGAGGTGGCTCCAAGTCTTGGGCAAATGTCTAGCCCTTTTAAGTTGATTGTTTAATTTGCTAGTCGAATAGCTAATGCCACTTAATTTTACTGTACTCATTTGATTTCTATTGCTAGAACATGACACCCATCTTTATATTGTATGTATGCCACCCTGGGGTCCCTTGCATATGAAGATGTTTAGAAACCTTCAACAAAGAAATAGTAGACTTTTCCATAGTATTTCTATAGGCTCCATGGGCCCCATGCATTCCTTAGGCTACAGACCTCCGATGTCAGAAGGCATAAAGTGGGACCACCAGAGTATTAGCTGTTAATATCCATATAATTGCATTACTATTGGCACGAGAAGCATAATTAAATCATGATGATTTGAAGTTACCACTACTGGGAAGAGGATGAGGGGAAACAGTTTAATCCTCGCTAGAATATATTTGCATTGACCTACTTACAGTGCTGAAGAAAAAAGTGCCCTTTCCCATAACAGTAAAATGGATTTGTTCAGCACTTATAATGCAACTGTTCTCAAGGAGGTTGGCTTTGCAAAAAAATTCCAGGGAAAGTATGTGTATGGGAAGAAAAACATTATCATTCACCACTAATTCTAATCACTTTGTCCACTATTTAAGCTATTGGTAGCCTAAGCAAGTCTGTTGTAAACACTTTGATATGAATGCTGAACTATTCACTAATAGTAGCAAGTATGTCTCTCATCAGGTGCAAGGGAAGAAACATTCATGAGCTAACCAGTCTCTTTCTCTGGTTAACCTGTAAGGGCAGAAAGAAGGGCACAGGAGAAGGGTTTCCAGTTACAGTCCCAAAATACAGTAGGATCAAGCAGGAGTAGGCCATTCCTTGCTGAACCCGAATATAATGGTCAAAACTGGTGCTTTGGATTGTGTTGGGAAATAGATTGGCAGCCTGCATCATAATTCTATATTGTATGATTAACTTCCATTCTTCCTGGTCAGCACTCAGAGCAAATTTCTATAGCAGCTGAAGCTTCCAATAAATGTCCAAAGCTGTTTGTCTATACAAAGCTTTCCGTAATGTAATATAGAATTTACTGGAGAATGAATAACAGTGATGACCAGGCTGTTTTGGTCAAAGAAGGCTTATGACAGGTACTCCAGTTTAATATGATGGGTATCCAAAGGCATGACCAATTCTAACAGCACCACCAAAATTGATCTTATAGGCTCTGAAATGTAAAAGAAGTGCAGTTCCATCCAAAATAAGCCAAACCATCTGCCATCAGAATCAGACTTTTCTTGATTGAGTTTATCAGTCTCTATCCCTGGATGTGTCGTTAGGTCAATTCTGATTTATGTCAATCCTTTTCAGGGTTTTCCAGGTAGAAAATACACAGAAGTGGTTCACAATTTTCTTCTGGTGATGCCCTAAGACTGTGCAACTTGCTCAAGGCCACACAGGCTGGCTCTATATATAGGAGGCACAGTGGGGAATTGAACTCCCAACCTCTGGCTCCACAGCTAGATACCTAAACTACTGTACCCAGACAGCAGTTCAGTACTTCAAATTTGGTTTAAAGCAATCATTCTTAACGGGGGGCATACAGCCCCCTGGGTCCACCTGGCACATTTGAAGGGAGTTATAGATTGAAAAATGTGAGAAGTTTCTGAAAGATATATGTTTGTGCTGTATCCTTGTTTGACAAGGAGCCGGGAACCTGAGAAGAGCTCCGAAAATGACTATGGCCAAAAAATTTGAGAATAGCTGGTTTAGATGAATGTAAGAAATGGAAAGAGTTGTAGAGCACAGCCTTGTAGAGAAGGCTTTGCGTTCAACCTGCCTTTTTAAGGTTGTGCTGGTAAAAATTATGAAATTCTAGAGAGCCACTGCCAGGCAGTATCAATACAGGCCTATAAATATTAATGGTCTAATTTAGTGAAAGTTAACTATGTAACTGTGACATCTTGCTCCAAATCTATGGCAGATATCATTTAACACTTCTCTATAGATGTTAAGAAATTTGGAGAACAAGCTTCCCTGTGGAACATCAAAGTGCAAGATCCACGAGGCTGAGGAATAGTTTTTCCAGTATCAGCTTCTGGGAACAATCATCAGTATAACAGCAGAATCCCAGTGCCCTAGAATCCAATCTCAGACAGTCAATTCAAAAGGATACCTTGACTAACAATACTGAGAGATGCTAAGAGATTTAAGAGAAATGAGTTGGACTCTTGTCCTACTATAGGACATCCATCAAAACCCAAGACTATTTCAGTGCCAAGAGCAGGATGGAAGATGGGTTGAAAGGAATCTAAATCAGGGGTCTCCAAACTAGGGCCCGTGGGCCACATCTGGCCCACCTTACATTTTTATCCAGTCTGGTCTTGCGTGAGGCAACCCTTCTAAAACCAATGACCAGGAGCACCTTGGTATTATCTGGATTAAGTTTCAGTTTATTCACCCTCATCCAGTCCATGACTGACACCAGACCCTGATTTAGAACTGAGAGAGCTTCCTTGGATTTAGATGGGAAGGAGACAGAGAGAGTTGGGTGTCATCAATATGACACCAAATTCCCAGACTCTGGACAATCTCTACCAGCAGTTCCATGTAGATGTTAAATAGCATAGGGAACAAAACAGATGCCACCCCGCTGGAAAGAGGCATTCATTACCTCTTGGACCCACTCAGCCAGCCCCTCTCTGGAATCTTTTATAAGCCAGGAAGGGCAAGGATCCAGGAGCCAAGTGGTAGCCTTCACCTCTCCAAGGGTCCTATCCACATCATCATGCAAAAACTGAACATTAGCCATCAACACCAGACGAGCAGGATAATAATTACATCTACAGGACCTGTGTTAACTACAGCAACCATGTCAGAGTGGATCCAAGAAGTATTGCTTGCAAAGTGCTGTGCAGATTTTTCACAGCAAGCTACCAGACGGTTTGCGGTATCTTCCTGTGGGCCATGAGGTAAGAGGCCCTTGACCACTTGGAAGAGCTCCACTAGATGACTCTGTACAGATGCAGTGGTGGCAGTGAAGAATGACGTATTGGATCTTAAGTGCTATGGCCAAGAAGGGCTAAGAGAGGGTAGATTCAAGGACCAGTAGATCCCTCTGGGTTACATTGCTTGATATGATTTCTTGTATAATTACAGGAATTCACGTTAGACTGAGTGCACACTGATGTGATGATACCAGAGGCAGAAAATATGATTGCCTGCTTAACTCCTGCACAAATCAATAGGTACTCAGTGGTGCTTTGCGGTTGTTATTGTTGTGTAAATACTGAAGACTTTCCCATCAGAGTTCCTCCCAGCTTGTCTAGTTCCTCTGCGTTTCCTCCAGACTCTCTTTCTCTTCTCCAGTGGCAACATATTCTTCTCTTGTGGAAGCAACAGGGATACCATAATACTGTAATCTACGAGGCCCAATATTGTCCACTATGACTAGCAATGACACTGTTAGGTCTTAAAAAGGGGGGCTTTCCCAGTATGGCCACCTGTTGTCTTTGTCGGGTATAACAATTTCATTTTATTTGTTCTTACATTATCTCTACTTGCTGCATTCTAAAGTAACTAAATGACCAGAGTATTGTGTGTGTGTGGATGTGTGAGTGGAAGAAAAAAAAATATTCCAGGAATGATAACAATGCCCTTCAGTTCTCTTCAACGTACATGCCAACATCAGAGCTGTACAATGGCCAAACACGCTTCTGGCAATGCCTATTAAATGGCTGTCTTATGCTTCAAAACATGTCTGATTTATGTTCAAAACCCTAAATATTAATTAGCACTGTACAGTTGCTGAATGGCCCTGTTCCAAGCATGTGTTCTCTTCCTCATTGTCCCTACAATTCTTTGCAGTACCAAAAGGGCTTTTTCCAGAATGCCTCGTGATTATTAGACACTTCACATTTGAGTTTGTTGCAGCATCAAAAATGATAAGACATTGCTGTGTGGCAGCTGCAAAGATCCAGGTCAGTGCTTGTAAGAGGTTAATTAGTGTCCTTCCATATGGGCTTATTGCAGATGTAAATCAGGCACACAAGATGGGCCCTGTAGATTACTTTGTGCCATGCAGGGCTTTAACGTAGTAGTAAGGAGAACCCTGATTTTTTTCTTTGCAAAAGACAAATATTGGAAAAACTGAGAGAGAGAGAGAGAGAGAGAGAGAGAGAGAGAAGCAGACTTTGGTTTGCAAGAGCAATAGCCAAAATAATAGTACAGTACTGCCATTTCTGGTGCCAAATGATACAGAATTTCTCAGTTGTATCTGTAAAGTGACAGAGGAACACAAGGCCATGTGCTGTTGAGCACTGTCTTCCAAATGTGCCAGCATAGTTTTCAAGTCAAGGAACATCATGGATGAAGATGACAGGCATCCAGAAGGATAAAAGAGCTTTGAGCATCTGATCTCAAATTCAGCTTGCATGGAGGGGGAAAATGTTTCTTTTCTTGTGAGTTACGACTCCAGTACTGTATTGGCCTGCTTCAGAGATGGAGAACCTTTGGCCCTCTAGATATTTTTAGTTTCAGCTCTGAGAAGACCTGGCCAGCTATATTATAGGCTTATATATTCTATGTCCTCTTAACATAAGAACCCAAAAAGAACCATGCTAATTCTGCTTTTTGATTCATATGGTCAACATCAAAGAAGCCTAATACACTTTTAAAACTAAAATCTTTGCCTAAAATCTTAGAATCCATCTGTTGATAGTTATATTCATATATTTGTGTATGACAAAATGAAAGGTCAAACAAAATTTGAGCCCTTGGCAAGGAGGTGTCACTTTGTATTAGTCTAACAAGGCGCAAAGATATGGGAACATGTGCTAATAAAGATAAAAACTCCCAAAACTCATATACGAATGTCAGCAGCAGCTGCCCAAATAACTATGCTTATTAAAGATCAGCATTATTGTCTATAAACACTGAATAGCTTTCATTTCCTCTGCTGGAAAGAATATATTCCTCTAAACATTGATAGACAGTGGATTCAGGACTAATAAAAGGGAAATGGAAATGGAATGAAGTTGTCCTTTACTCAGCAAAAGACAATAATCAACTTACAGATTTCCTTCACACGATGTGGTCACGGTCACTACAGAGGCATCAAACAAAGAGCAGACAAGTGTATGGAAGTTAAGTCCATCAATAGTCATTAGTAAAGATAGCTGAAACCTGTCTTTAGATGTCCTGTCCTGGATTATGAGAAGCTACATGGACCCAACTCGGCTTGGCTAGGACTGCCATGCCTTGCCAATTCACACATAAAGAGTCTCAAATGTATCCCCCAAATGAGAATACACTGCAAACTGGGGGAGAGCAGTAACTGTCTCTCTGTTCACACACACTGACAAATACAAACACTGAAGCAGCTCCAAACACAGCTTGAATAGCAAAGGTTGGTCCACTCAGACTGGAAAACATGTTTTCTGTCTGTATCGACAGGAATTGTTTCCCTCCCTGCTCCAAATGATTGTTTGTAAATAACCTGCCTCCCTTTCTGCTTAGAAATAGAAGAGCATGAGCCTGTTTAAAAGTATCTTCTTTCATGGGCCTAATTTAATCATCCGTCTCGAATTGCCTTTCCTGTTACTCTTGTGTTGTCCAGCTAAGATTATCTCTTCAGTCAGTGTGCCAAAGTGACTAAACTGTGAAGCCTTCATGCGTTTGATCTCGAGAGAATATAGAAGCTTGTACACTGAGTTATATACCAAAAGTATTTTTGAATACTGAATCAAGTATAATTGCTCATATATATCCTTCTTTAATACTTCGGCTGTGGTTCTACTCTTATTCAGCCCATATATAAATATTTTTAAAAGATCTCCTGAACTCACTTCTTTAGAGACTCTTGAAAGAATACATCAACATAGTTGTACCAAGTTAACTGAATAGAGTATTGGTAACCAGCCTGTTAATCTTCATATTCTGTCATACGAGAAGGACAGTTGGATAATGATGATTTAATATGCCTTTCATCCAGAGCAGGTTGCACCCAAGGATTTCAAAGAGCTTTACATAATTTATTTAGATATGTTTTACAATACCCTTGTGAGGTAGGTAAAAGATATAACTGGTTCATCTAATTCCACTGACTTGCAACCACTTTGGGGATGAAATGTGATTTATTTTTTGCTGAGTATAGTACTCTTTGCCTTCTATATGTTGCATGCTATGATTTCTAGGTTAAAAAAATCAACTGGTGGATGATGCAAGTTCTGAGACAGGAGTAATAGTTTTGCTACTGTACAACAGAAGGATACTTTTATTTAGATCACAAGGACTAACTGATAAAGAGCTTTCAGGATTATAAATGTCTGGAATTCACAACTTGCAGATACTGTATATGGTATTTGACTAGGCTCTAAGGATCTCCTGGTAATGAATTAATTAGAATAATCTGGCTTTCAATTTGGAAGTAATGACTAGGATGCAGGAGGGTTGTAAGTAGTGAAAATGAGTTCTTTGTATCAGTTTCAGTAACTACTATTACTAAGAAAATTCTTAGAGGCATGTCATATATGTTGAAGGCACCTGAGTATATAGCAGTTGTGCTTGATAGTTAGATAGGGTTGAACTGACCTCTTTCAACTGTCACCAAATTCATACAGCTTTTACCCTAGGGATATATTAGAAAATGAGATTTCTGTAACATCACAGGGATTCCATTTTCAAAGGCAGCCATAGGGTAGATGGACTGGATGACAGATACTACAGAGAGAGAAAGAGAGAGAGCAACTATCCATGAATTTTGGCTGGCTCTTTACCCACAGAAAAATTCATAGTTGTCAAGACATGTCCCTCTCTTTACTTCATGCCTTTGAAAGAAACCACAAGACACAGTTAGAATGGAGGAATGTAAGAAGAGCCAGCTGGATCAGATCAAAGGTCTACCTAGTCCAGCACAGCATTTACACAGGGGCCAATCTAATGCCCTTGGGAAGCTTATTGGTAGTAGAAGTGTCTTGTTCTCCCTAGCAACAGATCTGCAAAAATGATATCCAGGGGTCTCCAAACTTTTCACACATAATATATTTGCGATATTTTCGAGGACCGAAGGAATGCGCATGTACTCTCACCCACACAGATGCACACATGGGTTTATTTTTGACTCTTGAGTGTGGCTGAAACCACCCAGCAAGCATAGCGAGAAACTGACATGGTTTGTTTTGTGTCTCCTCTTTATGTCAGTCTCACATTTTGTGCTGGTAGTAGAGTCCTTAAGTTATCCATTCAAGACTATAACACTGTGTTTGTAGGATTTATCCCACCTATTTTCCTCATTCTTATTTTTCAGAGTAAAACTGCAGTCCTTACTCCCTCAACAAGAAGTAAGATCCATTGAATTTAATGGGACATCCTAGTGGCACACATGCCTACAATGGAACTGTTAAAAAATGCAAAGAAGCAAAGTAAAATGTTGCCACTCTTTTTTAAAAAAAGTGTGATTTGGCAACATATATTTTGTAAATAATGTTTCATATTTTTTAATCCTAGAGGAAGACTTAAGGTTGTGTCAAGGTGATGCTCTTTTTGTATAGTAAATTATTATGTAAATAAATCTCAGCCCTCACACCTAATAGAATGGATTATCAGCTTCTCACAAATAAAAGCTTTTAATTGGGTTAGTAATGGAATTGATAAGGCTTTTGTTGACAATCTCAGTTTGCATGATTTAAGTAATATAGAAAATTATGAATTTCATGGTAGAGAAGACAGAGACAGTTTAGATGTTGTGGTACGCTAGAGATGTTTTAAAAAATAGGGGTTTTTTTTTAGTAATTTCAAGAGACAATCAAAGTAGTTCTACTACTTTCCTTTCTACACAGATGTTAGGCCAAAAGATGAGCTTGTTGCCAGCCTCCTTATAGGGTAGGTTTTTTTGTTTTTTGTTTTGTTTTTGGTTTGTTATGTTTTTGTTTTTGTTTTTGCAAATAATCTTTAGCGGTTGAACCAAAAAGTTAAAAGTTTAAGCCCAATGTAGCTTAAACTGTCTTAAAAAGGCAGTTTACATCATTAAAAGACAGTGTTTAAAGCTAAAAACAGTAAATATATACATACTAAAAAGGATCAAACAAACATCACACTAAAAATAATGAACAAAAGCAACACCAAAAATATATTCGAAGCAGTAAGGTGCAACAATCCATTTAAAAACCTCACTCAGGCAGCCCATCACTAAGGGAAAGCTTGCCTGAAGAGAAAGGCATTTGTTTACTGACAGAAGGACGACAAATATGGTGCCAGCTTATCCTTCTGTGGGAAGGAATTCTAGACTCTGTGAGCAGCCTTAGAGAAGGCCCTCGCATATTAAAATCAGTGATTCTGAAACTAGTGACTGATGGTTAATCTCACTGGCTGAGATCTAGTAGTACAGTGTCATTAATGAACTGATTTTCATCTTCAGAATTCAAACCTCTGAATGTGGCCAAATCTGGATCCAGCCCAATGAATGAGACTACATTTTCACTTGCTCATGCCCCAGATGGAACCTTGCTAACATCAGTGAAGTTTTGAAGCAAATATTTTCCTAATCTAGCAGAAGAATCTTCCCATCCATTGCTGAAGGGAGTCTATATCAGATGCCCATCCCTGTCTGGATTACAGTGCTTGATGGAATCTTACTGAATTAATTAATTCATTGTGACGTGAGCAAAGAAGGCTGAATATCCATATCCACGATCATTTGTTAAGCATGACTAGTCTCCAGCTATAGCTAGATCAGGGCCAAGAGTAGAGGTGGGCATGAACCACTGGTTTGGTGGTTCGTGCCAGTTTGTCCATCATACAATAGATGTTCTGTGGTTCCAAGCCCTGCCTCCTCCATCAGGCTTCCAGTCAGAGGCAGTGCCCTGGCTTCTCTGTCCCACCTCTTCCAGGCACTGCCCCTGAGTAGGTGCCCAGCTAGAGGGGGTGGGCGGGGCTCAGAACTGCAGAACATGCATTGGGCTGATAGACAAACCTGTACAAATCATAAAACCAGTGGTCTCTGTGACCATAGCCTTATGTGGCAGGATGGAAAAGAACCCTTCCTTTTGAATACAAGCTCAATAACTGATTCCAGATTCTAGGGTTTGTAATCTTCCCACATCTTCTGTATTATGACAGACTAATATTTTTCTTTGGCTGTTTTAAGAACCTGCAGAAAGCTTTCAGCAAGAAAATGCCATATCACAGCTTGATCACATTCCAGAAAGAACCTTGCTGGCAGCAGGATTTTCAGAATCCATTACAGATTTGCTTCTTAAATCCATGCAATTATTCACCGTGAAATCCTGTCGCTGAATGCAAAGCATTTTCTGTCTTTTGTCTTACATGATTGCAAGCATTCCGCTGTGGATGATTGAAGCCTCAATTGTTTCCAGATTATGATACATGTTTTCACAAGGCTTTGTGTCTCACTGCCATGTTCCCTGTACTGTAGTTAGAAACCCAAAGTGAATTCCTTCTGACTTGCAGTCCTGGCTTTTCTGAAGTTCTGATTTACAACAATTGCTTATTCCAAAACAACCTATTTTTTTAAAAAAAAAATATTACATTGTGTTATCCTCTTTAGCCAAAGTCAGGTCTTCACTTGCAATGCATGGTTTTACTGTTAAGTTACTTTTTTTACTCTTAAGTTACATCAGGCTTTTCCTGATGACTTTTCAATTTGTGAGCCTTCCTGCTGTATGAGTAATTACAAAGGGCTCTTAGTGGACAGATCCTGCTATTGTTTGCTATAAAGTAAGTATTCAGATCTCAGAAGTCATTGATTCTTATGTTCAAGGGTATTTGAGCACACCTTACCCTCTTCTTAAACTAGCGCTGAGTTCTTCAGCTGTTAGTAAGCTCTCAAAGCATACTTCGGTGTTTTGCCCACTTGTACTTACACAAGTTCTCCTTCATGTGCTTGAAGGAGTTCTTCAATCATTTAATAAGCCCTTCAAGTCCCTTAGGATGTGTTGATGCCCCAGCTGAGCTCCAGGTGAGTTGACCACAGCTAAAGTAGGAACTTAGAAAGCTGCCTTGTGTACTGAATCATATAACTGGTTCTTCTAGCCCAGTGTTGTCAACACTAATGTCAATTTGGGGCAAGTCTTTTTCCACCTCTACCTGAAGATGCCAGAGTTTGAACCTGTAGCCTTGTGCATAGAAAGCCTACCATCTGCCACCAAGCAATGGTTGTTCTATACTCGGCAACTTATAGAGTAGACCATTGCAATTTACTGTGCACAGGATCACTTTTGTACAACTTTCAGAGACCTCACTTCAGAAAAATTCAGTTGCTGCATTACTTTGTTCTTTAGTTTTTACGTCATGGCCAACTCTTTGTGACCCCATGGACCAGAGCACGCCAGGCCCTCCTGTCTTCCACTGCCTCCTGGAGTTTGGTCAAATTCATGTTGGTAGCTTTGATGACACTGTCCAACCATCTTGTCCTCTTTCGTCCCCATCTCCTCTTGCCTTCACACTTTCCTAACATCAGGGTCTTTTCCAGGGAGTCTTCTCTTCTCATGAGATGGCCAAGTACTGGAGCCTCAGCTTCAGGGTCTGTCCTTCCAGTGAGCACTCAGGGTTGATTTCCTTCAAAATGGATAGGTGTGTTCTCTTTGCAGTCCAGGGGACTCTCAAGAGTCTTCTCCAGCACCACAATACAAAAGTGTCAATTCTTTGGCGGTCAGTCTTCCTTATGGTCCAGCTCTCACTTCCATACATCACTACTGGAAAAATCATAGCTTCAACTATGGGGACCTTTGTCAGCAAGGTGGTGTCTCTGCTTTTTAAGATGCTGTCGAACTTTGTCATCGCTTTCCTCCCAACAAGTAGGAATCTTTTAATTTTGTGGCTGCTGTCACCATCTGCAGTGATCATGGAGCCCAAGAAAGTAAAATCTGTCACTACCTCCATATCTTTCCCTTCTAATTGCCAGGAGGTGATGGGATCAGTGACCATTATCTTAGGTTTTTGGATGTTGAGCTTCAGACCATTTTTTGCGGTCTCCTCTTTCATCCTCATTAAGAGGTTCTTTAACTCCTCCTCACTTTCTGTCATCAGAGTGGTATCATCTGCATATCTGAGGCTGTTGATATTTCTTCCGGCAGTCTTAATTCCAATTTGGGATTCATCCAGTCCAACCTTTCACATTATGTATTCTGCATATAAGTTAAATAAGCAGGGAAACAATATACAGCCTTGTCGTACTCTGTAACGGGCAGACATAACATCACCTGTCCGTCACAGCTGGGCAGTGAGTCATCAGCCTATGGTGTGACAGAGGTTGGAACTTAAGGGGAGGAGCTAGTATAAAAAGGGGGGTGAAGAGTGTGTGAGAGCAGATTGGAGATGAGAGTTTGAGCTGAGAGTTTAAAGTGATTAGTAGTTAGAGTGAGTGAGAGAGCCTGTCAGTGAGAAGTAGTCTGTGTGAGCCAGTGTTTATTAACAGTGATTGATTAATTGATTCTTTACCAGTGATTTACAATTTTTATTTTCTGTAATCAATAAACCAGATTTTGTTTTGAAAAGTTACACTTGTCCTTTTATGATTTTTTTTTTAAGGATAAGTTGGTGCCAGCAGAGTTTTAAAGTAAAGTAGCAACCACTCTTTGAGGTTTAAGGGTGGCTGTTACATACTCCTTTCCCAATTTTAAACCAATCAGTTATTCCACATCTAGTTCCAACTGTTGCTTCCTGTTCCACATCTCGATTTCTCAGGAAATAGATAAGGTGGTCAGGCACTCCCATTTCTTTAAGAACTTGCCATAGTTTGCTGTGGTCCACACAGTCAAAGGCTTTTGCATAGTCAAGGAAGCAGAAGTAGATGTTTTTCTGGAACTCTCTGGCTTTCTCCATAATCCAGCACATGTTAGCAATTTGGTCTCTAGTTCCTCCGCCCCTTCGGAATCCAGCTTGTACTTCTGGGAGTTCTTGGTCCACATACTGATGAAGCCTACCTTGTAGGATTTTGAGCATAACCTTGCTAGGGCAGGAAATGACTGCAATAGTACAGTAGTTGGTGCATTCTTTGGCACTGCTCTTCTTGGGATGTAGACTGATCTTTTCCAATCCTCTAACCACTGCTGACTTTTTTAAACTTGCTGGCATATTGAGTGTAGCACCTTAACTGCATCATCTTTTAAGATTTTAAATAGTTCAACTGTAATGCCATCACCTCCACTGGCGTTGTTGTTAGCCATGCTTTCTAAGGCCCACTTGACTTCGCTCTCCAGGATGTCTGGCTCAAGATCAACAACTACACTATCTGGGTTGCCTGGGACATCCAGATCTTTCTGGTATAATTCCTCTGTGTATTCTTGCCACCTCTTATTGATGTTTTCTGCTTCTATATGGTCCATATCATTTTTGTCCTTTATCATGTTCATCTTTGCACAAAATGTTCCTTTAACATCTCCAATTTTCTTGAACAGATCTCTGGTTTTTCCCTTTCTATTATTTTGCTCTATATCTTTGCACTGTTCATTTAAGAAGGCCCTCTTTTCTCTCCTTGCTATTCTTTGGAAGCAAGCATTCAATTTTCTTTAACTTTCCCTATCTCTGTTGCATTTTGTTTCCCTTCTCTTCTCTGCTATTTGTAAGGCCTCGTTGGACAGCCACTTTGCTTTCTTGCATTTCCTTTTCTTTGGGATGGTATTTGTTGCTGCCTCCTGTACAGTGCTACGAGCATCCATAGTACTTCTGGCACTCTTCTCCATCTTTGGCTGCAGAGAATATAATCAATGTGATTTCGGTATTGCCCATCTGGTGATGTCCATGGAGTTTTCTTGTCAAAGATACTGGAGTGGCTTGCCAGTTCCTGCTCCAGGTGGATCATGTTTAGTAAGAACTCTCCACTATGACCTGTCCACCTTGGGTTTCCCTGCATGGCATAGCCCATAGGTTCTCTGAATTACTCAAGCCCCTTTGCATGAGAAAGCAGCACTCCGTGAAGGGGGCTGGATTACTAATCAAGATTAATTTCAGGGAACATATCGTACTTAAAATAGCTACACTAGCTGTAGATCCATTTCTAAGCACAATTAAGAGTGATTGCTATTACTTGCACAGCTTTAGATGGCTAGGAATCTGGCTGTTTGAAAGCCACAGGATTCTGACTGGTTTTCACAGTCATCAAATGGAGAATTGTTCTTCTCAGCTCCCCTTTTTAACTAAAGTTGGGTGGGTAGGGACTGGAGGAAACATTTTCTTAGTTGTATTTTTAGAACATCCTCCCTGGAGAAGCCTCCTGGCAACAGCCTTTTTCATGTTTGTGGTCCCAGCCTAGAGCTTATTTTTAAAAAAATTTCCACAAGTGGCTGGTGTTTTTTCGAACTTCTATTGATTTTTTGTTTGAATTTCATGTTGTATTTATTGTATTGATTGTTTTCAGTCTCTGCTGGACTGAGGGTCTTATGCTGAAAGGTAGCTAATAAATCTGCCAAATAACTCTACCTGGAGCTTGCTGTGACAGGGTATATATATCTGCTTCCTGAATCTGACCCTAGAGTTTGTGGGTGGAGGTGTACACAGTTCATATACATTTATGTACTAAATTTGCACGGGGGATCCAAATCCCTTCCAGGACTAGATGGAAAACATAAGGAAAAAATGAAATGCAAAACCTATTTTGAATTTTACAACAGCCTCTAGCATAAAAACAACTGTTTAGCTGATATAGTAGATGTTTTACCTTCCCAGTCCATGAACACTAATTTGAATGTACATATTTACTTTACTTTGGACTTGCATGTTACTTTCTGCTGATGTATTTCAGACTGCAACAACTAATCTCCCTTTCCCAAAAGAGTGTGATGTATGCTGAAATAACTCTTTGTGTGAGAGGGATTCTCAGTGATTCCGTAAATTTGGTAATGTGGCAAATTCTCTTTGGAATTATCTGTACAAGAAAACCCGTAGGCAGGAGAACTGCAGGATGGCTTCAGTAAGCCTTAATCGGTAAAGAATCTTCATTCAGGAAGAAACCTAAGCATATAGTGTATTCCTGGATTTAAACATATGTTCTTGTGCTTTCTTGGATCAGTTTTCCTTTTCTGGCTGTTTATTGAATGTTTTGATCTGAGAATTCGCTGAGTACTTACCGCAGTTGATAGGTCTGGCAGCCCAACGGTTTGGATAACAGAAGCATTTTTGAATGCTCTAATGGAAAAGATCATATACATAGTGAAATAAGAGCATTTTCAGATGAACAGCACATATTCCATGTTGGTTAATTTTCAAGATATGCAGTTAGAGATGCTCAAGGCTCTCAACAGTCAGTATCTTAAGAGATGAAATGAACATTGTTTTGCACTTCAGTTGAATCAGAAATCAAACTTAAAATAGTTAATCAGAGTTTAATCAGCTGCACAACCTGATCCTTTCCATGTTTTACAGGCTACAGCAGAATGTACTTTTTAGTTCCTTTGTGTAGTATTGCTGTATAGTGAGGCCTTGTATCCTCCATTACAAATGACAGTCCTCTGTTTGAAAGACTGCCGGTCATCGTTTTGAAGATGTCCTCTGTTCAAATCGCTACTGTTGGAAGTGTGTTTTAAAAGAAAAAGCACCCTAAAGAGGAAGATCAGGGACACTGAGAATGTCTATCCATGGTTGGGAGTATCTGTACAGCAGACTCAGGAGGCATAGAGGGTCATTGTTTCCCCAGCTCAGGTGAAAGGTATCCTGTTTAAATCATAAAATTCATTGTATAATTTCATTTAGGTGTCTGCTGTGGAGCAGGGTTGCTGTATCTGTTATTCCCAGGAAAGTAATATTGCACTAATATGGCCTTAATAGGGGTGTGTTCTTTCTTAAATAATATGTTTCCGCGTACAGTACACTGTTTGATTATAAGTTTTCTAAGGAGTGGTGTGTGTGTTCATGTGTTACAGTTGGAAGGTTTCTGACAAGTTTGTTAATGTCTCCATCCACTTCAGAGATTTGGATCTGCATTCTGATTCAATCCTAATGAAAGGCCAAGACCCCTTGTGAATTGTGCCTGAACTGTTAACATGCTATCACTCACTGTTTCAAAGTTACAAGCAGAGGAACTGTTGAATCCAGCTCTAGACTTGTTCTATAACCTAATATGGGTATAAAATGTATCTACCCTCGACACTTCATAGTACTAGTCTGCCAAATTTTACTTTGGACTATTCTATGTTACATCCACTTTAAGCAATAAATACAAAAGTATGTTGTGATCTTAACAGGCTAGTTTATTTTCTGGGCCTCTTATGGCTTCAACATTTTTTTATAGTACAGATTGCATCAGTTTCACAAAAATCTAAGCAAATGATCCCGAGCTGAGAGGCAAAAATGCAGGGTGTAAATTGCTGTTTGCCTTTTTCACAATGTATTCCAAAGACATCAAGTTGTCCTTTCTGCCTAGCCAGCTTCAAAACCAGGCACTTGCTGCAACGATGTTTCTCAATTCAGCAAGAATTTTAGGGCCACATCATGTTTACTGCACCATTATCTCTAACATCCACTCGTATTTTTAGGGAAAATCACAAGAGCTGATAATAATGGGGTCAGATGAGTTAGAGGGGCAAATTTAACCTTTTTCTCCCTTACTGTGATCCTGGTGTTTACTGGTATTTCTTTAAACTGAAATCTCCCATAGTGGTTCCCTTAAAGCAGGAATGGAGATTTCTCCCCCAAAGCAAATACCAACTACAGAAGAGGGATTTCTGGGCCACTAGAAAGGAGGAAAGGGTGTCTGCTGTGATTTCTATAGTTGTCACAGATATAGACATGTGCATGTGTGTATACATACTGTACATACCCTTCTCCAGATGCTTTTGGGGCCCTGCATGTTTTAAAAGGATCACTGTAATTTGGCCTATAGGTGATGATGCAGAAGTAATAGTTTTGCTGAGACTCCAGCTGAGTTCTCCTTTGTTTCCCTGGGGAATGGGCAGAAAAGGTCAATTGTTCAAAATTCAAAACATTGAATGAGTTGCATCTTCCAAAGTAAATGAACAATCAGTTCACTCTGCAATTTTCCAAAGTAACCCCATTGAGTTCAGTGAGTTTTAGCTGCAGCAGATAGATGAGCAGAGGATGGCAGCTTCAATACTCTGTCCTTGACCCCTTGAGGAAATATTTCTGTATTTCATTTTGGAAGGTACACTCAACTTGTTTATTAATGTATTTCCCAGGACAAAGTGAAACCCAGGTGCTGAGCATAGCAAGCAAAACCAGCTAACACAGATTAACGAAGTGTTAACTTCTCTTGTATTCCATGTTGTGAAAGATGGATCTCTTCTCAATCTTCAGTGTATGCTGATTGATTGAAATTAGGCAGGATTCCGTTACATGGTGTCTCAGTTATTCTATATAAAAAGTTAAACATACACTAGACTAACTAACCAATAGCTTAGATTATTGATTTGTTTTGCGGGGCACCACCTCTTTTTCCAACAGAGGCATTTGCTTTTATTAGTCACAAGATAGGCAGAGTATCAAAAGAGGCAAAACATCCATGCAGATATTCCGAAGGTGTAGCTTTTCATCGGGGTGTGAATGACAGAATGAGAAAAACTATGTCTCCTGAATGACTGACATCCTGTCATGTGACAGTTAAAGTTATGGGGTCCTCTAAAATTTGAAGCTGTCTGAGTGAGGATCAAATATCTTGTGGTTTATTTAATAGCAAAAAATATATTATTCCATACTTCAAAGGGTGATAGCAGAGTAAATCCATGCTTGTTGATCTTGCTGAGCAGTAAATCCACTATAGATCAAAACAGCATGGTTATGTTCAGATTTCTGTATCTTCCTTTAAAGAGTCTATGTTTCAGGTTTTTGTTATTGTGACAATAATGGTTTTGCACCAGCTCTGGCTCAAAGTTATACACTTTACATTGTTTGTAAGACAAGTGTATAAAGCAGAATGTTAAAATATCCATTACAGAGTTTATTCAGGAATGTAGTGGTACTTCTCTACCACTTCCTGGATCATTCAGTAATCCTTTTTGGCTTAGATATCTTTTTGTTCTCTAGGAATTTTGTTTTCAAATTCCTACTAATTCCCTGCTCTTACTCAGCAAATCACTATAGTTCTATTGTGAAAAAATGTATTGGTGTCTGCAAGCGTGTGTCTTATTCCAAAAGCACCTAAATGTCTTGTGAAAAGCCTAAGACTTTTGTCAGACTTCTAGTAGAAAGGGAAAACAGAAACACAGTTTGAAAATAGAGTAGAGGGAAGAAGGAGATACATCAAAGAATATAATTTAATGAAAGTATTTGAAATGGGTAACAAGAGAATTGCTTCTTTCCAGTCTTTAGTCTCAAAATCATGGTGGAGGAAAAGTGCCACCTGCTTGCTGCTGTTCATATTGATTGATAAAAACCATTAGCTGTGATGCCTGAAGAAAATGGGAATTGTAATCAACACATCTGAACAGGATCAGCTGTTGTATATATTTCTATATTACTACTACAAGTAATAGTTCCTGCCTGTAGCTTAATCAATTCTATTGTTATGTTTATCATGTTCTGGAAATCCAAATGGAAGACTGATGTATTACCAACCATCTCAGGAGTGACTGTAGTAAAATAAAAAAAATGTCTTATTACTTTTGTACATGTGGTTGACAGGTGGTCAACTGGTGTGGAAGGGTCTTCAAAGATCACAATGGAAGGCCAGATAAATTATGTGGGTCACACAATTCCTACCTCTAAATTAGATCATGGGCAGAATCCAGCACAGTAGAAGCAAAAGTGTTGGGCATTTATTCCTCACCTCCCTTCCCCCAACATATAGACATTTGATTATTTTGGTTTTGCTGTTAGAAAGAACAGTTGGGACCTGAAACAAAATGTTACTTTCTAGATTAATTCTGTTTGTGGTTTCCCTCCATAGCATTAAAAAGACTCTATGAGGGTTTCCCAGGTCTTCAGGGCAGGTTTTCAAAATGAAAGTTGCCTGTTTCCTTCTTCCACCAGGAGAAACAGCTTCTACTGGCAGAAGGGCACCATGTGATTCTGGCCCGTGTCTGTACTGCTAAAGGGATCTTAAAAGTGAAAGCATTAGGATGCTATTTCCTACCTTGTTTGGAGAATAAGCTGTACTGAATCAACAAAAAACAAAGCAAAACTTTCGAGTTCTCCAGATCGTCAGATAAAGAAAATGTAAAATTAGGGGTTAAGGTTATCAGTCCTGTTACCTTTTTAGGGGTTAATCAGCAGGCCCAAACCACTAATCTGAACCCAAAGCAGTGCTGGTGTTTGACTGCTAATACAGTGGCACTTCCTTCCCTTCCCCTATCCTGTGCCCTGCAGCCCTGCAGTCCTTTGTACTGCCAGGACAGTCAAAACAACAACCTTCAGATGAGGTTTTCAGGGTGCACAGTGCAGTGCAGTGGGGAGTAGACATCACTGTTCTGTGTTCTCCTGATGGACACAGCTCTTTCAATGGAAGTATTCCATTGCCATTATAAAGCTGAAAAGTTAAAGGCAGGGAATTTCTGCAAACTAATAGTGAAGTTATTTTGCAGTTTGAATTTCACAACATGGAACAGACCTTATCAAAAGGTCTTCATCTAACACCAAAAACTGCTCCTCAAAATTGTGAAACTCAGATAGCCAAGACCAGCAGAGTTGTGTGCAGCTGTGATGCTATAACTTTCAGACAAGTGGAAAAATAAGCTGCGGTGCATACAAACGGTTTAATTGGCAATAGGATCGTTCAGGAAATGTCAGTGAAAGGGAAGCCAACCAGAAGACAAAATTGGTAGGCTAAATTTCAAACCTGAAGTGAAATTAGCCTTTAAACAGTCTGTTGATTGAAATAAGAAAGTCTGCAGGTCTGCCTGTCAGCCTGGTTACCTTGTTTTGACCTATTCTAAATATGTTTGGTTGAATAGCAAGAGACATCGGTTTGTTGCAAATTCTGCCCCCTGTGATCTGACCTTACAGCTCTTTTGAGGCATTAGCATTTGATAATTATGGGTAACAGTAGGATAAGTATTTTGCCAGTCGAAATTACAATTAAGGTCAGAACAGGAGGATAAAAAAATAGAAAAGTACTTATAGGCAGGGGTGGATTCTGAATTGTCGAGTGGCTGTGGTATTAATTTCTCAGATTGTCTCTGTTGTATAAGCTGAGTTAGAAGAAAGGCTTGTGCTGTATTTAAAAGTGTAACTGAGAGTAAAAAAATATATAGAACTTTATAATGGCAATTTGCATACAGGAAAAATAGATCTACGGATGATGCTGTGTCCATTGTACTCCATACTGTATTGAGCCACTTAGAACATCAGGGAACTTATGCGAGGCTGTTGTTTGTGGATTATAGCTCTGCTTTTAATACTATTCTACCAAATAGGTTGTTTTTTAAAATGATCAACCTGGGATTACCTCAGGAGATCTGCATGTGGATAAAGGATTTTCTGACAGATAGGCCACAGTCAGTAAGGATGGGATCTCACCATTCTTCTACCATGGTACTAAGTACAGGAGCTCCCCAGGGCTGCGTGCTAAGTCCCTTCCTCTATTCCCTGTACACACATGATTGCACCCCACTGTATAACACCAATGCAATTATTAAATTTGCGGATGATACGACAGTGGTGGGGCTCATAAATAAGAACAATGAGTCTGCTTATAGAAAGGAAGTACAAAGGTTGATACTTTGGTGTAAAGAAAATCATCTCACACTTAACATCAAAAAAACTAAAGAACTCATAATTGATTTTAGGAGGAAGAGATATGTACATTTACCACTGTACATAAACGGTGAGGAAGTGGAGAGAGTTGGTAGTTTTAAATTTCTGGGTACTTACATCTCAGAGGACCTCTCATGGACTATAAATGCCAACATGCTAATGAAGAAGGCACAGAAGAGGCTGTATTTCCTGAGAATGCTCGGCAAGTTAAATTTATCTCAGCATTTGCTTCTGTCATACTATCGTAGCACCATTGAGAGTGTCCTAACCTATGGCATTCTGGCATGGTTTGGGAGTAGCTCTGTAGCAGACAAAAAAGCTCTACAGAGAACCATTAAAATTGCCCAGAATATCATCGGGCTCCAGCTACCAACCCTGGATGACATCTTCACATCCCGCTGTCTAAGGAAATCACATAGCATCCTGAGAGACTCTTCCCATCCTGCTTATAACTTTTTTGAACTGTTACCATCTGGCAGAAGATATAGAACAATTAAGACTCGGACCACACGTTTTCTCAATAGTTTTTATCCCAGAGCTATAATTGCAATTAATAATGAGCTTAAAGACCACCAGTAGTGAATAATTAGTTGGACTGTGTAACTTGGCCTGCGGTGTAGATGTTTGTATTTTAGTGGGGGACTTTTAGTGGGTGGGGAGTGTTTGGGAATTTTATGTATGTGCATGTGTCTGGTCTCTGGGTGTCTGTGAATTTCGTTGTATGTGTATATACTTACAATGACAATAAATTATTATTATTATTATAATTCCTTGTGTGGGAAATTAAAACAGTATAGTTGGCATTCATCTAGCTGAATCTCAAGGTTATGAGTAATTGGTTTATTATTGCATTTCATTTAAAGACAGAAGGTGAGAAGATCTTCTCTAAGCCAAACTTAAACCAACTTCATGAAAAAGTGAGTGAAGGCACAGCTGCAGTAGACTAGATCAGGCTAAATAAGGCTGCTTAAGGTCAAGTGACCTTGTTTGACCTTCCTCCCTTAATAAAAGAAAGAGAAAAAACCTTGTTTGCCCCCTCTTGTCTCTTCCTCCTTCTGGGAGGAAGTTTTCTAATTTCTTTTTCCTAAAAGGTACAATGCATTAAAAAAGGTAAAGGTTCCCCTTGACGTTTTTAGTTCAGTCGTGTCCGACTCTAGGGGCGGTGCTCATCCCATTTTTCAAGTCGTAGAGCCAGCGCTTGTCCGAAGACAGTTTTTGTTGTCATGTGGCCAGCGTGACTAGGGAACACTGTTTTACCTTTCCACCGAGGTGGCAGCTATTTATCGACTTGCATTTGCATGCTTTCGAAGTGCTAGGTTGGTGAGGAGCTGGGACAAAGCAACGGGAACTCACTCCGTCGCATGGATTTGATCTTACAACTGCTGGCGTTCTGACCCTGCAGCACAGGCTTCTGCGGTTTAACCCACAACGCCACCACGTCATTAGCTCTGACCTAATAGGCTTTTTTAAAAAAAAAAAATGTTTCTGCCCCTCTACATAGAAACAGAGGACTTTTAATTTCCCAGTACAGTGGTGCCTAGACTTACATACGTCCCTACTTACGACCATTTCAACTTACGACCAGCTCTGGCTGCAAAATTTTGCTTCGACTTGCAGCCAGAGCTTCCACTTACATTCAAAAAAGTGCAGGGGAAAAGGGCAGAAAATTCAAACTGCTAACTGTTGGTGGCAGGAGTCCCCTAACCAGTCCAGACCCCTGCAGGCTGGTGGCATCTGGGACAGGCTGCCATAACTCAGGGTGACAAGGGGACCAGATCTGATTCCTCCAGGTGGGGAGGCAAAGGCTCCAGGTGGGGCCAGCTTTCCTGAGTGCGCTGTGGAGGGCAGGTGAAGCTCAGGACGGAGCCATCCGGCAAAGCAGCCAAGAGGGAAGGCCGCCCTGGGGAAATGCCAGGGTACTGGAGTGCTCCCCAGGGCGCGGGCAGCAGGGGCTTCTGAGGGCTCGCCGTACTGACCTCCATGGGGCTGACAGAAGTGGAGGAGAGGGGCTGCAGGTATTCCAGAGGAGCCCGTAGGGCGGCAGTGGCGCTCGCCCAGCCACCCAGCTTCCTTTGGCCTCCGTGCTGGCCGGCCCCCCGTGCTGGTGCTTCCGCAGTGCGCTCGGGAGAGCTGGCCCCACCCAGAGCCTTCACCTCCCCGCATGGATGAATCGGGTCTGGTCTCCTTGTCACTCCAAGTTGCAGTGGTGGTCCTGAGCCTGGCTGGAACACTCCAGCCACTCACCCTGCGCCATGGCCAGCCCCACCATCGCTACCTTGGCTGCAGCCATGGAGTGAGTGCAATTAGAGAAGACTTGGGACTGCCTGGTAAGGTAAGGTGCTGCTTTTTGCTTTTTAAAAACTGTTCTGTGTGTCTTTTGCAGGGTGGTTTTGGGCTGGAGAGGTTTATGTTTCTGTGCTACGTTGTTTTGTTTTTTGATGTTTTTTGTTTTGTTTTTGCAGTCCCAGCGTGGGGCTTGCTCCCATGTTTATTTTTGGATTTTTATATATATTTTTTTGCAGCCTCAGTGCCTTCGGGGCTTGTTCTGTTTATTTTTGGGTTGTTGGGTTTGTTTGTTGGTTTGTTTATTTGTTGGTTTGTTTTTGAAGCCCCAGTGGATTCCTATGGGGCTTGCAGTTATTTTATTTTGGTGTTTGTTTGTTTTTTGGTGGAATGCATTAATCACGTCCCCATGCATTCCTATGGGAAATGGTGCTTCGGCTTACGACTATTTCGAGTTGCGTCCCTCTTCTGGAACAGATTACGGTCGTAAATTGAGGCACCACTGTATTATTAAAGTGGCTAACTTATAAAAGCCTTAGATTTGTAGACTGCTGGCCTCGAACCCAAGCATCTAAATACTATCAAGAAGATAAGAAGCCTAAAGAGTGGTAGACTTTTTCATTTTCTTCCTCCTGAAATATCTCTGTATACTTCAGCAAATTACGTTTCAAACCCCCAAACTCTAATCCAGTTCCTGAATGCCTTCCTTCTCTTATAATATATTTTGGCCTTGAACAGACCAATGCCACCTCTTCCCCAAAAGATAGATTCTCCATTGACTTGGTTTTACTATTAGAAGGAACCATTGGGACCTGAAACAAAATGGTCTGGTCTAGATGACTTCTGTTTAGGATATCAGCCACTCCAGGACATTCCATAGCCTGCAGCCCTATGGTTTTCCTTTTCGCTCCCAATTTTTTCTCATTCATCGTTATGTAGCCACTAGGCATGCTGCTGAAACTTTATTGTGCTGATTTGGAGGGGAGCTCTCTCCCTCTATGTTTTTCCCCACCATACATTTTTTATACCTCTGCAAACATCGGGGCTCCCATTAGAAGTGGATAGAATTGTGTTCTTGAGCATGGCTGTGCTGCTTGGGAAATTCTGGGAGTTGTGGTCCAGAACCACAAATCTCAAGACCTCTAGTTCCAACACATCTGTTGGTATCTCTGTCTTATATGTAGGGTGTGTTAAGCATAAGGATGTGGGAATTTAAGATTAGTATTAAAATATAGATATTTGCCAGGATCCTGTTGCATAACTGTACCTGGGCAACAGGAATGATGTCATTATCAGCAGCATATTGCCGCAGATGAAATAATTTCCAATTTCTGGGTGTATGTTACTCACACACAATAAAATGAAGTCACTTGCACCCCCAAAATCCAAAAGGGGGCGTGTCCTTAATCAGTAGCAATCTGCTGCTAATGCTGACATTGTTCCTGTTGCACCGGTAGAGCTACACAACAGGATGCTAGTTAATATGACCTAACTCTCACAATTAGTTTAACTTAACCCATGCTTTTGCATGTTTTTAAATTGTAAATATATGTTTCACATGGCTTCTGTGAAGTAGGATGAGCAATGAACTCTCAAGACTGTGGAGGAGACTTGAGATTGTTAAGGTGGCTAAATCAGTGCCTGTAAGTAGCCACGTTTGCTGTGGTGACAGTTTGGCAGTGTGCCAGCAAATTCTGCCCACAGTCTCTGAAAAGCTGACCTTATAACACCACCAACATTCTTTTCCCATGCTTTTGAAGACACGCTTGACGCTCTGGAAACTGATTTCAAAACAATGTACATAATGAACCATTGTGCTTGTGAGAGCGACTTGTGTTTCAGTCTGTCAGGTTATTTTAGGGCACAGGACTAGAAAAGGACAGAGCAGAGAAACAAATGTAAGGAGCAGTCAACTTTTTGTACTTTTTTTCTGAACAGAGGCTATCAAAATTGAACAAACTGTGAGATCAGTGTTGAATCGCAAGGTGGTAACTCTCAGCTCTACTTTCCTATCTGTTAAGTGTATTGAGTCAAAATATTGGACATAAAAGGTCATGTGCAATGAAGTGTCAGCATACATCGTTATACAAACAATGTGAAGAACAGGCAAGGCCCGAGAGGGAAGAAATGTCTTGATTTATCATTTGCAAAATCAACACTTCTTCCTCTTTTGCATAATCAAATATGGGGGAAATGGGGAGAAGATGTAGAAATCTATTTTCTAAAACAAATAATGTTTGTTCTCAAAACCATGATGAAGTCTATAAGCCTTTCAAATGCTATCATGAAAAAGCTCTTCAAACCAGAACTACTCCAATATATCCCGCTTATCTTCTGTGGAGAGTGCCAAGATGTTCCTTACATTTTAAGAAGCTGTCTTTTATTTCAGATTATTATAGCTACTTCTGTCTTAATGGATATACTTTATTTCACAATTCCTTCTGTTTAGTCACATGATGTAGAACAAACCAGAGTTAACAATGTTCTTTTAGAGTTTCATCATACTCTTTTTCCTATTAAGGTTTCTGTTGTGTTGTCAGAAGTGACACAGTAACAGTAAGAAATTTATCTTGAGCCTAACACATGTTTATAGTTTTGGTCAATCATCTCTGCTAATCTTGTGTCAGGAATGTTGTTACTTCCCATTTCTCAGTTTCTTTACCCAGTGTGTTGTTAGTCTGTGGAACTACTTGCCACAGGATATGGTGATGGCATCTGCCCTAGATGCCTTTAAAAGGGGATTGGACAGATTCCTGGAGGAAAGTCCATCACAGGTGATAAGCCATGCTGGGAATGTATAATCTCCAGGCTTAAAGGAAGGTCCTTCAAAATGCCAGATGCAGGGAGGTGGTAGCAGGAGACAGGTATCTATTTTTTGTGTGTGTGTGCTCCCAGAGGCAACTGGTGGGGCCACTGTGAGATGCAGGAAGGTGGACTAGATGGGCCCTTGGCCTAATCCTGCAGGGCTCTTCTTATGTTCTTATGTTCTTATGTTATGTAATCCTTATCTTAGTTGTTTTCCTCCCTCTCATTTTTCAATCATGGGAGTTATCTTGAATCCAAGCCTAGCTCATAAAAGTAAGGACTTCCATTTGCAAGTACAGTAGTTATGATGGGAATTAAACCAGAAATTTAAATCTTGAAGGTAATTTGGCCACTGCTTGGAGTCAAATCTTAGACCAAATCTTTGGACTAATAGCCAAGTTGTGCAAGATTCCTTCACAATTAGAAGTGGAGCTCCCTGAAAAGGCAAAGGATGTTTATTCATCATACCTTAGAGCTGATACATGCTACAAAATAGAGCTTTGCATGCATGACACTTTGAAGGAGGAGCAGGAATATTCTGTTACTTTCTAATTGCAAAACTGGCAGCTTCTCTGAATTCTGCAGAGGTACGGTATGCATTTATGAGATGGATTTTATTTTATATCTTTGCCTCTGAATACACTCATCTCCTTCAGGTAAAAATGGGAACAATGTTATCAAGCTATGAGGGAATAAAGAAATATGTTTTGTTCCAGCTGTGCCCCTGGATCATAATGAATGGTTAATTCTGGATGCTGCAAGCCCAGCTCTGTCATATTTCCAACCCAGATGACCATTTTAGAATAACCTAGATAAGGAAATTACAGATCCTCTGTGCTTGTTATGCAATTAAAATAATATCCAAGGAACCGTCTCTTTCATTTTGGAATTTATGGTGAGGAGAGCGGTGCATTCCTGTATATAGGAATTACTCCTATACGCAAGGACAGTAAATAATCGTATTACAGGGTATGAATAATTTATGGTTCATGTCTGTGTGCAGTTTATGCAAGAATTCATACCAATTATTTTCAGCCCTCATTAGACAAAGAGAAGGGGGATAATTTTCAGCGCCACACTTGTCTGTCAGGCTCCAATATACAGCAGAAGCTGAGCCCTAATATGTTGCATAGATTGCTTCAAATTCAACAAAAACAAAAATTCTTTCTATGAATGTTTATGTGGGATTTTTTTTTCAGTGTAATTTGAATCGATCAGTGACAAGTTTCCCATTGTTTAACTATGATCTAACTTGTACTGCATTTCTCTTGGTCTTCATAGAATCACAAAAGGGCATCAGCAATTAAACCAACCATATGATGATAGACAAGAACAACCGCCCACTGGATTTTCAGGATCAGTCTGCACAGTACAGCATGCCCCAGATCTTAGTCACCCTATAATGGGTTAAATACAACAACAACACCATAGCAAATTGTTCTGAATGATTCAGGTAGCCTGCTAAGAGCAGTACACTCAAGAGATGGCCAGGAAAAATAAGACGCATTGGGTTGGTATCCATTTGTCTTAGGAAAAATGCCTGCCGTATCCTGATGTGATTTTCTTTCTAGGATGTTTATGAGCCCTAAAGTTCTAAATATGTTTACACAGAAATTTATATGTCAAATATGTAGAATGATTTACTGTACTTCCAAAAATGATGTTTGAACACAAATGGGAAACAACTATTATTCCCTGCTTCTGAGGAAATAACAAAGCTTTGATGACCTCACCACTGCAAGTCAAATATCTTTTCCTGTCTAGCAGTACCACATCTTAGGAAAGAGGCAAAGACGTCAGAGCTGACAATGGGCACTGATACAAATGCTTCTTTGTGATGTTAATAAGCCACAAGTTTTACTAGAAGCTTAGTGTACATATATGTCATATCAATGGGAGAATAATGCCTGGGTTGAACTGACATGTTTCCCCCAAATCTGTCTTGTTTATTCCATTGTTTTCTAATTCTCCTTCTGTTTCAAGTCCCCATCCCTGGTATTTTGTGAAAGGGACGTGTAGTTCAGAATTACTGAAGGGTTCTATGAACAGTTCAGGTTGTGGCATTTTAGTATCTGAAATGAGAGAAGTAGCTAATGGAGCTACTGAAGGTTAACAGATGTGCAAGTACAATTTTTATGATGTCTTAATTTCTGTGCAGCAGTTCCCTAAATGGAATATGCTGTTCACAAGAGATGACAAATGAATATTTTGAGACTCTTGTCATTCATTAAAGTCAGTGCTCTGGTGTCACTGCCGAAGCGATAAAGTACTTGCAAATCTCAAAATTGATTCATTCGGAAAAGTAGAAAAAATGGAGAAAAATCTTTCTTGAACGCTAGTGTTCATGCATAGTATGCAAGCACTAGGTCTTAAAAAAATCCTTGCATGAGGCCAACACCAACCTTAGAGATACTTCATAATTGTAGCTGAAAGCAGGGTAATGTTTGTGGAATGGCAGTTGTGGCCATCTTTCCATGTTTGCAAAATCAGATTTCAAAGGAATCCTGTCCTGAAGACCAATTACCAAACAAGGCAAAGCTTATTTCCATAATCCTAGAGATGGGAAAACTCATGCCATGACACTCAGACACACACATTGATTAAGAATCTCCTCCTTCCAGTTGTAAGCTATCTATTATGCAATTTTCTGGCCTCAGATGCTTACATTAGTTATGAATTCCCATCTCCAGTCACCGGCTATCTCTTCACATTTATTTCTGGCCTGAGACTTTTAGGAAATATTGCTGGTCAGAATGCAGAGTACTTGACTGAGCAGATTAATATGTGATAGTACTGTATAAGCCTAGGCAGCTTCATGCATTCACTTGTTGCAGTTGTAATGCTCCCTTTTAGCCTTCTAGAATAAGAAATCTGACACTTGATTGGAAGTTATCCATAATGGTGGCATGCATATAATCTAAAATTTGATTTGGTATATTGGAATCTGAAAACAGCGACATAGCTTATGCACGGTCTGTACTTAGAAAAGTCCCCTTTTCTCTGTATCTCCTAGAGTCCACAATCTACATGACAAGCTACAGTGCTAATAAACTGCCTTTTTAAAGTAATTTCATATAAACTGGTTTTCTGAAGAATTGCCATTTCACCACAAGGACCTACCTTAAGTAAAAAGATCGAAGGTAACCTAGATTTCGTTCTTTTATATTTTGAAAATATGCCTATTTAGGGTAAATTGACAGTACCCTTTTATGACAGAATTAAGGTGAAAAGAACAAAAGTTTCCCTTAAGAAAATTCATCTGGTAATTCTGTTCCAGGATGGCTTATGTCCTAAACATGAAAATTTGAGTGTAGATGGAGAAATGTGTTAGAAAGACACATGTCCTGATCAGGATTGGTGACAGGATTGATAGTAGATTGTCAGTTTCGATAAGGAGAAGTAATTTGCAGGCCATGTTCTTAGGGGTATAACCAAGTAGCAATATGTGAATAGCTTCCCCATCCATTTTTAGATACTCAACAGTTACAACAATGAAAAAAAAAAAAAAGAAACTAAACACACAGTTACAAGATGGGGGATAGCTGGCTCAGCAATACTACTAGCGAGAAGGATCTTGGAATTGTTGTAGTAGATCACAAGCTGAATATGAGCCAACAGTGTGATGTGGCTCCAAAAAAGGCAAATACTATTTTAGGCTGCATTAGCAGAGGTATAGTTTCCAAAACCCACAAGGTACTGGTTTCCTTGTATATGGCACTGGTTAGGCCTCATCTAGAGTACTGTGTCCAGTTGTGGATGCCATACTTCAAGAAGGATGCTGACAAACAAATTCCAACATGGAAAAGAAGTTATTGGACACTGCAGAACTATATATTCTTTCAGAGGAACTATGGGATCAACTGAGACACTTTGTAAAAGGAACGCTGGAAGCTGATATATAACTGGGCCCAGGAAAAGACAGGAATTTACAAGAAGAATTACTTTATGGCAAATCAGTGCTCACTAGAATCCTTTGATGATATTCAGATGACCAGACGATGGTGAAATCTCTGATCTATAGGTGTAGTATGGATGTTTAATTTTGATGTCTTGTTGTTATTATTGTTAGGTTTTAGTTTTTTGTTCTGTATGTCGGTATGTATGAATAAAAATAATAATTTTCACAAAAAAACAAACAAACAGGGATGATCAGGGGCTGGAAACCCAGCCCTATGAGGAAAGATTGAAAGAACTAGGCATGTTTAGCCTTGAGAAAGGAAGTCTGAGGGGAGATATGATAACACTTTTCAAATACTTGAAAGGCTGTCATACAGAGGAGGGACAGGATCTATTCTCAATTACAGTGGTGCCTCGCTTAGCGATTGCTCCATTGAGCGATGAAATTGCTTTGCGATGGACTTTTGGCCATCACTGGAGCAATCGCTTAGCGATGTCCCCTATGGCTAAAATTCGCTTTGCGAAGATCGCGGGGAAGCGATCATGGCAAAGCGAACTTTTTTAAACAGGTGATGGGCAGTTCCAAAATGGCCGCTGCAAAAACAAAATGGCCGCTGCTGTTTTGCCTTGCTTTAGAGGCATCCAAAATGGCCGCCGCTATGGAGGAATTTCGCTTTAAGGTACGTTTTTAGCCCATAGGAACGTATTAAACACATTTTAATACATTCCTATGGGCTTTTTAATATCACTTAGTGATTAAATCACTTAGCGATGTTTTTTCCGGAACGAATTAACATCGCTAAGTGAGGCACCACGTATCCCAGAGTGCAGGACATGCAACAATGGGCTCAAGTTACAGGAAGCCAGATTTTGGTTGAATATCAGGAAAAAATTCCTAACTGTTAGAGCAGGAAGACAATTACTTCAACAGGTGTTGAGTGCTCCAGCACTGGAGGCATTCAAGAGAAACTTAGACAACCACCTGGCAGATATCCATTGACTTTTATTCCTGCATCAAGCAGGGGGTTGGACTTGATGGCCTTATAGGCCCATTCCAACTTCATGATTCTGTGATTCTTTCAATGTTCCAGAATGTACCTGGTGTAAAATTCTTACATTCCATCAGTGGGTTATGTTATTTAACATGGTGTACAAGGCAAATGTACCTTTGAACTCTCCTCATGTTGATAATAAGTGTTCTGCTTTTGTCTCCCATTTATCTAGAGTACAGTTGATCACCTTTTCATAAAGCTGTTGCAGCTGGGTAGCACTTACCTTTTTATTTTTCAGTGGGTTGAAGGTTAAACAGTATTAATAACAAGGCTTGATTTTTATTGTATTGTATTGTATTTTGCATTTTTATTTAGGGTACATGAAGAAAGGAGGCAAGTTTTGCCTTGTGGCTCAGCTGATTTATTGCTCAATTACTAGAGTGCCCCTTATCAGCTCTGCATGAGGATCTGCGAAAGCCATAGATTTCTTCCCAATTTCTATTAGCTGTGGATTTTCATAACTGCCTTTGCCCCCTTGTGTCTAGGAACAAGATGTTTGTAAGTTCCTCCACTGAATGAGTAGGCTGGAAAAAGAGGAATAGAAGCCTGGTTTGATTGACAATGCTATACATTACTTTTGGTTGCTTGTGTTTCAGTGATCAACAAAACCCAAGCCAAGCTGTTAATACTGACTGTGATTCTGTAATCTCCTTTATTTATGTTTTGCTTTAGAGGAAAGCTGTTGATAGCAGTAGTATATGAAGAACTCTATATTAATGTACCTTCTGGTTTCATTTAGTCATGTTATCTACAATTTACATGTCTCATGTACATGCACAACATAACTTTTACAACACAATCTTCTACTGAGAAAGAATCCCCAGGGAGTTCCATGGAATTTAGCCCCAGCTAAGTGTGTGGATTCCCGGTGTGGTGTAATGTATAGAGTCACAGAGTAGGATTTTGCAGAACAGAGTTCAAGTCCCCTCAGCCATGGAAATTCACTGAGGATTGGAACTAATAAAACTACTTCTTAATAATTTCACTTAACTTGAAAACCCTATTCAGCTTGTTACAGGTCGGTTTCAATTTGATGGCACAGAACACACAAATGTGTACAGGATTACAGCTTGTTTCTCTGTAAAGGATGCCATCATTTTTAACTCTTGGAGGAATTACATGCACATTACACTGATGTATTCACACCAGTGTAAAATGATCTGTCTGAAAAATCTAAGAGCTGAAACTGACACACTGTACAATTGAACTATCAAAATATGATGATTTTGAGTACTAAGACTAACCATATTAAATATCAACATCTGTCTTTCATCAAAACCTGACTCTAGACCAAAAGATCCAGAAATTCTAGATCTAGCAAGTCCCAACATATCTGCAGCAAATAGTGAATAACTTATTTTCCCCATAGTCTGAAATTTTGTACTGCATTCCTGGAGAATGGGATAATAGTGGAAACAAGTGTTACCTTGTTTTACTCCTCTTTCCCTCCTATCTAATTCAGTTTTTTTTTATAAACTTAACATGGTCTGCTCAGCGTATGTTTCTTTCATTTTGAATGGATTTGTGTCGGCATGGGCTCAAAATGTGGCTTAAGATGAAATAAATAAATAAAACAAATGAAATAAATTTCTGTTCTTCAGCGTGGTCTCTGAATCACACATTTGGGTTAAATCAGTGCCTGCGCTGGAACTTCGGAACCTTCTAGAGCTTTTCTGAAAAAGATACAAAGTTTAGGTTGCCCCTAGCACGCATGCTCCATTCCCTCTCTGCCTCCAGTTCCTTTTTTTCCGCCATTGTGCTAGGAACGTTTCAGACAGAGCTCTCTATTTTGATCGATTTGGCTTGATTTTGGACTGTATTTTTGACTATTCTTGCTTCAATTGCCCGTTTATCTTGGACTGCTTCGACAACTCTCTTGCCTGACGGACTTTGGCTCTTGTTTGACCAGTTTTTCCCCACGCTTTGTGGATTGCCTGATTGCCTCAGCAGGAAGCGCCATTATCACCTCGGCGGGAGGCTCCATTATCCACTTATCTCCTGATTATTGTGAGAACTCAGGCTCCTATAGCCTTCTGTCTACTGTTTTATGTCCCCCTCAGGCCCTTTTAGCAAATGTAAGGCGTGCTCCAGGAAGATACCCTTTTATGATAAGCATAGTCTTTGTTTATTTTGCCTCGGAGATGCGCACAATACGTCTACTTTCCGCCATTGTAAAGAATTTACCAAGGCTGCTTTGAAAGGGCGCCAGCAGAGTCTTAAACTCTATCTTTGGGAAAAGACTCTGTGTACAACCCAACCCTCAGAGATGGAGACTTCCTCCAATCCTTCAGGGACCCCTCGTTCTGAGACAACTGTGTCTCTCCCCTCTACATCTACTTCCAAATCATCTAAGCCTTCTAAGAAAGCCATCTCAGGTCCCTCCAAGAAGGCTCCTTCTACATCTAAGGTGCCTGGTTCCAAGGACGTTGCAAAGGCTAAAAAAAATAGGCGGGACAGCCTAAGAAGTCCAAGGCTAAAGAGATCACCTCTCTTCCACCTGTTACATCCTCTCTGCCTTCACCGATTTTGGAGGATTCATCAAGGGACCATGAATCCCTATCTGAAGCAGCTCCATCTTTGCCACTCTCCCAGCAACCTGAGGCACTGCTTGAGCCTGGGCATTCACCCAGTCCGGATAAAGTTGAGGATGCTGTATTATCCAGCCCTCATTCTGCCCATCTTGGCTCTGCATCTACCGGCCGGGCGACTGAGACTCTGCGTTCCCCCTCTTGCTCCCCGAGGAGAGATCTCCCTCCTCACAAAAAGGGGTTGAAAAGCGGCATTCTTCTTCCGATCGACGTGATTCTGACATGGAGACTTCCCAACGTCGGAAGAGACACAGGCATGAACGATCTGGACAGTCATTCAGGATGAAGGAGGACAAAACATCGACGTCGACATTATGATACCGATTCGACGTTGTCCTCTTCCTCTTCTAGTTACCGCAGGCACAGAAGGAGGCGCTATTCTCCCTCCTCGACCTCGAGTTCTTCGCCTTCTCCATGTCGACGTCGACAGGCTCATACTACTCTAACCGTTATGGATATGAAGGCTTCTAAAAAGAATTCTTCCACCTCGACATCGAGGGCTAAGGCTACCCAGCAAACTACTCAGTTCTCCTTAGCTGAGACTGCTGTACATAGAGTCCCATCTGAGGAAGATGACCAGCTTTGTGAGGTGTCTTCCAATCAAGATGAAGAGGTTTTCTCTCCATTGCAAGCCCAGTCGCCAGTAGAAGCGGACTCCTTTGAATCAGATATGGGGAATCCCCATCCATCCTCCCCCTCTGAGGATTTCTCCTCTTATTCACAGATGGTGACCAGAATGGCTAATGTTTTGAAAATGCAAACACAACTTCCACCTCCTCCAACAGATGATCCCATTTTTGGGGACATCGATCGAGAGTCTTCTCAACCACTGAGCCTCAACTACATTTCCCAGCTGTTTACTCTGATTATGGAGGCTTGTTATCAGTCAGCCACCCCTCTTTCTGTCTCTAGGAGGACTGAAAATATGTATACGATTCACTGAGATGAAGTCAATTTCTTGTCTAAGCATCCTGCTCCCAACTCTGTCATTGTCCATGCGAATGCGTCTAAGGCTTCAGGGAGGCCACATGTTACTCCCACCAATAAAGAAGGCAGAAAGTTGGATGTGTTGGGTAGGGAAATCTACAACTTTTCGCCCTCCTACAAGGCCTCCAGCACCTCAGTGGTCCCTTACATTGGTCCTACAATTTCTCATGAAACATCCCTTTGAGCCTATGGCTTCCTATGATGTTAAGTATCTTTCCCAAAAGACTCTGTTTCTAGTTGTAGTTACGTCTGCTAGAAGAGTAAGTGAGTTGGCAGCCCTAAGGTCTGATCCTCCTTACCTGCAATTCTATAAGGACAAAGTTATGTTGTTTCCAGATGTTTCTTTCCTGCCTAAAGTTGTTATTTTCACCTCAATCAGCTTATTTGGTTACCTACCTTGTTTTCTGCTCCTTCGTCTGACGTTGAAAAGATGCTCCATTCCCTGGATGTTAGAAGGGCATTGGCATACTATGTTTCCAGGACAAGGGACTTTCAGAAATCTGAAAGACTCTTCCTGTGCTTCTTTGGACCACACAAGGGTTGTCCAGCGTTATCTTCTACCTTGTCACGGTGGCTTGTCTCCACTATTACTCTTGCCTACCAACTTGCAAGTAAAGATGTGCCTGAAGGTCTTAAGGAACATTCCACAAGGTCCATGGCGACATCTACTGGCTTACTTCGTGGTGTGGACATCCCAGACATCTGCAAGGCAGCAACATGGTCCAGAGTGTCCACATTTGTCACCCACTACAGGTTGGACCTTTGGGCAAAGAAGGAGATGAGTTTTGGAAGGGCTGTCTTGACATCTGTCCTGCAGTGACGGCCCTCCTTCCGGTAAATTAGCTTGTCAGTCACCCAAATATGTGATTCACAGAGACCACGCTGAAGAAAGAGAGGTTACTTACCTGTAACCATGGTTCTTCAAGTGGATCTCTGTGAATTCACACATTTCCACCCGGCCTCCCCACTATCCGTCACTGCTTCTTTTATAATGAGCTCTTGGTCTAGCAATGGTGGATAAATGGAACTGGAGGCAGGGAGGGAATGGAGCATGCGTGCTAGGGGCAACCTAAACTTTGTATCTTTTTCAGAAAAGCTCTAGAAGGTTCCGAAGTTCCAGCGCAGGCACTGATTTAACCCAAATGTGTTAATTCACAGAGATCCATTTGAAGAACCATGTTTACAGGTAAGTAACCTTTCTTTCTTGGCCATTTAATAAAGTATTCCAAGGTCACTCTAGAATAATTCCATACTTCTATGATGGGAAGGTTTGCTAACAAGGATTGTCTGTCCATGTATTACTGTTTCTATGTGACTACTTAAGATGATGAAAAAGGTGATGGGAGAAGAATGTGCATTTGTACCACAGACAACTGATTTGGAGCATTCAAGTAATTCTTTTGCTCCGTTCTTCAGAATTAGAAGAAATCTGCATTTATATAATTAGAGCTCTTGTCAATCCAGGTCAGTATTATATGCATTGACTGGTAGCAGCTCTCCAGGGATTCAAATAGAAACAATTTCCACCACTGTTTGGGGATGCCAAGGATTGAATCTGAGACTTTCTGTAAGCAAATTACGGTATATTGCTAAACTGCTGCAATGTAAAGCAAATGTATAAATGTAAAACAGTGGTGGATAAAGTATTTTGCACTCTTATTTTTTACAAACAGTTTCATAGCATACATTTATATAGCAGCTGGGGAAGTAATTTTGACAGGCTTTTCATTAAGTAGCCATTTCTATTTGCTTAAAGAGTGTGTAGAGCTAGAAATGTTACTCTGTGGAGCACATGTAACATGTGAAACATACTTCCAGGCTCTGATAATGCAAATGTTACTTCATTTACAGCAAGGACAATGTTTTCTATTTTGAAAACCACATTCTACTGGGAGCAGTCTTTTGGGGGGTCACAAACCAATCATGGATGCAGCTGAATTCAGCAGGGAATAAAGCCAGGAAAGTCTCAGCCTTTTTCTTTCTTTGATACCCTCTTCTCTCTTTCTCCTTTGCATCCTGTGGGTTATGGCTGAAAGATTGCTCTAGTAGAGATTTGAACTAGTCATTGTGTAGTGGTTTGGTTGTTTTTTAATTTGACCAAGGAACGCCTGAGATGAGGCCGATGTACCAATAGGTTTCCTGCCCCTGACCTAGGGCTCCAACACATACTGTTGTGATGTATCACAATGGATAGGGTAATCAAGCTGTGTTGAGCCACACAAATTGCCTTTCTATATGCTACTTTAATGTAACTCAACCAATTCATTCCTAGCCTTTCCTTGCATCTGTGACTATGCAAGGGCAGCCTAAACAATCAAGGCATCATAGGTCAAACTGAGCATCTTGGACTGTACCTGAAGGTCTTTGAACTTTACAAAATGAGAAAATATCTGACAGCAATTATTATAGACCAAATAGTGGAGGTATTAAAATGGCCATGATTGAAGGTGTATGTATAATCAGATTTGTAAGAGGACATAATGCCTGCAAGGTATTATTTGCGGCATTGCTATAATGTTGAGTGCCTTTGGAAGGGCTGCCTCTTTGCCACTCAGTCTTATGTAAACTATTCCTTTACCTATTGCCTATTTAAGGCATTACTACTTCATGCGGTGCCTTCATCTTTAACGGTAAGGTTCTTGATCTGTTTCATTAGGCATCTTTTCACCACAGTTGAATGATCTGTCATATTCCTGTTAGTCATGGTTGTTTGGCACGGTGATGCTTTCTGATCTGCATATTTTCAGAAATGGAGCAGATTTCCTAATGACCACTGCAGAGGAAAGAAAAGCAGAATGTGCAGGGCATGCCAGGATTCTGTCATCTCTGACAAGGAAATGCTTCATTAGTGCCTCAGTGTCTAAGCTCTTTTTGTGTCCCTTTCTACTCAAAATTAAACTGTTCTAATTGTCTGTGCTTCACAACTGTATGGCTTTGTTTTCTTATAGGTACGTACGTTGGAAGGTTAAGACCAAACCAGGATGACTATCCAGCCTAAATCAAATCCAGTGGTTAAAAAAACTTTAGAGCAATATAGATTTCTGGTGTGATGTTCATTTCTGATAAATTTATGGTTTTGACTACCATAGCAGCTGTGATAATTGCATACAATTAATTGAGAAATTATTTTGTCTCACACAGATAGAAAGGCGCTGTGAGATACATTCATTTGGAAGGTGAAGCTAGATGAACACAATGTTGAATTTGTGTGTAAAAATTATTAGATCAATGCCAGATATAAACTTCTAGAAATATTGGTAATTAAACTTTGGCATTCCTTTCAAGGGAGCTTTTTAAAGAAAAGCAGGGATCAATTCTATCTCTTCTGTTTTTCAGATACTTGTATATAAAATATAACAATTACTACAAAAAACACTTCTGATCATAAAGCTTCAAAACGTATTGATAGTTCTCTGTTCACTGGCATCCTGTTTTGTCATAAATCTGAAACAGAAATGAACTCTCTCCATATGAAACTACATCTAGATTTAGGCAGATTTTCAGAAATATCACTATATGGTAAACATTTCCCAAAATTCTTCTATAGTTAGTAATGTTCATTATATTTGGCATTATACAATATAATAATTGTGTATAAACACAATTAAAGAAAGGAATATGTGAGATGATAATTTGTTTTTTATTAAAATCTCTAAAGAGTTGTGTGGATTTTCACTTTGTGCTGTTGCTGGACATGAACTAACTAAAACAAAGCACTATTGAATGTCAATAATGGAAGAGATGGTTAAGCTTATAGTTAACTTTCTCTTTGACATAGGTAGAACAAGCATTATTAACTTCAGCTGGATGGCACCTGTTCTGAGTGTCTTTAGATTTAAGTTTTTCACAAATCTTCTTGCAAGCAAGGTTATTACATTCATCATGATGCCTTCATCACCATCTTCTTCTCATTTCCCATGCTAATAGGAAAGGGCTGTAATAATGAGAGCACATTTAATCATTGACCAGTAGTGGCTCATATATTTCATTATGTCTCTCCTTTTGGCATTGTACAAAAATAGATTCTACATTTACTTCATAATTTAATGTATGTAATTCCAAAAGATATTTATGGGTAGGGAATCTACTGCACTCCAATAGCCTAATTTAAAAAAAAAAAAAAGTAAGCGACACTTGAAGTTTTAATTAATGGGTTATATTTTCTTAATATATCCTTTCTCTGCTTGTTTGGAATTTGCAAAAATACCAACAGTGTTCCTGTTCTAGCCAGGAATATTAAACACGAGGAACAGCTTTTTGTGGCATCTCTTGGAGAGAGAGAGAGAGAGAAACAAGAAAGCAAGGACATTCCAAGTAGTACTTTTATGGAGACGGGAATGTAATGAACTGCCTTCAAGCATCACATTTCATTTTAAAACAAGTGGCCTGATATCTCTCTTTAGAAAATACAACCTGCCTTTACAGTTTTCTTTTTTAATATCTTGCAATTCTGGGTATTCTCATTTGATAACAAGAAAAAACTGGGTCAAGTAGTTGTCTAGGAGCCATAGTCAATGTGCTAAATACATAGCATGAAGTTTAGAATCACTTTCTTACTCCCAGGAAAGCATGTAGGTGCATGATCTGTTGTGTGTCCACAGGTCTTCCTCTTTCAAGTACTGATACCTACAACAGGGCTTAAAAAGATAGGGGATTCATTTCCCCTGCTTAAAACAAAACCAAACCTCAAAGGGTTGTTCCCAGACTAGATCACGTCCTGCACAATTATCTAAACAGAGAAAAAGGATGTAACTCGTGTGGTATGCATTTAATTAAGCCAGTTGTTTCACTCCCAGAGGGAGCTGGAACATAACCTGGACATTTAGAGTCACCTTCTGATATCTGCACTCTGCATTAGCCTTTACAACTTGTGTGTTTTTAATAACAGAAAAGTACATATACTTCAGATTTATGTTAAAACTATTGCTAAAATTTTGTTTTGAGGCCAGTATTTTATTTTAGGATTAGATATCATTTCAAAATACAGAGTTGTGTTTGAGTTGTTCTTTTTTTCTTAAAAGAAATTTAGTTCTTTTCTTCCAGCAGGCCCTGATATAAAGCATAACAAAACTAATGGAAAATATTAAATGTCTTCAGAAATAAGATTCATCTAATTTGGCACTATACACATTGTAGTATGCCAATAAGCAATGGAAAACTATCATGTACGGGAAGCATACCCAATGAAGTCATGTCATTTGCATTTTAGACCATGATTGTGTGCCTGATATATTTTAACATATGCAGAGATATTAATAAGATTCGTTACTTCTTTACTGTACTTTCTTCCTTGAGAAATACAGGGGGTGTTGATAAATGTATATACAAAATGATGACATTACCCTAGGTGTTAACCAGCATTAATAGTGTTTGGATCTATTTAGCGGCAGAAAATCTGTAAACATTTCTCAAGAGCCCAAAAAACCCACAACAACCATTTCTCAAGTTAATTAATAAAATGTATTTTCTAATAAGTAAGATAAATAGTATAGATCTTTGCAAAATCAAAACAGCCCTCCAAGCCCAAAGAAATTAAGATTTCATGGCTGCAATCCTGTTGGGCAGGATCCACCTGCACAAGGGGAATGACAGCAGCAGCAGGTTGCTGCTGACTAAAGCCTTCTTTATGTCATTTTAGGGTATATGCATTGTATGTGAGTCACGCATACCCTGAACTTGCAAAAAAAAAGCCTTCAATCAGCTGCAATCTGCCACTGCCAATGATGTCATCCCTATGATGAAGGCAGAGCTGCACAACAGGATTTTATTTCAGCCCATAAAAATATAGAACATATAAAAAGAATACTTCTGCAAACAGGTCAGCTGTGGAAAACTGTTTTCACAAGATATAGTGATGACCACCTGTCTAAGTGTTTTTTCAAGGGAGGTAATCACATTCTTGAAGGATGTCAATCACTACTAATCATCATAGCTGTGAATTGTCACCAGTATCAGAGGCAGTACACCCCTTGAATGTTAGCTACTAGGGAATGTGAACACACAAGTGTCCTTAGATTTCCCCACAAAATTGCTTCTCATAGTGTTGTTGTTTAGTCATTAAGTCGTGTCCGACTCTTCGTGACCCCATGGACCAGAGCACACCAGGCCTTCCTGTCTTCCACTGCCTCCCGGAGTTTGGTCAAATTCATGTTGATTGCTTCGATGACACTGTCCAACCATCTCATCCTCTGTTGTCCCCTTCTCCTCTTGCCTTCAGACTTTCCCAACATCAGGGTCTTTTCCAGGAAGTCTTCTCATGAGATGGCCAAAGTACTTGAGCCTCAGCTTCAGGATCTGTCCTTCCAGTAAGCACTCAGGGTTGATTTCCTTCAAAATGGATAGGTTTGTTCTCTTTGCAGTCCAGGGGACTCTCAAGAGTCTCCTCCAGCACCACAATTCAAAAGCATCAATTATTTGGTGGTCAACCTTCTTTATGGTCCAGCTCTCACTTCCTCATATCACTACTGGAAAAACCATAGCTTTGACTATGTGGATCTTTGTCGGCAAGGTAATGCCTCTGCTTTTTAAGATGCTGTGTAGGTTTGTCATCACTTTCCTCCCAAGAAGCAGGTGTCTTTTAATTTCGTGGCTGCTGTCACCATCTGCAGTGAGCTTCTTATAGTAGCTAACAATAAAATTAATAAACCAGGAGTCATTTGAAGCACATAGACTTCACTGAGTGTATGATCAATAGGACAAAATGACTTAAATGGCTCTTAGACATCACAGTGGGATATATGAAGTGGTTTCTAGGTTGTTAAACCACATTAGTTCCAAAATGTTTGCCATTTTGGAGATATTTCAATACCAGTGGTTTTCTATAAAAGAGCAGGTTAAATAAATTAAAACAACTTTTAAAGCAATTTTTAAAAAGCTCCTTTTATAGCTTAACTGATAGCTTACTTCCTTTGGACATCTCGGTGGCTCTGATGGGTACAGAATATTTGACCAGATGGGAAATCAAACATATTTTCTCATTCTTGAGTATGAGAGAGAGAGTCACTGGAAAAATAATGAGCAACTGCTATGAAATAAGCAAAGATTTACACCTCTACCTGATAGGCCTTTGATTGTACGGTGGTGCCTTGACTTACAAACTTAATCCGTAGTTGAATGGCGTTCGTAAGTCAAAATGTTTGTAAGTCAAAGCACCATTTCCCATAGGAATGCATTGAAAACCCATTAATCTCTTCTGGCCAAAGGAAAAAAATATCCCCCCAAAATAAAAGTAAAAATCTGCAAGCCCCTGGGGCTGCAAAAAAACAAAACAAAACACAAA